>NC_034193.2:23312950-23645450 GCF_002021735.2 Oncorhynchus kisutch
GAATCGCTGCCGTTCGTCAAAACCCAGACGTTTATCACTAACAGACCGCTGTCACCCGCAGTTTCCAGCCGTTCGTCTTTCTGGTGCGTTTCCTCATGAAGACAGAAACGCACTCGTATGCTCAAAACAGGATTTGGGTAATTAATTGGTGACTCGGCTGCTTAGAACGGAAAAACCTAATCATGTTAATTGAAGTTTGTCTATAGTGGAACAGAATTTAGTAATCGGATTTCTGGTTGTCTAGACAGAGAATGTTCAGCTGTCCATTCGTTTACCATAACCTAAATGTCTGCTGGCAGCCAGGTAGTGGTGAAGCGGATTTCACTCAGTTCTGCTCTCAATTAAATATCAGCCCACTTTATTACATTTGTGAAGTATTACATGTGGGTAGTTTTCTGAAGCTTTACATACCAGTAGTATATGACAAGATAGATGCAATGTAAAACTGTATTGTGTGGTTGTGTGTGCCTGCGTGTGATAATATATATATATATATATATATATATCAACATGATTTTACAAAGGCTAAATACTACGATACTGTATTGCTATTGAATATGCTCAGGGATTCTGTATGCTTGTTAGGAGGGTCTGTGCAATGCTGTTGATGGCACTGAAGGTGGCGCTGTCTGGGAATGTCTGGATGAAGTCTTTGCCCTCCTCTATACTGGTAGTGAGCAGAGGGTCCAGGGGCACAGAGCCTGAAATGGGAAACACAATCTGAGGCCTTCGCAACCATTGAAAACAATATACACACACACACACACACACAGCTAACACACTGGCCTACTTTAGAAAACATGACACTATGGTGTCTTTTGAGGTCAAAACTTGAAAAGATCAAATGCTGTTAACATTACATGCAAAGGCTGTGTTCACGCAGGCAGCCCAATTCTGATCTTTTGCCAATAATATGGTATTTTGACCAACCGGATCAGATCTTTTGCTAGTAACCGCGAAATATCAGAATTGTCTGCCTGTATAAACACAGCCATAGTCTACTACATACATCTACCCCAGGGCTCTCCAACCCTCTTCTTGGAGAGCTAGCCTCCTGTAGCTTTTCACTCCAACCCCAGCTGTAACCAACCAGATTCAGCTTATCAAGCAGCTAATTATTAGGTTCAGGTGTGCTAGATTAGGGTTGGAGCGAAAACATGCAGGACTAGCTCTCCAGGAACAGGGTTGGAGACCCCTGGTAGACCCAGTAGTCTTCACATGGTCTACATCAATGGTACACAGTTCTCTCAAAACCTCTCCATCCACAGCCATAGCAATACTGCAGTTGGCTGAGAACAGTGCTGTAGCCTTAAATATGGCTTCTCACCGCTCTGGGCTTTAGCTACATTAGCCGCTTCATTACTCACAGATTGGTTTCCACTCTTACAAAGCATATGGTCGTTGAGTGTTAATGGTGAAATGGTCAATAATATACCACTTAGATTGATCCCCATCGCTTTGACTGAAATGTATCAGCTCTAACCCCAAAATTTTACAAGCACTCCACTGCAATGAAGACCAACCATTTTATCAGTGCAGCTCTGCTGTAAAATGCCTGCTAAATGGCGACAAGCAGTTTCAGAGTGCTGGAGTCGGTTGGGTTAGAGTGACATCTAGTGGCTGTTTAATAAAATACCCATCATATCCCTAAAAGCCGAGAGTGTGAAGAGCCACATTTTTTAACAATGCGGAGGGCTCCGTATAGCTCTGCATTGATATGATTGGACAGTAGGTAGGGCTGTACATCCTGTATAAACACAAATACACTTCCTTGACAACTTCCTTCACATAAGCTCTGCGAAGTGTAAGATGTATGAATGCCCAGACTTCTGCAGAGGCCGCATCGCAGGAAATGCTGTACGGCCAATGCAGACGCCGGAATGACCATAAAAAAACAAACACACACACAAATTTTTTTATTTTACCCAAATATACTGATCCTGTCAACTTGGCCAGCTCCTCTCCTCCTCCCTTGGAGAAGATATTACTGCATTCCTGTAAGCAAACACATTATATTAGAATGGTCAGAACTGGCATATGCTGAGATTCTAATATGACAAAATAGTGACACTATACATTTTTAAATGACACCGCTTCAGACTGACGATTGTGTCCAGCGAAATAAAGCACATGAAGCTAATCTAAAACTAACTGGAGACCTGTTTGCAACAAGCACAGATGGTGTGTGTATGTGTGTGTCCATGCATATTGGAGTACTCACAGAGCAGTGTGGACACACAAATCCACTCATGTTCTCTACAATCCCAAGGATGCGCAAGCCTGTCTTCTTACAGAACGTTATCTCTCTCCTGACATCCCCCGTCGATACTGCCTGCACAGAATAACAGCATATCTAAGTACAATATAATGTAATTAATACTGCACAGAATAACAGCATATCTAAGTACAATATAATGTAATTAATACAATGGATCAACCAGGGGGAGTACAAGTGCGCACTTCAGGAGAAGGGTCGATATTTATCAGAACAAAAGGTTTCCTGTTGCCAACATTTAAGACCCACCACAGCGAAAGCTATTTTGTTTCTCTTCTAGGAGTTGACACAACTTCCAATCTTTCCTTGTACTGTACCTGCGGTGTAGTGATCAGAATGGCTCCGTCCACTTTGTGCTGCTTCTTCAGGTTTTCCAGGACGGCCAGGTGTTCGTCTGACGTCCCCGGGGGGGTGTCCACCAGGAGCACGTCCAGTTCCCCCCACGCCACGTCAGACACAAACTGCCCAATCAGAGCTGGGACGTGACCATACAGCAGTTGGTGGGGGAGAGAGAGCCAGAGAACGTGAGAGGATATTGATGAGACACCACAGTCCCACCCAGTAAGCCCCTACACTCTTCATGTTGATCAAGGGGCGGTATACTTCAAGCGTCTCAAAGGAAGAGTGCTGATCCTGTGATCTAAACTTTTTTTTTTGTTACTGTGGAAGCTCCACCTTGGCCTCTAATAGTCCAATGTAGACTGAGCATACCTGTTTTCTTTGGACCCCTCCAGACAACTGCTTCGTCTGGGTCCTCCAGCAGGAAGCCTATGGACATGAGCGCCAGGCTCTTCTGGGCATCTGTGTAGACGGGCACCCAGCCCGAGTCACACTGGTGCACCTCTGGCTTGCCCACACTCAGCATGCGGGGGATACTGGGACCACACAAGTCCACATCCAGGATCCCAACCTGATACATACATACATACATACATACAGACAGACGAGACAGAGACATAAACAGGACAGAGACCACACATGTAGGCATGTGTGAACATGCACATAGTTATGTGGGCTCAATATTCCACACAGGTCCAAAATACCAACCTGAGAAAAAGATACTGTACAGTCTCACACATACATGGTTGGACAGATAACTAGGAAATGTGTAATCAGTAACCGATACATTTACAAGACAATAAAGGTAATTAGTAACAAAATCCACTTGATTACTCAAAATGAATAGCGTAATCTGGTATTGGTATTTTATTAGTATCCCCATTAGCTGTTGCGAAAGCAGCAGCCACACTCGTTTGGCAGTTAAGTAATCGTGAAAATAATTGGCAACATCAAATGGTTTTGTGATGAATAAGCCATCTGAGTTGAATTTGTCTTTCTGTCCATAATTTCATTTAAAGTAGTTTTTTTTCCTCCATCATTCTTTATATAATTGATCTTGGCTTCATAATACGGTTTTCTTTTTGTTGAGTTTCTGCAGTAAGTCAGCCAGTCAAATGTGCAGCCAGACAATCCAGCCAACTTGACAACTGTGAGAAGCATTGGAGCCAACATGGGCCAGCATCCCTGTGGAACACTTTCGACACCTTGTAGAATCCATGTCCCGACAAATAGAGGCTGTTCTGAAAAAGGTTAGGGTTCCCACATGGCCATATTTCCATGTTACTGCGCTTATTTACAGAAAACAGATGGAAGACTACCTGTGCTAATTAGCTATCTGCGTCTCCGAACATGTAACAGTATAACTTTACGTCCGTCCCCTCGCCCCGACCTGGGCGCGAACCAGGGACGCTCTGCACACGTCAACAGTTACCCATCGCTCCACAAAAATCACGGCCCTTGCAGAGCAAGGGGAACCACTACTTCAAGGTCTCAAAGCGAGTGACGTCACCGACTGAAATGCTATTAGCGCGCACCACCGCTAACTAGCTAGCCATTTCACATCCGTTACACAAAGACACATCTTTCCCCAGCACAGCGGCCATGGCTGGGCCAAATACCCATGTTTTCTTTCAAACAATTTCTTCTCTCTCAAAACACAAGCATCTTCTGTTGTGAAAAGCAACTGCGGATCTGGGCTTAAGCATAAAAGAATGGAGCTGTGTTGACCCATCAAAAATTTCCATTTGATACAAAGATCCTGATGACACACACACACATGAATGTTATGTCTCCCACCTTCTTGCCTGCATGTCTTAGGGCCAGGGCTAGCTCTGTGGTGAGGGTGCTCTTGCCCACCCCTCCTTTTCCAGACAGGATCAACACCACATGTTGGACCTGGGCCAAGTTCCCACCTTCTGTGGAGAAACAAGTTAGTGAAATATATGGACATGAATGTGTAAGAGTATAACTTTAGACCGTCCCCTCGCGTGAACCAGGGACCCTCTGCACACATCAACAACAGTCACCCACGAAGCATCGTTACCCATCGCTCCACAAAAGCCGCGGCCCTTGCAGAGCAAGGGGAACCACTACTTCAAGGTCTCAGAGCAAGTGACTTCACCAATTGAAAAGCTATTCAGCGCACCACCGCTAACTAGCTAGCCGTTTCACATCCATTACAAATGCATGAACAAATACACAGAGGGTATGTTCAAGTCCTATTACTGTGAAAGCAGCATTTACTAATTATATCCATTAAATCTCTCATTACTGTATGTTCACTGACACTGAAAGATTCTAAGGACCCAGTCACGTTTTATCACGCAGGTTGAAGTTTATACGCAGGTTGAAGTTTATTGTCATAAGTCTTGTCCTGGAGGCAGAACTGAGCGATGTCCCCTTTCGGAATGTGAATATGTGCATGAGCTCGGCAAGTATGCATGTCTCTCGTGCATATATTTTTATGTTTTGAGCATGCTTCAGGAGATAGAAATCTGAACGCACTACCAGCGCTTTGAAAAGTTTGTAAGTATACTTTCATGTGGATATATTGTATCACATTCCTACCGAAGAAAAAGTACCAACCAGTAAAGTACATTAAAATATAATTTTATTCAACATTCTGGCTTGTAGAGGTCGTGAGAGGAAACTTTTCTGATTCAAATGCCTATTTCTGCCCAACGAATAATTCAATACAATTCAACATCATGTTTCCAGGCAAAGCCGGCTGCAAAGTCAAAAATGTGTTATAATTTTTTAAAATGAAAACTAAAAAAATGTTTTCTAGTCTTTAATTTAAGGTTAGGGTTAACAGTGTCATTAGGGTTCAATTTAAAAGCAGATGTTTAGACTTAGTGGCTGTGCCAGCTAGTGATCACTCTGCATAGCTGCCTCCAGAACAAAGATTCATGAAGAAAAACGCTAACCTGCTGTCCATACACATTTTAACTAGTCATGTGAACGTATTGCTTTGCCAGATAACGAATTGCACCAATAGCCTAGCAAAAATTCGACTTGAAGGTAACTAGTTAGCTAACAGTAGCTACTGAACTTCAAGTCGAGTTTTGGCTAAGCACTGCCACTAGCCATGCACATGACAGCTTCCGAGCACATTAACCCACTTATGTATAAATAATACGGTATTTAGCTAGTTATCGAACAGATTAGAGCTAGTTGTTAGCTAATTACCTAGATAGAAGCTAACGTTAGCAATGTGAAAACAACATGTGACAGTTTCTCGTTCTGACAAACTCATAATAGAAATATGCCTTATTTTCAAAGAAGGAAGCTATATACACATGCATATTAACTGGCAGCGTAATATGGTTTTCATACCATTGTTTTCTTCCATATTTGCTTTATATATCACTTTTTTTGTTGTTGGAGTGTTCCGTATACTTCCGCACTTCGTCACATGAGCACCAAATATCCAATGGAACGAATGGGATTGCGTGTTGCGCTCGCCTCCAAAAATAAGCAAACAATCAGTTGCCTTTACGTCTAATCTGTTATGTGCGCAACCGTACCGCAAGCGATGCGTTTTGAAGTTCAGGACTCTGAACAAAACTCCTGGATCGAAAGATACCTTTTCTTGAATATATGCTAGAGTTAGCTAGTGTCTATGAATAGGCTAGTCCTTGATCATGACTCTCAGTTCTATTACATTATGCAGTGCATTCGGAAAGTATTCAGACCCCTTCCCTTGTTCCACATTTTGTTACATTACAGCCTTATTCTAAAATTGATTAAATATTTTTTTTTCTTATCAATCTACACACAATACCCCATAATGTTAAAGCAATAAACAGGTTTTTAGATTTTTTTGCTAATACAAAACCCCAGATACATTATTTACATAAGTATTCAGACCCTTTGCTATGAGACTCGAAATTGCGTTCAGGTGCTTCTTGTTTCCATTGATTATCCTTGAAATGTTTTTACAACTTGATTAGAGTCCACCTGTGGTAAATTCAACTGATTGGACATAATTTGGAAAGGCACACACCTGTCTGTATAAGGTCCCAGAGTTGACAGTACAAGTCAGAGCAAAAAATAAGCCATGAGGTCGAAAGAATTATCCGTAGTGCTCTGAGACTAGATTGTATCGAGGCACAAATCTGGGGAAGGGTACTGAATCATGTCTGCAGCAATGAAGGTCCCCAATAACACAGTGGCCTCCATCAATCTTCAATGGAAGAAGTTTGGAACCGCCAAGACTCTTCCTGGAGCTGGATGCCCGGTCAAACCTAGCAGGGCCCTGGTCAGGGAGGTGACCAAGAACCTGATGGTCACTCTGACAGAGTTCCAGAGTTCCTCTGTGGAGATAGGAGAACCTTCCAGAAGGACAACGATTTCTGCAGCACTCCACCAATCAGCTCTTTATGATAGAGTGGCCAGACGGAAGCCACTCCTCATTAAAATGCACATGACAGCCCGCTTGGTGTTTGCCAAAAGGCACCTAAAGGACTCTGACTATGAGAAGCAAGATTCTCTGGTCTGATGAAACCAATATTGAAATCTATGGCCCCAATGCCAAGCGTCACGTCTGGAGAAATCTTGGCACCATCCCTACAGTGAAGCATGGTGGTGGCAGCATCATGAAGTGGGGATATTTTTTCAGAGGCAGGGACTGGGAGACTTGTCGAGGGAAAGATGAACGGAGCAAAGTACAGAGACATCCTTGATGAAAACCTGCATCTGAGCACTCAGGACAAAGACTAGGGAAAGGTTTACTTTCCAACAGGACGACGATCCTAAGCACACAGCCAAGACAATGCAGGAGTGGCTTCGGGACAAGTCTCTGAATGTTCTTGAGTGGTCCTGACTTGAACCCGATCGAACATGGAGAGAGACCTTAAAATAGCTGTGCAGCGACGCTCCCTATCCAACCTGACAGAGCTGGAAAGGATCTACAGAGAAGAATAGGAGGAACTCCCCAAATACAGGTTTGCCAAGCTTGTAACATCACACCCAGACTTGAGGCCGTCATCACTGCCAAAGGTGCTTCAACAAAGTCCTGAGTAAAGGGTCTGAATACTTATGTAAATGTGATATTTCCGGGGTATTCTGTGTAGATTGATTAGGGGGAAAAATGTAATAAATTTTATAATGAGGCTGTAATGTAACAATGTTGAAAAAGTCTAGGTCTGAATACTTTCCAAATGCACTATACAGTTGAAGTCGGAAGTTTACATACACCTTAGCGAAATACATTTAAACTCAGTTTTTCACATTTCCTGACATTTAATCCTAGTAACAATTTCCACAAGCTTCCCACAATAAGTTTCGTGAATTTTGGGAATCATACTTAGACAGCCTTTTCCCACCTGTGTTTTGTGGGTAGTTGTTTTGTGTTGTGTTTCTGCACCAGACAGAACTGTTTAGTTTTGTTCCACTTTGTTATTTTGTTTCAGTGTTCAGTTTGAATAAATTATCATGAACACGTACCACGCTGCACTTTGGTCCTCTTCTTCAGATGAGCATTACAGAACTACCCACCTCCAAAGGACCAAGCAGCATGGCTGGGAGGAGCAGCGCTTTCTGGAGGAATGGACATGGGAGGATATATTGGAAGGCAAGGGACCCTGGGCAACGGCTGGTGAAAATCGCCGTCCTAAGGAGGAGCTAGAAGCGGCAAAGGCGGAACAGCGACAGTACGAGGAGTTTGCACCAGAGGCAGCCCCCAAATTGTTTATTTTTTTGGGGGGGCGCATGGGGAGATCAGGTTATAGACCTGAGCCAACTCCCCGTGCTTACCGTGGGGAGCGTGGTACTGGTCAGGCACCGTGTTATGCGGTGGAGCGCACAGTGTTTCCAGTGCGCGTTCACAGCCCGGTACGCTATATCCCAGCTCCACGCATCGGCCGGGCTAGAGTGGGCATCCAGCCAGGACGGATGGTGCCGGCTCAGCACTCCTGGCCTCCAGTGTATCTCTACGGCCCAGGATATCCTGCGCCGGCTCCGAGCACTGTGTCTCCGGTGCGTCTCCACAGCCCAGTACGTCCTGTGCCAGCACCCCGCAGGTGCCGGGCTAGGGTGAGCATCCAGCCAGGAAGGGTGGTGCCAGCTCTACGCTCCAGACCTCCAGTGCGCGTCCTCGGCCCAGTATATCCTGCGCCGGCTCCACGCACCAGGCCTCCAGTGTGTCTCTCCAGCCCAGTGAGTCCTGTGCCTGCGGCAACGAAGCCTCCAGCGACGATCCGCGGCACGAAGCCTCCAGCGACGATCCCCGCGGCACGAAGCCTTCAGCGAGGGTCCCCGCACCAGAGGCGCCACCAAAGTGGGGTGAGGTGGAGCGGGGTCTACGTCCCGCACTAGAGCTGCCACCCCGGATAGATGCCCACTGTCACGCCCTGACCTTAGAGAGCCTTTTTATGTCTCTATTTTGGTTTGGTCAGGGTGTGATTTGGTTGGGCATTCTATGTTCTGATTTCTATGTTTTGGCCGGGTATGGTTCTCAATCAGGGACAGCTGTCTATCGTTCTCTCTGATTGGGAATCATACTTAGACAGCCTTTTCCCACCTGTGTTTTGTGGGTAGTTGTTTTGTGTTGTGTTTCTGCACCAGACAGAACTGTTTAGTTTTGTTCCACTTTGTTATTTTGTGTCAGTGTTCATTTTGAATAAATTATCATGAACACGTACCACGCTGCGCTTTGGTCCTCTTCTTCAGACGAGCATTACAATGTCAGTGAGAAATAATAATTTAATAATAATAATAAAAAAGTTTAAATTGATACACATCTTTTTATAGGGTTAGGGTTCCCACACAGCCATATCTTCATGTTACAACGCTTGTTAACGGAAAACAATAGGCGACCACCTGTGCTAATTAGCCATCTAGCATGCTCCGAACACCTGTGTGTAAGCGTAACACAGGAAATGTTTCAGGTTTTTGCTGTTGGGTGCACAGGGTGTATGAGCATAGCATGGAAACTACTTGATGCTGTTAAGGAAGCTTTGAAGCCACATACTACAAGTGAAGTCATGCAGCCTTGGCCTCTATTGAATTTCGCAATAATGATTTCTGTACCTACCCTAGAACCCTTTCCCCCACTCACGTGTGAATTTTAATGACTTGCATTTTCTCTAAAACAAATGTTTAATTGTCGCTTATGCTTTGGCCCTTGACGTTCAGGAAATGCCACCTTTCTCATTTTGGCTATAAAGGTAATTAATTTCCCTTGCATATTTCCTGATGTTCATAAACTTTAACAAATATATTTTTGTAATAGTATCAAATTTTGACAATTATCAAATGAATATTTACTGTCTGTTCTGAATTCTCATGCTTTATGTAACCAGGGCAATGAGAACATGCATCAATAAGTAAAGCCTGTTAATACTGACACAAATTACACCTACATAAAGCCACAATACAATTTCTAATTTTATATCTACCCTATTTAGATAGGGAAATTAGCATAGACTCCTCCCTTTTACCACACTTATCCAATCAGTGCTAGGTGTGGGCGTGTAAGGGTATTGTTGATGTCTGGCGTGCAGGGAACTAGGTCATAGAGCAAGTTGCACCTGTCACACTCAGGAGTCTGGTATAGAAGACCTAACATGCAAGATAGTTCATAAGAAGACAACTATAAGGTAGGAACCTTTTCCTAGTTTAATGAAAGTAGGGGGGCAGGTAGCCTAGCGGTTAAGAGCATTGGACAAGGCACTTAACAATAATTGCTGGATAAGTCCTTCTGCTAAATGACTGAAATTTAAATGGCTATTGTTATATATATTTGACAGTCCTTAGATATCAGTTAAGTATAGCCAGCCTATGGCTTTTATGTGAATCAAAAATGTAAACTTTAACAGTGTACAATGACAAATTGCACTTTTGGTTCAACTAACTGTATTACTATGTAATGAATAGATAGGACATCATTAGGGACTTATGGATTGGAAAACCAATATTTACTTAAATTCAGGGGGAAACTACTTACATATAAATGTTTACTAAATAACCCATTGCATCTTGGACATACGGAAGTAAGCTAAGAGCAATTCAAACTTGGCTCTGAATAAAAATGTATTGAGAAAATAAACAAACTATGTGTTTGGTGCTCGTGCATAAAAAATAAATGGGTTGAGCTTTGTATCCAGATAATATTACATTAGATTTTGATTGACGTGGAGCTATGGATGCAGCCTGAGTTACTCAGATGACGGTGATAGAGTATATAGGCTAAGCACTGTTAAAATGAGGCGCATCAGACTCCCTTATCTAAACCATTGGCAATTATCTGGTGCACCTGTTTGGACAGCAGTCTACCCAGCTGCTACCTGTTTTCTGTGGAAACATTAGGCCTAAGCAAGGCGTGCCATCAGCTGCAGATTCCATGTCAGCTCAACTCCGCTGAGCATACATTATTTGACCCCCAAATCAAATCCTTAGCATAGGGACATAAGTGGGCCTCCATCCCCATCCCATTCCCCCAACCCCACCCAGGGGCTTCATAATTTATGATCACATCACTCGATGCAGTCAGTGAGTCAAAAAAACATTATCACTGTTGATCTCGTGAACCGGCTCACAGACTGCAGACTCGCTGCCAAAGTGGCACACTAGAAGGCAGGTCGGATTGAAAGGTCAAACTTACATGTGGAAACAGTCCATATGGAGCAACAGTACTTCAACCTCAGACAAGGGAGAATATTGGTTAGCAACTCCAGAGTTCAGTTTGTGTGTTGTTCTGTGGAGCCTATATGTTTCAAGCAGGCTAGGGGTCAGTTCTATTTAAATTCAGACCCTCCCCTAACCCGGACGACGCTGGGCGTCGTGGTATATTTAAGCAATAAGGCCCAAGGGTTGTGGTATTTGGCCAATATACCACGGCTAAGTGCTGTTCTTAGGCAGGACGCAAAGCAGAGTTATTGTAAGAGGTGTGTAACTGGCTGCAGGGAAGTCAGGCGCAGGAGAGCAGAAATGGGTAACAACCGGAGCAGTTTAATGCGGCAAAACAAACTGCACCCAGAACAACAAAATACGGGTTGAAATAACCCATCGCAAACCAGTCTGAAGTGCACATACACTTTACAACAAACAATTCCACACACAGACATGGGGGGAACAGAGGGTTATATGCACGTCAAGTAATGAGGGAATGTAAACCAGGTGTGCGGGAAAACAAGACAAAACAAATGGAAAATGAAAGGTGGATCGGCGATGGCTAGAAGACCGGTGACTTCGACCGCCGAACGCCGCCCGAACAAGAAGAGGAACCGACTTCGTCGGAAGACGTGACAGTTATAATTAAGCAATAAGCACAGGGGGGGGGGGGTTAATGCTGACACATGGAACAAACTGAGGAGCAGACAGAAGTAGGGAAGGCAATCAACAAAGTGAAGGAGTCCAGGTGAGTCCAGTGATTGCTGATGCCCATAATGATGGTGACAGGTGTGCGTAATGAAGAGCAGCATGGCGCCCTCGAGCACCAGAGAGGGAGAGCGGGAACAGGCGTGACAATATTGGCCATACACCACAAACCCCGAGGTGCCTTATTGTTATTATAAACTGGTTACCTACGTAATTATAGTATTTTTGGGGGGTCATATCCATGGTATATGGTTTGATATACCACGGCTTTCAGCCAATCAGCATTCAGGGCTTGAACCACGTGGTTTATAATGACCATTAGCCTGCCATTTAGCCTACCTATCTACACCAGTAATTATTACTGCTGCAGTGTAGTGCTACAACTACTAGGCCTACTTCTACTACTGGCCTACAGTCACTATTTCCACCACTACTGCAGCAGTGCTGTAAAGTACTTAAGTAAAGTAAAGTACTATTTATAGTTTGGACTACTTTTACTTCACTACATTCCCAAAGAAAATAATGTACTTTTTACGCCATACAATTTCCCTGACACCCTAAATAATGAATTACATTTTGAATGCTTAGAAGGACAGGAAAATGGTCCAATTCATGCACTTATCAAGAGAACATCCCTGGTCATCTCTACTGCCTCGGATCTGGCGGACTCACTAAACGCACGTGATTCATTGGTAAATGATGCCGGAGTGTTGTAATGTGGCCCTGGCTATCCGTAGAAAAACTTTTGAAATATAAGTATATTTAAAACCAAATAATTTTAGACTTACTCAAGTAGTATTTTACTGGGTGATTTTTCACCTTGAGTCATTTTCTATCAGGGTAGGTTTATACGACTAAAGTGGTATAGTGAAATAAGTGGTGTGTATATATAGGGTACTTTTTCCACCTCTGTACTGCAGTCACTAATTCTGCTGTTACTTTCCCACCACACCTGTTTTCTGTGGAAACATTTCTACACTTCTACAAAAAATACTTTTGGACAGCTGAAGCAAGTCACACAATTTTTCTTGAAAAATGACCTTTTCTAGTTTGTTTAATTCCTGAATTGAAATGGTATTGACCCCAAACCTTTATTTCAGTGCTGTCTCAATGACTGGTTTTGGGCTCCCGAGTGGCGCAGCGGTCTAAGGCACTGCATCTCAGTGCAAGAGGAATCACTATAGTACTGGGTTCAAATCCAGGCTGTATCCCATCTGGCCGTGATTGGGAGTCCCATAGGGCGGCGCACAATTGGTCCAGCGTCGTCTAGGTTTGGCCGGAGTAGGCCGTCATTGTAAATAAGAATTTGTGCTTAACTGACTTGCCTAGTTAAATAAAGATTAAATAAAAACAGTTGGCATCTTGTATTGCCCATAGAGGTAAAGGGGGTAGGGATGAAAGAGGATACAATCAACCTAGTTTGTGAGACAGTTGAAATGAGCACTTGCTCAGTATTTGAAAAACAATCTTGTGTCATTTCTTATGCCAAATGACATCCCTATCTGGATCATGTAAACCAAATAAACCAATAAAATCACCGTTGTTTCCAAATGTAATATATTTTATCAGATGCTACATCAATGCCAATGATATTTCAACTTCCCCACTACATGTGACTGAGTATTTTAACTGATCATATCGTTCCCACCAGCAGGGCACATAAATGATTCAAATTCAAATAGCTTTGTCAAGTTGAACGTGTGTGGTGTGATCTTCGAAACATATTCAGCCTAGTTTCAAGTAGGGCAATGGGATGCACATGTCTGCCCACATAAGTTCACCATGCTGAAATTGTGGGATATAGTAATATAATTGTATAACCTAAAGGTTTTATGACAATCCTTTGTATTGTGTATTATGTATGTGATATTTCATTTATTTGTGATTTTGCCTTCCTGTCCCTTTAGAGCGGCCATGCTACGGACAAGCAGGAACAGCCGAGCGCCGCACTACGTGTGGAGTGACATCCGACGAGACATTGACGCCGTGGTACTGGTGAATGACAGAGAAGAGTGGGGCAACGAACACACACAGGTGAGAACCGGGAGAAGGGGGACGGATGGAAGTGGGGGAGAGAGAGAGTAGGTTATCTTTACCATTGTAAATACAACCTATATTTGTTTATTTATTTTCCCTTTGGTACTTTAACTATTTGCACATCATTACAACACTGTACATAGACATAATATGACATTTGAAATGTCTTTATTCTTCTGGACTGGGAATGAGAGGGAGTGGGGTAGTGAGAAAGATTGAGTGGGGGAGTGATAGAGATGGGGAGAGAGAGAGACCGAGACAGAGGGAGGAGTGGGGGATGGAGAAAGGAGTGCAGTGGTGAGATGTAAATGGAGGGAGGAGTGGGGGATGGAGAAAGGAGGAGTGCAGTGGTGAGATGTAAAAGGAGGGAGGAGTGGGGGATGGAGAAAGGAGGAGTGCAGTGGTGAGATGTAAATGGAGGGAGGAGCGGGGGATGGAGAAAGGAGGAGTGCAGTGGTGAGATGTAAATGGAGGGAGGAGTGGCGCGAGGACTACAGGTGGTTCGAAATAATAAAGAATAGAAAGGGTGGAGTGATGAAAGGTAAGAGTGTGGAAGTGTGTGTTTGAGGCAGACCCAGAGAGGAGTTTGGGTAGAGAGGGGGTGATAAGAGTTGAAAGAGCAATGGGAGAATGCTGAGACAGAGAGAACACAAGGCCGCGGCATGATCGAAAATATGACCTGGCTAGAGCCGGTAGTTTTCCATGGTGGATTCAACTGTCTCAAAATGGCTGTCTCTACTGAATGGGGACTCCTAAGGCATGGATGGTCTGTATTTTTGGCACAGGTCTATTTTTAAATGTTGGCATACCCTGCTTGTGCTCCAATGGGAATGCAAGGGCCTCTCTTTAGGGAAAGGGTCAACCTATAGAAGCTTTAAAGAACCTGAACAAGCTCGGTGCTTTAGTTGAGGCAACCGACTGAGGAGAGGTTGCAGTGCACAGTATTTACAGACGTTTCTAAGCTAGTTTTTGGGTTTGTCTTCATTTTAAGCCAAGCTAGTCGGTTTTTGTTTTGTATTTTGTATTTTTTCTTTCTTTCTGAAAGCACTCCGATTCTCACAAATTAGTCTTCTCAAGTGTGGTTCAGTCTACCTGTTCTCTCAGTTAAAACTAGGGACATTCTCAAATGTCCAACTCATTCGCCTTGACCATCTCTGTCTATCCCATGTGCGTCAATCAGATCAGCGACTCGGACTCAGAAGTGGATTACCTGGCCGTCACCCCGGAGGTGACAGACGTTGTGCCCGACACGGTGCCTGTGACAGGGGAGTCCTACTGTCACTGTGACGCCCAGGAGGAAACAAGCCCTGGGGCTCTGCTGCAGGGCTTCCAGCCCCTCAATGACTGCCTGTGTGGAGAGGAGGACCAGGGTGTGTAGTGGGAAGGATCGGAACAGGGTTGGGGAACTATGGATCTGTGTATGTCTTTCAACTTAGTCTGGTCTGTGTTTACTCTATAGGTGAATGAATAATTGTCTCCTCTTTGTACTGTCAAGCAATGTCAGTTTCTGTGTTTTGACTCCGACTCGATGTGGGTTGACAATACTGTGTGCGCAGTATGTGCGTGTTTTGAATGGATGTGGAGCTATTATGTATATGAGCATGCACCGTATAGCTTAAACGGTGTACCTGGGAAATGTAGCAGGGGTTATCAATGGATGGGTCATGAATTAGTGTGGATAACCATCATATTGTCTCTCTGCAGGTTTCAACTGGGTGTGGGACGAGGGCGTCAAGTCCAATGCAGCGCTCCTGAGCTGTGACAACCGCAAGGTGAGCTTCCACTCTGAGTACAGCTGTGGCACAGCCGCCATCCGCGGCACCAAGGAGCTGACAGATGGACAGCACTTCTGGGAGATCAAGATGACGTCACCCGTCTATGGCACAGACATGGTACGTACGCAAAAAACCATCCAGGTCAGGAATTACCCTAAGTGGGTTAACCTTAACCCTTACATGTTTACAGATACTGTAGGACCATAGTATAGCTACAGTGTAGACAGGGGTCAATTTGTTAAAAGTTAACAAGTGTCGTGGAAATTCAACGAAAGTCTGTAGGACTGTTGAACCTGTAGAGACTTGTTAACTAAACTTAAGGCTACACGTTATTGTACTTCCAATGGCGTTTTCATTGATATCCCAAATTATTCTAAACCAAAAATTCAACCACTCCCCGAGACTGAGTCAGAAACTGGCTCTATTTCCCAGTCTATCCCGTCTCAGGTTAGACTTATTATGGACAGAGTACTCCATCTACAGTGAACTGATAGACAGTGCCAGCCCAGTTATAATACACGTTGATGCCAGAAAGTTTCTCTCTTCCCTTCTGAATTGGCCGATGTGTTTTATAAATTTGCCGCATTACATGCTAATGCATTTGTCCCACTCCTCTTCAATGGCTGTGCGAGGTTGCTGGATGTTTGCGGGAACTGGAACATGCTATTGTACACGAAGATACACTAATGCATTTAATAAGTGTGAAGAAGAAAGTGAATATCCGACAGAAATTGGTAATAGATACAGTAACATTGTTAGTGTAGACTAAAATGAAAACAATGCCTTCCAATATGGAGAAAGTTACCATGTTTGTATTTAAACCTTACAATAGGGGTAAAAGCAGAACATTGTTTGAGAGTGATCCGTGTGTATTAGCAGAAGTGAATGAGGGCTGTCAGCGGGGCATTCCCATGGTACTGTTACTTGCCCTCACTGCCGTACCCAGGGAGGAGGAAGCTAGGGGGATCCTGGTGCATTTGTTTTGTAAAAGCAGTTAGTTGGTCAATTCTGAGCATCCCTGGGAGGCTTAGGCCTATGACCGGGGTGGAATTAAACTAAGATCACAAGTTATCGGCGGATGCGATGTATTGCGACGCAGCCCATTAAAAAAAACCAGATATCTCCAGTTTAAACTGACGTATTTTGATGGGGATTATTTTTATTGGGCCAACTAGATTTCTGCAGGGGGCACGGACATCGACTCTAGGGGGCATAAAACAGTTGCAGAGTTTAATGGCGGTGATAGGAGCAAACTGAGGATGGATCAGCATTGTAGATATTCCACAATACTAATCTAATTGACAGAGTAAAAAGAAGGAAGCCTGTACAGAACTTTGTCTTGAATACAAAGTGTTATGTTTGGGGCAAATCCAACACAACACATCACTGAGTACCACTCTTCATATTTTCAAGCTTGGTGGTGGCTGCATCAGGTTATGGTTCTGCTTGTCATCGGCAAGGACTAGGGAGTATTTTTTTTTTATGAAAAGAAATGGAAAAGAGCTAAGCACAGGCAAAATCCTAGAGGAAAACCTGGTTCAGTCTGCTTTCCAATAGACACTGGGAGGCCAAATATACACTGGAGTTGCTTACCAAGATGACATTGAATGTTCCCAAGTGGCCTAGTTACAGTTTTTTTTACGGCTTTAAGATCAATGGCAAGATTTGAAAATGGCTGTCTGGCAATGATCAACAACAATTTAGTTAAACATCTTATTTTTCAGAAAGTGATTAGCTCTATTGATAGCAAGAGTCACAGACATGACTTCCCAAGCAGTGTTCTTCTTTTTTCTTTACTCCTCGATATTAGAAAAACGTAGCTCAGCCTCTGAATATTACAGAGATGACCCAAAGATATCGCCATGTGCATCAGAAGCATATCTTCCTTGTGAAAGCTTGATTCTAGCCTAAAGCGTCATTATAGATCCCTGTATACAATCAGGATACATTTTTCCCCTTTAAAATCTTAAGCTAACAAGGGGTATGGCATTTCTTTCACAAGGTGTGTAATTCGAGCAAGGCAAGGCAAGGCAAGGCCAACCAGGCAGACAAACAAGGCAAGGCCAACCAGGCAGACAAACAAGGCAAGGTCAACCAGGCAGACAAACAAGGCCAGCCAACCAGGCAGACAAACAAGGCCAGCCAACCAGGCAGCATTTAACATTGTTACCTACTATTGTATGTTTTGTCTTCTATGTAGATGGTGGGCATCGGGACCGCTGAGGTCAACCTGGACAAGTTCCAACACAGTTTTTGCAGTATGCTGGGGATGGACGAGGACAGCTGGGGACTTTCCTACACAGGTGAGGAAGTGACACATAAATGTTATGAATAGGCATGCCTTATGGATATGACGTTTTATACATAGTAATTCACTAATTTGCCTCCGGTTTTGATTCATTTCCTATTCAAGGTATGCTTCAGCACAAAGGGGACAAGGTGAATTTCTCGTCCCGTTTTGGCCAAGGCTCCATCATAGGGCTGCACCTTGACACGTGGCATGGAACCCTTACCTTCTATAAGAACCGCCGCCGTATAGGTGAGTGACACCTTGATTCAAACTATACTGAACAAAAATATAAACACCAAATGTAAAGGGTTCGCCCCATGTTTCATGATTTTAAAATAAAAGATCCCTGACATTTTCCATACGCACAAATTTGTTTACATCCCAGTTAGTGAGCATTTCTCCTTTGCCAAGATAATCCATCCACTAGACAGGTGTGGCATATCAAGAAGCTGACTAAACAGCATGATCATTACACAGGTGCATCTTGTGCTGTGGAGAATAAAAGGCCACTCTGAAATGTGCAGTTTTGTCACACGACACATTGCTACAGATGTCTCAAGTTGCGGGAGCGTGCAATTGGACTGCTGACTGCAGGAATTCCCACCAGAGCTGTTGCCAGAGAATCGAATGTTCATTTCTCTCCTCGTTTTAGAGAAATTGGTAGTACGTCCAACCGGCCTCACAACCGCAGACCACATGCCAGCTCAGGACCTCCACATCCGGCTTCTTCACCTGCGGGATCGTCTGAGACCAGCCACCCAGACAGCTGATGAAACTGTGGGTGTGCACAACCAAAGAATTTCTACACAAACTGTCAGAAACCGTCTCAGGGAAGCTCATCTGGGTGCTTGTCGTCCTCACCAGGTCCTTGACCTGACCGTAGTTCGGCGTCTTAACCTACTTCTTCAGTAGGAAAATACTCCCCTTCGATGGCCACGTGCACTCTGAAGTGTGCTCTTCACAGATGAACCCCGGTTTCAACTCTACCGGGCAGATGGCAGATAGCACGTATGGCGTCGTGTGGGCGAGCGGATTTCTGCCGTCAAAGTTGTGAACAGAGTGCCCCATGGTGGCGGTGGGGTTATGGTATGGGCAGGCATAAGCTATGGACAATGAACACAACCTCATTTTACCGAGGGCAATTTGAATGCACAGAGATGCAGTGACAAGATCCTGAGGCCCGTTGTCGTGCCATTCTTCCGCCACCATCACCTCTGATCTGTACACAATTCCTGGAAGCTGAAAATGGCCTGCATACTCACCAGACATGTTGACATTGAACATGTTCGGGATGCTCTGGATCTTCGTGTACAATAGCGTGTTCCAGTTCCCGCAAACATCCAGCAACTTCGCACAGCCATTGAAGAGGAGTGGGACAACATTCCACCGGCCACAATCAACAGCCTGATCAACTCTATGCGAAGGAGATGTGTCGCGCTGCATGAGGCAAATGGTGGTCACACCAGATGCTGACTGGTTTTCTGATTCACGCACCTACCTTATATATATATATATATATATATATATATATATATATATATATATAAAACCAACAGATGCATATCTGTATCCCCAGTCATGTGAAATCCATAGATTAAGGCCTCATGAATTTATTTCAATTGACTGATTTCCTTTTATGAACCGTATATTTTTGTTCACTTTAGATTGTTCAGATGGCTGACGTATCCTACCGCAACTGTAAGGGTAACATTTGCTCTAGATTTACATGTGACCATGTGCCTAATGTCTCGGTCTCTTCCCTTCTTCCTGTTCCTCAGGTGTGGCCGCCACCAGGCTGCAGAATAAGAAGTTCTACCCTGTGGTGTGCTCCACTGCAGCCAAGAGCAGTATGAAGGTGATCCGGTCCTGCTACACGCCCACCTCCCTGCAGTACCTCTCTTGCTCTCGCTTGCGCCAGCAGCGGCTCGACTGCCCTGACATCCTGAACGTGCTGCCCCTGCCCCCAGGCCTGCGCCACCTCCTCCACAACCAGCTTGGCTGGGTGTTCACCCTCAGTAACGGCGCCCCCGAGCAGTCTGAGGACTTGATGGAAGACTTGAATGAAGACTTCTTTGATGACTTTGCAGTGGAGTTGCCTGATGACTTGCCTGAGGAGCCTAGTCCATGCCCGAGCCCCTGTCTCAGCCAGGTGCCCACCCTAAGTGCCTGCTCCTTCCCTAGCCCTGTACCCAATCATGCCAATGCCCCTGCCTCCTCTCGTCCAGTTCCCAGCCCTGCCTCTCGTCCAGTTCCCAGCCCTGCCTCTCCCTGTGTCTCTGCCTGCCCACCCTTCCAGGGAGCAACTCAGACAGTGAGGACATGACTTTTCTTTTCAAATATACACTCAGAAATGTTAGATAAAGTTGGCACTTTATCTATTCTGAACCTTTCTATAAATGCCATTACCATCTACTTGTGGAAAAGTCCACAAGAGTGGAAGAGTTTTATCTTAGCTCAGATTTCTAAGCACTTTAAGACTTTCTGAGTGGAATGCTCACTCACCCACGAGACTGTCCTTCCAAACTCTCCCCAGTTTGCCTGGCTGAAGGGAAGGGGAAGACAGCCACCCTGGATATCCACCACCCCGTTCAAGTCAGATGACTTAGTTCTAAATCTAATGTTATCTACTGTATGTACACTCCCTATACTGAATGATTGGATCCCTTGATAAAGATGAGCAAAAAAAGACACTATAAAATATAATACAAATACTGTGCTATATTGTATGCTGCATTTATTTATTTTTTACAATATTATTTTATACTAATACTTTTGCTCAGAGAAAGAGATTATATTTAACAAGTAATAAAAAAAATCTCTAATAGATAGCGGTCAAAATTATTGGATCCTGTTTTCCATGCTGAAATCTTTCCAAGATCCTTGATATCCTTTGTCTGCGCTTATGGACTGCTCTCTTCAACTCAAACCACAGGTTTTCAATGAGGTTCAATTCCGGAGACTGAGACGGCCATTGAAAAATGCGTGCTTGGGCTTATTGTCTTGCCGGAAAATCCACCAGAGGGAACCAGTTTTTTGGAGGGGCTAAAATGTCCTGGTGCTTGATAAAGTTCATGATGCTTTTGACCTTAACAAGGACTCCAGGACCAGTGGATGCAAAATAGCTCCATAACAAAGATCCACCACCATATTTTACAGTAGGGATGAGGTATTTTCTGCATATGCATTGTTCTTTTGAAAGTCAAACCCACCACTGTTGTGCGTGGCCAAAGACCTCTATTTTTGTGTCAGGTGACCATTATAGCACTGGTTCCAATCCAAGTGCCAATGCCATTTAGCTGAATCCAGGAGGTGCTATGGTCAGATGACATGAAAATAGGTATTTGGCCACACACACACACCAATGGTGGGTTTGGCCTTCGAAAGAACAATGCCGGCATACAATTAACATTATCTAAATGTTTTATACTGCGCATTGGTGGCCATGTTCTCTAATAGCGCTTTGCTCTCCATGTTTTTCTGATATTTTGCAGTTTATCTGACTCATGCTTGACTTATAGTAGCTTATAGTCACCAAGTAAGATGTTTTTCTTTTCTTGCCAATTTGTATAACCTTTCATGCTGAACGCAAATGAATAGTACAAAAATAAATGTAAAACAAACATTGTGTGTTAAACATTTAATCGTAATTTACTATTTTTTCATATACAAATCTATTGCCATTCTCTCTTAAATATACAAAGTGCTACAGTACTATACTTCACTCATTTTGATGATCACCCCATGTGCAACCAAGGCCATAACTTTAACTTATGTAAATGTTCTGCATGTATTCAAGTGGTTAGAAAAGTTGTACACCCAAACCCAAACTGACCCCAGGCCTGAGGCACTTAGAATGATCAATTCGCTCAGGTCTATCTAAGGTTAAAGATGGAGTTCCACAGGGTTTGGTCCTTAGGCCATTATTGTTCTGATATGCTCCATCCAGCCCATCAAAGCACAAGAGATATTACTAATACTGCTGATGCCTAGACCTACACAACATGCCAAAGGGACATTAGGAATTCATTAGGTATCAATTAGTTACAGTGACGCCAGAATGGTCAACTAGTCCAGGACCAGCTGGGGGTTTTGAGCTGTGAGGGAACGGTAGACTCTGGCTGAGATTTCAGGTCCGATGCGTCTCTCCTTCCCTCCAGTCTTCACTAGTAGGCCTGCCAGCAGCCCCCTCTTCTCTTCCTCAGACTCTAAGCTACTGTAGGCCTGAAGGTGAAACATTAAACAAGTAAACTATCCACATTCAAGACAGACCTGTGTCAAATATAGATTGACACACTTTTATACTGTATGTATTTAATTGATGCAGTTTGTTGATATCATGTCAGTGATGTGGCCATGTCATACGCCAAACAAATTTCAACCTGATCCCAAAGAAAACCCAGAACTTCTGGTCATCTACTGTACCAACCTCCTATAGTTGTTTTGCCCTTATATGCAATGAAAGTCAACCCATTATATAAGAGCCATATAAATGATTGGTAATGCTAAACATATAGCCTGCAGGTATAGGCCATTGTGGTACATTTATAATGAATTGTAGGACTTACATTGGTCATAAATGCTTATGTTATGTCAATGATCCCGACTAAACAGACACGTAGATCGATTCCTACCTGCAGTAGTATCTGCGGTGAGGGGTAGGCTGTGGTCAAAGTGGAGGCCACTGCAGGGCTGACCCTGTTGAGCTGTGTGATCTGCCTGCTCCACACCTCGCCCAGCCCAGCTCCATCCCGCTCCACACGCACCCCACTGGCCCATGAGCCATCCACACAGAACGGCAACTCGCCACGCTCCGTCAGCAGTCTGCAGTGGCGTGGAAAGGCGTGACCACAGTTTAAAGATTGTGCTCTACAGCAATGGACTGCTCACCAAGCCTCGTCAACCCTGGACAGCTACAGGGTTTGCAGGATTAAGTTTCAGCCTAGCTTAAACACACATTAGAATCAAAATCATGAAGTCGATCGGTATCTCAGGTTTGGTACTGCTGGGCAGGAGCAAAAGCCTGCTTGCTTTGTAGTTTCCCACTGTATCCAGCACAAAAGTTGGTTACCAGACTTAGTGTTTAATCACAGTAAAGAAAGTAAGCTAGCGGTGCTCAAAGCCTGTCCTCATGGCATGGCAGTAAATGAATTCCAACTGATAAGATTCCTAAGTTGAATAATTCTTAATGATGTGGAATATGAAGAGTTCACTAGGTTCATACTTGTAGGGCCGTTTGGACAGGGCCTTGGTGACGGCACACACGTGGTCTGTGACATCCTGCCAGCTGTCCAGGAAGACCACGGTAATGTTCCGGTACAGTTGAAGGAAAACCAATACCTGAGGACAGATGAAGACACGTTAGGTGAGAACCGTTCGAGGAGAGAAGCACAAAAAGCAGCTTGAAATGGTTCATTTCTGCACGACGCTGGAAACGGAAAAAACAGCCGCTACAAATGCATGTGTTGAGGGGAGAAGAGAGATTGTATAGTATATCAGAAAGAGACCTTACCTCCTCAATGTCCAGATCCTCCATTCCCAACTGAGATCTTTGGCTCAACTCGGGTACATCCCATGTCCCAGTCCTGGTGACAGACCAACATATACATCCAGTCTCTTCTCATACAGGGTGTCTCAAGGACCAAGGTTCAGAGACGCATTCTTAAAACAGATCTCATACGAACCAGCTATTTGCGTTGGATCCCATCACTAAAACAGTAACCGCCATCTTGGCATCTCGGTTGAGGCACTCGGACAAAAGCTTGAAGAAAGACTCCACTGCCGATTCCTCCCCGTTGCCATGCAGTATCTGGGTGAACAGAAAATTGTGAACGTTTGCTTTGCACACACTGGTGGAGACACCAGGGAATTTGTTGAGGTTTAAAGGGCACTCACCTGTTTGACTGACACCACCATGCCCATGAAGTCAGTCAGACCCAACACCAGCAGAACCTGCTCCTCCTCCAGTGGTCCACTGCTGTCTTTCTCCTGACAACACCAAGACATTATCTAGTCAACCTGAGGGGCCGAGACAACAAGCCCAGCGTTGTGGCGCTCGTGTTGTCTGTGTGTGATGGTACGTTACCGACGGAAGATCTCTGGTCCAAGTGATGCTGTGAGGGAGCTGCTGTGTCTCAATGCTGCTCCTCCACTCAACTGCAGACAGAGTTCCCAGCAACACATCCGATCCATCATCCTGCAGTAGAGCTGGGGAGTGGAAACACACATTTAAAAATGTCCACCATCCTTTAGTTGTGTCGGTGGTCCTCTGATGTCACATCTTACTTACAGTGTGCCTTTGACACGGAGGAGGCTGGTGGGAGGAGCTATAGGAGGACAGGCTCATTGCAATGGCTGAAATTCTATAAATGGATCAGTATCAAACATATGGAAACCACGTTTATAGCGCCGCCCACCAGCCTCCTCTGCTTCAACGCCATCTGAACCCCTTCCACCTACATTCACAAAGGACCAATTACCTGGATCAATACAGACAGTCAGGCACTTCAAACAGTTCTCAGGTCTGAGGCTCTTTTGACGCTCTGCAGCTTCTTTTCTCCTTTGTTGATCTTCTCGCCTCTCCTCTTTCTCTTCGGCCCTCACCCTCTTGAGTTTCTCTCTGGCCTCCTTCCTCTCCTCAACTCTCGGTCTGTCTGCCTCTATCTCCTCTTTGGTTCGGCGTTTTCTCCCCGGACTTGCGGTACCGGACCTAGCGGGTCGTGGAGCCACCAATGTGTCACTTGGTTCGGTTTTGGCTGTTGACTTGCAATCTGTGTTGTGGTCTTTGTTGTCCTGTTCGAGACTGTCAGTGGGACTATTGGCCGTCGCTGTTTCATTGTTATCGTCACCCTGATCGGTAAATGCAATGCATTTGATTGAAGGTTTAGTTTCAGCATCGCTTTCGCCCTCAGATTCAGATATCTCCCATGTTTTGGCTCTTTTCAATACGGACATATTTCTATCCAAGACAAAATAATGGAATGCCTTTTCATAACGGAATGCAATATTACACAAATCAAATCTAAGACAGTAGAAGAAACCTAGCAATAACGGAATACACCAGCCTTAGTTTGAACTTCACTGTTTTCAAACTGGTTATATTTCTAATGCGGGTTGCAGCTTCTGGCAACAACGTATCACCTTCTGGACGGAGTGATACGAGGTACAAACATCAAATCGTTCTCCGTGCACAATTTCGTAGTCCCTCATTTGTAGTCCGCCATAATATCCCAAATCATGGTGACCAACTGACTGTCAGTCAGGGGAGGCTGGTGGGCGGAGCTACAGGAGGACGGGCTCATTGTAATGGCTAGAATGGAATAATGGAATGGTTGGACTCAAACATTTGTTTTCCATATGTTTGATGTATTTGATACCATTTGTTTATTCCATCCTAACCATTACAATGAAGCCGTCCTCCTATAGGTCCTCCAACCAGCCTCCTCTGCTGTCAGTATTTAACATTCTATTTCTAATGGTTAATCCTACAGCTATACTGCACGTGCCGTGTGTGTAGGTGTGCGTGTGCTAGACACAAACCATCATTGGATTAGAATTCTTTAACTGGAACAGCAGATGGTGGACAGGCTGGCAGAGACACGTCAGCTGTCATGATCCTTGCCTTAGCTTGTACAGAACAGTACACTTGAGGCATGTTGTTCATAGACCAACTGTCTCTCACAGGTATTTCCTGATTGGATTGTATGAATGATGGCTCAAAACCACATCTCTCTCTCACACACACACACTTTATAAATAGCATTATAAACTGGGTGGTTCAAGCCCTGAATGCTGATTGGCTGAAAGTCATGGTCTATCAGACCGTCTACCACAGGTATGAGGTATGACAAAACATTTATTTGTACTGCTCTAATTACTTTGGTAACCAGTTTCTAAAAGCAATAAGGCACTTCAGGTGTTTGTGGTGTATCCTCCCGAAAAGTGTGTCTTTTTATTTGATTTTTTACAGACATAAGTGTTTGGGTTGAAAGAAAACACGTTACCAAGATGGTTTATTATTGTTATTTACCTGTTATTGTAAGTACAAAATTGCCCTCTGTAGTGGTCATTAGGAAGTAAATATGAAAAAAATGTACATTACAGTAGGTGAAAAACATAGTTGTGGCATCCGGGTGTCCACTACAGAGGACATTTCTTGATAAACTCTACTTTTGCCTATTTGATTAATCTGAACAAATTATTACACAGTTCTGATAACTCACTTAACTATTCCTGAGCTATTCACCCTCTAGAAACAATTTGAATGTCAAACATACAAAAATTATAATGAATAATTACACACACATGTGATATCATTGAAAAGCCCAGAATGTCCTCTCGAAAGGACAACAGGATTTAATACAGTGGCTTGTATGACCAAGAACTTTAATGGACCAAGAACTGATGTCCACTAGGCACTCTGCGTTGCGTCATGCGAAGAACAGCCCTTGGTCGTGGTATATTAGCCATATATCTATCTATCTATATATATACCTTATTGTTTAAATACAACATTATAATAACACAAAACGATATAACCTTTTGATTGGGCATTATTGCTTAAATATAACATTAGAATAACACAATTATAAAAATAAAAAAACTTGGGAACTTGGGCCTGTTTCTAGAGCTCCGACTTCCCGACCTGAAATTCATCAACGTCATGTTTTTACCTCGTATTTTCCCGAGTTCCCAGTTGTTTCGAACGCGGCATATAATTACAATCCCTTTATTTGACAGGAGCTGGGGAACCAATCCAAACGAGGAACTGTGTCAGTAAGGAAGTGACGACGGCGCACGAGGGCAGTGGAAGTTCTTGCCATTACACCTCGAGCCCTTGCGCGCGTTCAGCGACTTGTAAAGCATCCGTGTATTCGAAAAGTGTCTCATAATCTATCCATATACTTTAAAGTGTGCGCAATCTGCGTAGTTGCAACTTGGAATACGGCGATTTATTGAATAACCGTTCGGTTCTTCCGACCGACATAAACAGAAAACAAATGGGTATTTACGTTTAGGCTACTTTAGTTTTGTGGACCTCGTTTTAGCTTACTATGGCGCAGCCGGCAGAGAAAGGTATGGGGCCCAGGGTATTCTGTTGTGGATAAAGAGGATAGTGTTTTTATGTGGATAAAGAGAGATCATCAAATTCAGAGATCCATTGCCAAGAAACCCCTCTTGAATTGTGCAAGATCACAAATTCTTCTCGTAATTGCTTAGTTGGCAAACTTGGCTCACTGCAAACTCCACAAATGTCTTCTGTTTATATTTATTATGGTTATTTATAACATTTAAATAGTTATTGAATATTCATTATGTTGGTCAAATCTATAAAGTGCAGTGGTCGTGATGTTGGTCCTGTAGCTCACACGTTGTGCAAGCTCTTGTTTCCAGCCCAGCATTAACTCAAATGATTCAACAAATGAACTGCTCATCAAAACCCTCATTAACTGACTGGAGTGTGATAGTGCCGGGCTGGAACAAAAAGCCTACACATCCTGTAGGTTTCCAGGACCAGGGTTGCTCACCACTGGCATTTAGCAGCAACGTTTTGTGACATGGCTGTTCGTCACGTGTCATGCATCACACTGTCTTCTCACAGCATACTACCGCTTTCTGGTATTGTTCTTCAACTGTCTGCTCACGTTTGGCTCCTACTTCTGCTTCGACATCCCTAGTGTCCTCCAGGATCAGTTCCAAGGGGTGAGTTGCAGGAGTAGCCTATATAGGCCTTTGTACAATGAGAGTAAAGTAGCCTCGTCACTCCCACTGAATGCACTCATTTCACCACAGAGCTTTAACTAATAGTTCTACACATTGACCCTCATTAATGACACACTTTGTGATGGAATCATGAATTACACCGTGTCTTAACGCACCAGGCAGAATCTGGTTGATAACAAAACACTGTTCATTTCCCCCCTGCACAAAGAATTTGACGTGTGCCAATACAACAGTGATCAATGGGACAGTGGACTGTGTGGAGGGACTGGGGATGACCCCTCAGGAGTATAATCTGCTCTATGCCATCTATGCTTGGACGTAAGTGTAAACAACCCCTATATATATTCATGAAATGATTAACTATAGGTCCGATGTCTCACTCTTTTCTCTCTGTCAACAGTAATGCAGTGGTGGTTATAATGGCTGGGTTCCTTATTGACAAACTAGGCAACCGCTGTAAGTTGATATTGTCTACTCCACTGCACTAAACTGAGATTCAAAACTCTTGACATTTTTAATCATTGAATTCACATTGATTGATATGCTGGAACAACCCATGTTTCTATTCTCTGGTGTATGGTGCTGAATGTTCTGTTGGTTCTCCTAATGTTCTCTCTCTCTGTCTCTCTGTGTGTGTGTGTGTGTGTGTGTGTGTGTGTGTAGTTGGTGTGTTCCTCTTCTCCTTCCTGTGTGTGCTGGGGTCAGCCATCTTTGCTCTGGGTTCTCACTTCAAAGGAACAGCCTACCTGCTCCCTCTCATGCTCACCGGCCGTTTGCTGTTTGGCTCTGGCAATGGATCCCTCACCAGTAAGGCCACCTTATTATCTGATTCACACGATAGGCTGTCCTGGTTTCCGCATCCACCATAGTTTCTGGAACCGTGCGGGAAAGAACAATGTGAAAAGAAAATGCACGACCCAGGCAAAGCACAGTGCGGAGTGAGGCAATATACTGCTACGGGCCGAGTTCCAATACTTTCAAAGTCATCCTTCCTGCATTTGAGAACTAAGCACCCTATCCCTCCCCCTCAGTTGTCCAGAACCGGATTACAGCGTTCTGGTTCCGGGGGAAGGAGCTGGCCCTGGCGTTTGGCCTGACCCTGGCCTTCTCCCGCCTGGGCTCCGTCCTCAACTTCTTCCTCACCCAGCGGTTCCAGGCCCAGTACGGCATGCAGTGGACCCTATGGGGAGGTAGGACATACAACGGCTGCACTTTATTTTACGGCACATAAAGGACCTGGTATTTATGTCGGAAGTGACATGGTAAACCGGTAGTGGCACAATAATAACTTGAGACCTTTTATTCCTTTTGAGACCTTTTATTCCTACGGATCCATTCAAACAGGCAACGCAAGGCACTTTTTGGTATAAAGTATTTGTAAATTGTGTTGAAATGTGTGTGAGTACCCATTGATACCACAATTTCTTAGTAAATACTAGTGGAAACAGTAGTACTACTGGAATACCAGGTAAATATACTGGTGGAAAAGTACAGTAAATGAAAAGTGCTCAAATATAACTGTATAATAAAGCCAGAAGGGGTTGTGATCAATCCTGCATTGTTCACAGCTAAGGTGTGTGTGTGTGCCCGCGCAGGTGCCTTCCTGTGTGTGCTGGGCTTTATGTCTGCCATCACGGTCAGTGCCCTGGACAAGGTGGGCATGAAGCAGCTGGGACTGGATGGGGCCATTCAGGAAGAGTCACGCAAAGTGGTGAGTTGAATGGGCTTGGGTGGTATTCACAAGACTCCAAACGGGAAGAAACCCGACTGAAACAGGGAGGAACTACCTGAACTTGTCCAATAAGAAATGCTAAAGATATCCTTTGGGGTTGCAAAACATTTAAAAGCATTTTCCATTGTATGCTCTAATGAATAATACAATCCTGTTTACTTGCCTATGTACCTATTGACAGGATAGATATGTCTATGTGTCTGTGTAGAGGTTTCAGGACGTGAAGCTGCTTTCTCTCAGATACTGGCTGTTGGTTCTCACCATCATGTTCTTCTACAACGGCATCTTTCCCTTCATAGCTGACGCCAGGTATTGATTTACATATGCACGCACAGTCGCACACACACACAGCCTACATTTTCACACTTTACCCTCGGAGACTAGGGTTGCAAAATTCCAGTAACTTTCCTAAAATTTCACGGTTTTTCCAGAAATCCTGGTTGGACGATTCTGGATCTTATTCCTTCCTGACTCCAGGAATCTTTCAACCGGGGACTTCTGGACAACCTGAGATTTTTGGGAAAGTTAGCAGCATTTTGCAACCCTGTAACTCGCACAGTTGAATATTTAAACAGTATGTGAGTCCTCTTGTCTCCCTTTCCAGTAAGTTCATACAAGACAAGTACAGTGACTACAGCCAGAAAGAGGCAGCCTACATCGCTGGTGCCGTATATGACAGCTCCCTTGTCCTCTCTGCCACTGTCGGGATTCTCATCGTAAGCCACCATTACTGTACCTTATGCTGCGTACAACAGCTGTGTCATGGCAACCTTACCTGAACCAGTGAGAACCTCATTCATAAATCCTGCTTTCTGGTATCTGAGGTAGTCACAACAACTGTCAAATTCTAAACTGTGACAAAGTGCTTTTCAGTAATTGGCTTAGAGCCCAAACAGAGAGCTAGAGTTAGAAGCCGCACAGTGGCCAGGAAAAACAGGCCTTTGACCACCAGATCTGATGTACTGTATATATCTGACTCTCTCATTGGTGTGCCTGTGTCTCTGTTGTTGCAATTGTTGACACTTGTGTGTTTTGTGTTGCAGGACAACGTGGGTTTGCGTGGGGTCTTTGCCGTATCCTGTGCTGTCCTCACGCTGCCTGTCTTTGGCCTCCTGGCCTTCACTTTTGTCCCCCCTCTGGTATCTACCATCTGGCTGGGGGTCACCTACTCCTTCGCTGCTGTGAGTAGCCCTATCAAAGAGTTAAATTGAATATTGTACTGTCCGGTGTGGCTGTTGGTTGAGTATGGCGCTTGCGACGGCAGGATTGTGGGTTCGATTCCCACAGGGGGACCGGTATGAAAATGTTTAAACTCACTACTGTAAGTCTCTCTGGATAAGAGTGTCTGCTAAATGACTAAAATGTAAATGTATACATTGTATGAGCCCTATACTTTGACTATACTAAGCCTGCTCTCAAGTAGCTCTGTAATCCATTGCACATTCTACCTATTTTTGTACACTTCAGCTAGTATCCTTCTGATTTAGGATAAACACCCTGGGAAGATCTCAGTTGCATACTCCTCGCGTCCTCTCTCCTCGTCTCCGTCTCAAAACCCATTGGAGGAGAAGGTCAGAGGGGAGGGACCTCTGGCTTTCTCATTCAATGGGATTTGGGAAGGAGACGAGGAGAGGGGGTGGGAGGAGTATGCAATTGATCTTCCCCCTGTTGTGTCTGGTAGTGTATAAAACTGCTCTTTCGAGTGCACATTTGCTGTTAAGTTGCATATTGTATCCGGGTTGGAGAGGATTCACGTACAGTAGGTGACTCAATTGGTCTATCGGCAGTCCCCATTGAAGTGTAGGAAAGGGATCGTCTTGTACTTCACTGTGCATTTTCATTGAAGCACACTACAAATACACTTGCAATGACACACATGCTCTTTCTTAGATGTATGTGTGTTGTTTTTCAGGCAAGCATGTGGCCCTCTATTCCCCTGGTGGTCCCTCAGGCAACTCTGGGGACAGCTATGGGCCTTGCCACGTCAGTACAGATGGTAGGAATTGGCATATCCAACCTTGTCGTTGGCCAGATCTTGGGAACCAAGTCAAGGTATTGCTCACTGCAGCACAATGATGATGTGGTGTTAACAAATTGACGTATTCTTTTTTTTTTTCTCGGCGTAGTGTTATGGCATGTCTGTATGTAAACTGTGCGCGTCTCCTGTGCGGGTAGTGACGCTAAGATCCCACTGTGGCGCTGGCAGCAGATGATGATCTTCATGTTGGCCAACACCATCGCCTGCATCGTCACCTCTGTGGTGCTCAACATCGTGGACCACCGCCAGGTCAGACCAGGCTCACTTTCTTTCTGTCTCCCTCCTCCATTTCCTGTTTCACTGCCACGACACGTGTCCGCTCTATAATGAAACTCGCCCGTCTAAAATAATGTGTTCCGATTGTCCGAAGTAATTCTAGCACTTGAAATCAGCTGATTGAGCTGAAATGGTTTGCTTTCATGTCAAATGGCTTGTTTTATTAGATACCTAGAGCAACATCAACTGTTTGTGTGTCTGTGTCACCTCTGAGGAGATCCTTCAGTCAATGTAACAATGACGTATCATTTGTTACATTGTGTTGTTACATCAGTAAATGTTCTATTGTCTTGTATCCTCAGGGTGGGATTCTGAATAAGACGACCAAGAGATCTGGCTCCCCGCCCCCCAGCGGACCTTCAGACAGAGAACCTCTCGTAGAGGGAGAGGAGGGGCAGAATGACGAAGGGGCTGTTCGCTCTCCCTCCAACAGTTCCTAATCACCTCACTCTTCTCTTAGAAGAGTCTGCCTCAGATAGTTGAACTGAAATTTGTACACAATCGGATTGAATTGTTTTCTTTCTCTATCTATATCTCTTGAGCCTTTTGGGGGAGGGGGGGGATTTTTTTACAGGATTTGTCAAGGGAAAACACTTCAGGACTCTGCCTATAATCTGAAAATGGAGGTGGTTGGATCCCATCCCCTCATGGTTCACTAATCTTGTAGATTATACTACACTTATCAGACAGACACTAAATATTGCCTTTTTTAATCATGGTTTGTGTCAATGGAGCCTTTGCCCAAGTACAAGGCTCATATTATTGAGTGCTACGGCAACAAACAGTATTGAAGTCAGCAAAATCATGTCTTCACACTAAAACAATCGGAAGCTAACTAATGCATGTTTTTGGTTTTGGTCCTTATTTCAGTGATCCAAAAGTTCTCCTTCTTTTATAAGGTTAAAAATGTAAGTTGGTTACTAATTTAACCACTATTAATAAGGAGTCAACAGTAACCTGTTGCATAACTGTTTTATATAATTCTTTCTGTGATGTTTCTGTGACGCCAATAATGACATCTTTAATTTCAGATAGCAACAACAATCGCTTCGGATTACATGAGCTCTCTTTTAAATGTATTTGTATTTGTATATGTGGTTGTGACGTTTGGTGTTAGCAGTGGTCCAAAATGCTCAAGTTGATGTAACATGCAGCAATTTGTTCTGGCAATTACTGCCCTTCCAATCAAACACACTATTGCTTTTACTACAGGTTTCAGTCAATAGTGACTATGCATGCAGCGGTTCAAGGTCCGCCAGTGTGAACCTTCTATAAGGGAATGGGACCGATTACTGACAAGCTAGCACAAATAAAAAGGTGTTGTTACAGTAACGACTGGTGTTGTTGTCATAGCTGTATTTTCACCCATTTCAAGGGTTTTTTGTACAACTGGCTGACGAAAAGAAACATTCAGCTGTTGCATGGTGGTTTCCCTCATTTACTGTACACCAAATTAGCACATCTCGCATAATGATTAGTGGAAGAACAATAAAACCATTCTAGTAGGCCTTCAGCAGATTAACTGGGGGTTATATGATGTCATTAAAGATGTTGACACCAGGCATATTTAAATCATATACGCGACCGTTCAAAAGTTTGGGGTCACTTAAATGTCCTTGTTTTTGAAAGAAAATCACTTTTTTTGTCCATTTTAAAATAACATCAAATTGATCAGAATTACAGTGTAGACATTGTTAATGTTGTAAATGACTATCGTAGCTGGAAACAGCAGATTTTTATGGAATGTCTACATAGGCGTACAGAGGCCCATTATCAGCAACCATCACTCCTGTGTTCCAATGGCACATTGTGTTAGCTAATCCAAGTTTATCATTTTAAGAGGCTAACTGATCATTAGAAAACCCTTTTGCAATTAAGTTAGCACAGCTGAAAACTGTTGTCCTGATTAAAGAAGCAATAAAACTGGCCTTCTTTAGACTAGTTGAGTATCTGGAGCATCAGCATTTGTGGGCTTGATTACAGGCTCAAAATGGCAAGAAACAAAGACTTTCTTCTGAAACTCGTCAGTCTATTCTTGTTCTGAGACATGAAGGCTATGCCATGTGAGAAAATGACAAACTGAATATGGTTGCTGATAATGGGCCTCTGTATGCCTATGTAGATATTCCATTCAAAATCAGCCATTTCCAGCTACAAGTCATTTACAACATTAACAATGTCTACACTGTATTTCTGATCAATTTGATGTTATTTTAATGGACAAAATGTTTTGCTTTTCTTAAAAAAAAACAGGTACATTTCTAAGTGATCCCAAACTTTTGAACGGTAGTGTACATTTAAAACGAATTACGAAAATAAATGATAAATTTACGGTGTACAGTAGTTATTCTCTGTATAGCCTACCATGCTTGAGCAGTCTCAGGCATTGGCCAGGGAGCCAGAGAAATATCCCTGGGCGGACCTCTACTCTGTGGGACTGGCTGAAGACCACAGCGCCCTCTGTTGGCAGATAACAGATGCTGCACCTGCAGACACAGCGATGTCCTGCAGCAGCGAGATTCAGGCAGCAGTGTGCATTATTGTTAATGTCATTTAACCTAGATCTATACTGGTTTGTCTCATTGAAATAAACATCTATTTTATAACAGGGATCTTATGTTTGGCTGGGAATGGTTCTCTATGTTGTGTGAACACAAACTCAATGGTTCACTGTCACTATCAGGTTAAAGTCGCAGTTGTTCTGTGGAGTTTAAAGTGCGTTTATATTATAGGTCCAGGCAGACGAGTTCCTCATGACGCTGTCATTAACCATCATAACTGTCATCGACCATCAGCAGAAGAAGCTGGATGGAGCGCTTGCTGAAGCTCTCGTTGAGGGTCTCTCCACCAACCAGGGATGCTCAGAAGTCACACAGCAGTCAAAAGGAGGTCAGGTGCAAAGATAGTTGACAGCCAAATTACATTTGACCAATCATAATCAATGATTTCATGTTCCATGACCAATAACTTGACACTATTGTATTTTCTCAATTGTTATTTTGTAGTTGGGTAATTTTAGCGACCCGATAGACTGTACTGACCAAACACATGGAGGCGCTGTCTGGGAAAGTGGAGTGTATCCGCAAAGCCAAACAGGGAGAACCTCAAAATGGGGTACTTTTTATAAAACTAGGCAGGTCAGTTAAGAGCAAATTCTTATTTACAATGACGAACTATCAAGGAACAGTGGGTTTACTGCCTTGTTCAGGGGCAGAATTAGCTTGGGGATTCTATCCAGCAACCTTTCGGTTACTGGCTCAACGCTCTAACCACTAGGCTACCTTCCTTCAGTGCTGGTAAAGTCACTCAACATGTTTTTCTAAGCTATTGTCACTTGAAAATCTGACCATGTTAAAGAGAATTTGTTTAAGCAGGTGTAGGCAGGAGGTCTCAGGTACACACAGTGTGATTTCCAGAGGTCAGACCTAGAGCTGTCAACGATGAAAATGTAGTCAAACAATGCACTATATATTTCTCAATAAAGATGAATTCCATAGAATTAGGAATTAGAATACAATTACATCCTATTTGATGAATAATACCATGTATTCTCAAGCTCCTTTTGATTGTGATACACTTTCATTTTCAACTAGTTTAATACCACAGGAGGGCGTTACATAGCTACATATGATTGCACATGCCAGGTAAATCCAGTCTTAATTGATTCAAAGTGGAATACAGAGCATGCTTTCATTTCATTCCCAACTCAGAAAATGTAATGTGTAATATCCAATTGACAATTCCCTGCTACAGAACACTGTTAAAAAACATTTACAATACTACAAACTTGGAATACTCCAACTGAAGCCAAAGACCTTGAGAGCCCACCTAACTTGATCCGTGTTGTTCCATAAAATTGGCAAGTGTTTCTAATATTTTCTATTGGACACACATCAATTGAAGTCTTAGTAGTGGGCGTGTTTCTTTTTCTCATTGGTCCGTTTTGCTGACAGTCAACAGCTCATTCGTTTTCAGCACCTCCTCTTCTCTCCGCTGACTGGCTCCCGGTGACTTTGCTAGAGAGTGCGTTTACAGTTTTCAGCGCAAGCTACGTTCCTATGTTGCTACCACGACCACAGACCAAAATGCGTTGGACATGGCTACAAACTACAATTCCTGACGAAAGTTGGATCATTTTGATCATGGAGAATAAATTTGAGGGGAACAACAAGCGTTAGTCACCTGGATATAGCTGCAATGCATTCCGTTGGCTACTTATTTGAGAGATAGGGGGAAAACTGCAACTCCTGTTGTGGTGTTCATGGAGGCTCACAGGACCATTTCAGTGAGCGAGAGGACCGGTGAAATGTCACCTGTGTAGTGTTGTTGTACACCTTGTAGTAAAGTATTTACCAAGACGAGAGTGCGGAGTACAAAAGCCTGGATCCCCATATTCTGCGTCAATTTATAAATTGGCCTGTTCAAATGTGAGCAAAAAAAGTTATCACGACAGCAGCTGCGCTGTGGGAGGTACCTCGCGAGCAACAAGATGATAAGATCATTGATATGACCTACTCCTTTATCCCGTTTAGTAAGCATTAGTCGATTATAATGAGCTTGTAGGTATCAAAGTAAAAGGTGGACGTCGCTGTGGTTTCAAAGCACCTTCAATTATGTGCTGGACTAGCTACTTGATCTATCTAGGCTACTAAGACATTCAGACAGTTTTTCCATGAAGTAGTTTTCAGAATTTTGAATGAACTCTCATATTGTGTTGTGGAATTTGGAATGACTTTATGTCATTGCCGCACACACCTTGGACCAGCGTCTAGAGCTCCAACGCTATTGACTGCAACCCACCCGGGATAGTAAGCTACACAGGAAGAATTGCGCAGTTTTCAGGTTTTTGTTTGTGTAGTCTTTTTACGGGTTCAATTGGCACCCATTTAAGCTCAGCTGGGTATTTCAACCATGTCCTCGAAAGACAATCCATGTCGGAAATTCCAAGCCAACATTTTCAACAAAAGTAAATGCCAGAATTGCTTTAAACCAAGAGAATCTCATTTATTGAGCGACGAAGATTTAAATCAGGTAAGCAAGTGTTGCCATATGTTTCACAGTCATGGGGTCATGCTCATTGGCGTAGCGCAGCTCCCGCTAGGCGTGGGGGGCCACAAGCTTTGGGGGTACTCACGGAGGTCGGGCCCCAGCCCCCCAGATAGCATATGAACACGTCATAAGCCATGAACAAACAATTTAGACAGACAGGAAATTGGCTTTAAAGCTGCAACATTTTCTCTCTCATGGCAAAATCTGTAGAATCACAGGAAGTTGGCTCAGGGATTCTTTAAAGTCGGGACGATCCTTGTCCAGCAGGAAAACTATTTTAATACTAGCAAAAAAATAGTTTTTTTTCAGCCTTAATTTACCTTTAGTATAATTTTATAAGGGAATATATTTGACTTAGGAATTTTGAAAGTACTTGAAATATTATTGAATATTACAGCCTGGTCTCAGACTAGACTAATCACAGTAAATGTAAATCCGGGACACATTTGTATGATATGTTACTTTTGGTATGGTTACTTAAGGAATAAACGAAAGTAGGGTTGCGAGTTCGAACCTCATCACTGACAACATTTGAGCAACTTTAACTAAACTGTTTTGCTACTTTGCAACTACTTAGCACGTTAGGTTAAAGGGTTGAGGTTAGGGTTAGCTAACTCCTAAACTTAACCCTATCCCCTAAACTCGAGCCTAGTTAATGTTCGCTACCTAACTTGAATTCGTAGCATACGGTGTCTTCGGAAAGAATTGACTGCTTGACCTTCTCCACATTGTTACATCCTTATTCTAAAATTGATTGGAATTGTTTTCCCCCTCAATCTAAACACAATACCACATAATGATGAGGTTTAGAAAGTTTTGCAAATGTAATAAACTGAAATCACATTTACATAAGTATTTAGGCCTATTACTCAGTACTTTGTTGAAGCACCTTTGACAGAGATTACAGCCTCGTCTTCTTTTGTATGATGCTACAAGCTTGGCACACCTGTTTTTAGGGAGTTTCTCACTTTCTTCTCAAGCTCTGTCAGGTTGCATGGGGAGCGTTGCTGCACAGCTATTTTCAGGTCTCCAGAGATGTTTGATTGGGTTCAAGTCCGGGCTCTGGCTGGGCCACATTCAGAAACTTGTCCTGAAGCCACTCCTGCGTTGTCTTGGCCGTGTTCTTAGGGTTGTTGTCCTGTTGGAAGGTGAACCCTTGCCCCAGTCTGAGGGCCTGAGCGCTCTGGGGCAGGTTTTCATCAAGGATATCTCTGTACTTTGCTCCATTCATCTTTGCCTCGATCCTGACTAATCTCGCAGTCCCTGCCACTGAAAAACATCCCCACAGCATGTTGCTGCCACCATGCTTCACTGTTGAGATGGTGCCAGGTTTCCTCCATGTGACGCTTGGCATTCGGGCCAAATAGTTAAATTTTGGTTTCGTCAGACCAGAGAATCTTGTTTCTCATGGTATGAGAGTCTTTAGGTGCCTTTTGGCAAACTCCAAGCAGGCTGTCATGTGCCTTTTACTGAGGAATGGCTTCCAACTGTCCAATACTATAAAGGCCTGAATGGTGGAGTGCTGCAGATATGGTGGTCCTTCTGGAATGTTCTCCCATCTGTACAGTGGAACTCTAGAGCGCTGTTAGTGACCATCAGGTTCTTGGTCACCTCCCTGACCAAGGCCCTTCTCCGATTGCTCAGTTTGGCTGGGCGGCCAACTCTAGGAAGAGTCTTGGTGCTTTCAAACATCTTCCATTTCAAAATGATGGAGGCCGCTGTGTTCTTGTGGACCTTCAATGCTGCAGAATTGTTTTTGGTACCCATCCCCAGATCTATGCCTCAACTCAATCCTATCTCGAAGAGTTCTATGGACAATTCCTTCGACCTCATGGCTTGGTTTTTGCTCTGACATGCACCGTGTACTGTGGGACCCTATATATTGACAGGTGTGTGCCTTTCCAAATCATGTCCAATCAATTGAAATTACCTCAGGTGGACTCCAATCAAGTTGTAGAAAAATCTCAAGGATGATCAATGGAAACCAGATGCACCTGAGCTCAATTTCGAGTCTCAGACCAAAGGGTCTGAATACTTACGTAAATAAGGTGTTTATGATTTTGATTGGCATTTGGAAATTTCAGCAAATTTCCAGTTTCCCAATACAGAAAATGTACATTGTGCAGTAGAGTTTCCTGTGAGTTAGCCATCTGTCAAATAGGCAAAGGTTTAGTTTAATTGGATGTAATTAGTTGTTAGCCCCAGGGTATAGGCTATCATCCTTAAACTAATCTGTGCACGAATTAACTCCCTGACATGAAAGAGCACAAAGCATGAAATGGCACTGACCGTTTTAAAAGAAGTCAACGAGGAGATGCATGCATGCAGGATACATTTTGTTAGGCTTGTCAAACACATCGTGGTTGAATGAAAAGCGTATTGAATCAAATCAAATCAAATGCATTTATAATGCCATTTTTACATCAGCAGATGTCACAAAGTGCTATACAGAAACCCAGCCTAAAACTTCTAACAGCAAGCAATGCAGATGTAGAAACCCCAACTTAGTACTTTTCCTATGGTGAGAATAGAATCATTGCTTACCTTGCACATTTTAGATTGTTGCCATCACCTTGACATAAGAGTGCTGGCTAAGAATGGCCTTGGTATAGAATTAAGTTGTTATATTGGTGAGAAGTGCCTGCTCTTTAACAGGGGAGACACCCAAAAAGCCATGTAATTTTGATCAGAAGACTACAGGAATAGCTACGCAGTGACAGTGCTGATTTTCTCAACGCTGTACACCATTCGTTCTAGACATATGAGAGGTTGTTAGGTCAAATCTAGATATTAGCCTTACAACATGTACAGCCATGGCATTTGGAAAGCTCTTAGAAGCAGGTGGTCCTGACTCAACACTGAAACACGTCATATTATGACTAAATATGTGATTGACTCACACACGTTGCATCCACGGACACACACACACACACACACACACTCATTCACTCTGTCTGGGTCTGCTTGACTTTAGGAGTAGTTTGTCTCTTGACTGGACATCTTCAACTGTACACAGCGCCACATCTATTCCACGACATTGACACTAGAGACGGACACCTTTAGCTAGACACAACATTACATCTATTCCATGATCTTCACAACCGACTGTCGTCCTTGCACAGATGAAAATAGCTCTGTGGCAGACTCTTACCTAGTGGAATTCCTGACCCAAAAGGCTATCAAAAGACCTCATTGTGCTACTAACTTGCAAACTCAAGTCTTGTTATCCAGGCGTCTCATTATCATCAACACCAAAGGCCCAGCACACATTTCATATGAGAGTTTTGCTCCGTAAATCTCAGAGAGCTTAGGTCATTCCTTTATTATTTGACCCCCCCCCCCCCCCCTCCCACTCATCCCATCTAGCCCACATTCTCTCAGTGCGGTATTACATAGTCATTATGATGGGGGGGTTGTGAGATGAACGCACCACACAAATGACTGCGTTTAACCATTGGATGGTAAAAGCTGACCTAAATCCGTCTTGCTCGTCCCTACCCAGGGGAATTCAGCATAGGTCCCCTGTCTGGTCATGTGAAGAGAGATTGTTCTTTTTCTCTCTCTAAAGCGCTGCTCTCTTTTTAATTTTTTTACCTCTTCTCATTTTCTAGAGGCAGGGGGGTAACATTCTGTAACATTTCTACATTGTCTTCTTCCATCTGTAATATAGTCAGATATCTGCTTAATCGGAATGAACAGCCATTATCCCAGAAATGCCACAATGGATTCCCTGCTCAGCCCTAAGATGGTGACTTATCAATATTTTAAGCATATAGACCACACACTTAAGTGGCGATCTGAACTCAGATGTTGTTAGTGTAAAGAGACTCATATGTTCCTTTTTGTATGCTTGACCTGTACTATACAGGTAACTGCCAAAATAATGGAAACACTTGAGTAAGTGAGGGATGCGAAGTATATTGAAAGCTGGCACTTCCACACCAATGACTGTGTATATAAATGGACAAAGCCATTGATCACGTGACACCATTCATTCATTTTTTAAAACCACTTTTTCATGATATCCAATTGGTAGTTACAGTCTTGTCCCATCGCTGCAACTCCTGTATGGACTCGGGAGAGGCGAAGGTTGAGAGCCATGCGTCCTCCGGAACACAACCATGCCACGTTGCACTGCTTCTTGACACACTATTTCTACCCCTTTTTTGTGATAATGTAGAAAGTACGGGTGACCATTTGATTATTTGTTCAGCTGTCTTTTATAGTTTGGGGGTAGAAGCTGTTAAGGAGCCATTTGGACCTAGACTTGGCGCTCCGGTAGCACTTGCTGTGCGGTAGCAGAGAGAACAGTCTGTGACTTGAGTGACTGGAGTCTTTGGCAATTTTTTGGGCCTTCCTCTGACACTGCCTAGCATAAAGGTCCTGGATGGCAGGAAACTTGGCCTCAGTGATGTTTTAGGCCGTACACACTACCCTCTGTAGCGCCTTACGGTCGGATGCCGAGAAGTTGCCATACCAGGCGGTGATGCAACCGTTCAGGATGCTCTCGATATGCAAGCTGTAAAACATTTTGATGATCTGGGGACCAATGCCAAAACTTTTCAGTCTCCTGAGGGGGAAAAGGTGTTTTGCCCTCTTCACGACTGTCTTGGTGTGCTTGGACCATGATAGTTTGTTGGTGATGTGGACACCAAGGAACTTAACTCTTGAACTGCACCACTACAGCCACGTCGATGTTAATGGGGGCCTGTTCGGCCCTCCTTTTCCTGTAGTCCACGATCATCTCCTTTGTCTTGCTCACATTGAGGGAGAGGTTGTTGTCCTGGCACCACACTGCCAGGTCTCTGACCTCCTCCCTATAGACTGTCTTGTCAGTGATCAGGCCTACCACTGCTGTGTCGTCAGCAAACTTAATGATGGAGTTGGAGTCGTGCTTGGCCACGCAGTCGTGGGTGAACAGGGAGTACAGAAGGGGACTGAGGACGCACCTCTGAAGAGCCCCGGTGATGAGGATCAGCGTGGTGGATGTAGTTGCCGGGGGGGGGGGGGCAACAGGAAGTCCAGGATCCAGTTGTAGAGGGAGGTGTTTAGTTTAGCTGTTCTGGCTCATGGTGGTCCAACCCCATGTTAAGAGAGTTTATGTTGCTGTTTCCTTTAAGTTGGCAGTGACCTGTAGCTATCACTGTTTTGGCATTATCTTGCCTTTCATCGCGCCAAGCAGAGAAACATCCAACATTGTAATGAAAGATAAAGGAGCTTTACATTGGATTAGAAATAACATTTAGCGGGGGGGAACTTTTGACCTTGATCAGAGTATATTAAAGTGGGACATTTAGCTCTCTCATTGTCACACTCAACATTGTCCCCTTTTTTATACTTTCCCATAGTGACATGATGGATTTATGGAGTTATAACTGAGCACTTTCCATAAGCCAATTTGATTGTTTAGGTTTAATGGGAGTAGGTAAGCATAAATCCTTTTTAAACATGCTCAACAAAACTCCAGCAATGGCTATATACACAGCGAGACCAATCCAATCCCTTCAGATCAAGTTGGAGCTCAACAGGCTTTAGTAGTGTTGTTGCGTACATAGCCAAAATCTGATTTCACTAGGCTAACTGCTGCCTGTGTACGAGTTAACTGCATTTTTTAAATTTAACGCAGTGAATGAGAGTCCTGAGTTTTTTTGTGTTGTGTTGTGTTGAAGAGAACAGATTTTTGTCACACTGCTTCTCCCTTCCTTTTCTGCTTCGCTCCTCACTTTCTTGCCCGCCCACTTAGGGGGATCACAGGGAAAATCACGTGTTAGAGGCTATTTCCCCCTTTAAAAAAAGAAGAAAAAAAGGCAATACTGGTGCTCTGGAATGCAGCCAGTTAGTGTGTGCAGCCTGGTCACCGCTCACACAGCTGGTCCAAACAGCCAGCCAAAGCCTGCAACTTGTACACAATCTATTGAAACAGACAGCCAGTGTGTCGTCAGATTATTCTGGGACATACTTGAGTAATCATCCAGGGCTCGTAATCATGGCCGAATACCAACCAGGCCCCTGACTTCCAGGGGGCCCACATTTGATTTTGTTAGTCATTCTCACTCGTATCATATTATGATGGCACAGGTCATTACAAAATGTGTAGAATTTTTTTAAATATATTTTTTTACAAAGGTGAGGGAGTGCCAAGATGGAGGTGCTTCAAAACCCCCTGTCAGTCATTTAGTGTGTGTGTGATAGATATAGATAGATATCATATATATCTCATTGGCTGTGATGGTCATGGAATTTTGGATGATGGTTATTGGTCAGCCAAGTGATTCCGGTCACCATAATAACCTTTCGAATAGCAAAAAAAAAAACATTTCATTTTTTAGATACACATTTTCTCCCCTCTGCTCCTTACTGCATGTTCTGCTGCAGGGAATGGGGGTGTTGGCTAAGCAACCAAAGACTCTCATTTGCTACAACGTCTTGCTTGTTTCAGCAAGGAGCAGCAGTTTCGTGACATAGAGTCCATGTTGCAGCAGAAACGGACTCAACCGCACGAATGCCCAGCCGTCGCGTCTTCAGTCAGCTGTTTTGTTCCACAAAAAAATTTAATGTATATATTTTACGGTTATTATTTTATGGTGGCGTTCATCCACAACCATCGGTTATACAGTAATTACGCCAGCCCTAATGTGTTGTATGTGTGTGTGTGTATATACACAAAAGTATGTGGACACCCCTTCAAACTAGTGTGTTTGGCTAGATTAGCCACATTCGTTGCTGACAGGCGTATAAAATCGAGCATCTGGCCATGTAATCTCCATAGACAAACATTGTCAGTAGAATGGCCTTACTTGAAGAGCTCAGTGACTTTCAACGTGGCACCGTCATGGGATGCCACCTTTCCAACAAGTCAGTTTAAAAAAATGTCTGCTCTGCCAGAGCTGGCCCGGTCAACTGTAAGTGGTGTTATTGTGAAGTGAAAATATCTAGGAGCAACATGGCTCAGCCGCGAAGTGGTAACGGGACCGCTGAGTGCTGAAGCGCGTAGCACTTAAAAATAGTCTGCCCTCGGGTTGCAGCACTCCCCACCGAGTTCCAAACTGCCTCTGGTAGCAACGTCAGCACAAGAACTGTTCATCGGGAGCTTCATGAAATGGGCTTCCATGGCTGAGCAGCCGAGCATTGAATGGAGTGATGTAAAGCTCGCCGCCTTTGTACTCTGGAGCAGTGGAAACGCGTTCTCTGGAGTGATGAATCACGCTTCACCGTCTGGCAGTCCGATGAACGAATCTGGGTTTAACGGATGCCAGGGGAACACTACCTGCCCCAATAGTGCCAACTGTAAAGTTTGGTGGAGGAGGAATAATGGTCTGTTGCTGTTTTTCATGGTTCATGCTAGGCCCCTTAGTTCCAGTGAATGGAAAAACACTACAGCATACAATGACATTCTAGATAATTCTGTGCTTCCAATTTTTGGCAACTGTTTGGGGAAGGCCCTTTCCTATTTCAGCATACCAATGACCCTGTGCACAAAGCGAGGTCCATACAGAAATGTTTTGTTGATCAGTGTGGGAGATCTTGACTGGCCTGCACAGAGCCCTGACCTCAACCCAAGCGAACACTTTTGGGAGGATTTGGAACGCTGACTATGAGCAAGGCCTAAAGGACCAACATCAGTGCCCGACCTCACTAATGCTCTTGCGGCTGAATGGAAGCAAGTCCCCGCAGCAATGTTCCAACATCTAGTGGAAAGCCTTCTCAGAAGAGTGGAGCCTGTAATGGCAGCAAAGAGGGCACCAACTCCATATTAATGCCTATGATTTTGGAATGAGATGTTTGACGATCAGGTGTCCACATACTCTTGGTCATGTAGTGTACATTGGTAATAAACGGCTATAACGCAAGGCTATTTCAATGTTATGCGGTCTGACATTACTCTTACTGGAGGTTACGCAAGAGTCCCTAGATAAGAGCATCTGCTTGGTGAGTCTTATTAAATAATTATTTCGCCAATGAATTATTTTGTTAACCCTTTCTTTAATCCATCTTAATTTTGTTTTTCTTCCCCATTAGGCAAAACCTATATATGGAGGATGGTTGCTCCTGGCTCCAGAAGGAACCAATTTTGGCAATCCCTTGCACAGATCTCGGGTAAGTTAGTTAACCTCTGGTTGGTTTTGACAAATATATTCTAACCCAGTTGTAAACTTGTTGTCAAGTGCATTCAATTGAGATGTCAAAATGTATTGTAGAAGTCCTTTTTAGATTCACTCAATCATTTGGTACGGTTATGCAGAAGAAGAAAGGGGACACTTTATCAAAGCACAGGCCTACAGCAATTGATTTTTATGTCACCTCTAAAGTTCTGAGTTCACAGCAAGCTATTCTTGCGGCGTCGGTCTCTGTAGTCTTGTCTCTGTTCTGCCACAAACAAACAGAAATGAATAAAACTGGAGTTGCGGTTTGCAGAAAGTTAACAATTGTTAGCTTAGCAGATGGAAAAATAACTGCAATAGTCTTGAATCAGGATGTTTTGACTCGCCTGCGAGTCTTGTATGAGCTTGATCAAGTTACCTCTTTAAGGCTACGCTCGACTGAGGTTTGGAGCCAGAGTGTGACTGTTTAGTCACAATTTGCAACCCCCTTTGACTTGGCTGTGCGAGTAAGAACACAGTGAGTGGGCGGCTCCCTGTGGGTGGCATGGTGCGCCTTCTAAAAGAAGACCCCCCCCCCCCGACCAGCTCTTTCTCAGGGGCTAATGAGCATAATATTGACTCCGTCTCTCTGCTGCCGGTGCCCTGGGGTAGTTTGTAAAGACTTACTTTCCGTGTTCGCTCTGATATGATGTTGGAGCGTCCTAAAAGAAGAAGATTGAGGGGGAGTGGGAAAAGTCCCGGTTCTCACAGCCCCTGATGGCTTCCATATGGAGGGGGAGCATCTCTGGAGCCATCGGCCTCAGCCCTGTCAACAGTTCCCACCTCGTGATATCATTCACAGGCACTTTTTTATTTTCTTCAGGAGTGTAAACAAACACACATGCTGAATTGGGGGTTGAAATGGTTGGCCCATATGAAAGGTTGACGATGGATGTATGGATCCCTGTTAGATTTGAAGTTGGCAGAGGACTCAACTGTAGGTATGGTCGGTCCCGTATTGGGTAAGGGGATCGCTATTACAGTGCCGTTTTCTCTATTTTTGCATATTATGGACACTGAATGTTGTCAGCTCTTCAACCAAAACATAATATTGCAACTTTTTATAAAATGTATTTAATAAACAAAGTGATGTACCTGTGTGGAAAAAGTAATTGCCACCACACACTCAACTGGTTGTGCCACCTTTTTAACTGCAATGACTGCATCCAAATACTTCCTGTAGTTGTTGATCAGTCTCGCATCCCCGTGGAGGAATTTTGGCCCGCTCATCCATGCAGAACTGGTTTAACTCGGTGACATTTGTGGGTTTTCGACTATGAACTGATCGTTTCAGGACCTGCCACAACATCTCAATCGGGTTTAGGTCTGCACTTTGACTAGGCCATTCCAGAACTTTTAAATGTGTTGTTTTTGAGCCATTCTGATGTAGCGTTGTTTGTGATTTTTGGATCGCTGTCTTGTTTGCATGACCCAGCTGCTCTTCCGCTCACAGATGGATGTGCCTGACATTCTCTGATACAGAGCAGAATTCATGGTTCCTTCAATGATGGCAAGTCATCCACGTCCTGAGGCAGCAAAGCATCCCCAAACCATCACACTACCGCCACCGTGCGGTTCTTACTGTGGAATGCGGTGTTTGGTTTTCACCAGTCCCGTTGTCCAAAAAGTTCCACTTTTGACTAGTCTGTTCATAGAACATTCTTTCAAGAGGCTTCACAATCTTCCATGTGTTTTTTTTGGGGGGGGGGGGGGGGGGGGCTTGAGTCTACCTTTTGGGGCGACATGGCTCCCGTTATGTCCGGCGAAAGCCAAACACTGCATTCAGTGGTCCCCCTCTGAGCCTTATATTACAGTTTTAATGGCCTCTGAATTAGTATGATGTTCCTGTAAGTCGGGCTTCGCTGAGGACGCCTATCGGCAGCCCTATTCGGGGGGGCCCCCCGACGCCCCGTAGCTCACAAAGCACTTCCCCGTCTTTTATTGATGGATCTCGGCAGAAAACCAAGGCCAGAAACTTAAACACCCGGACAAAACTGGGCATTAAGAAAGGAGGGGTTGGTGATAGAGGGCTAGTGTAGAGGGTATACAAGTGTGGAAAACACAGCCTACCATTTATCATATTCACTAAAAAGAGAAAGTCACTGAGCGCTGGTTTCGCCCTCAGGTTTCTTTGCATACGTTCTAATACCTGGAACTCCACTAGTGCCTTCAAGGGGAAAACGAGGGAATGAGATGGAACAGATTGGGTTTAAGGGATGATTTTGTTTTTTTTGTCTTGTGATGATCCAATCTTCTCCTCAAACAAACATGGACTAACCTGTTTGTAGAATTTACACTTGGAGGACACTTTGGTGTTGGAGGGTTTAGCTACAGTGCATAGAGTGTATGCTGGATGTTTCTGTTTTGGCTGTGGCATGTTTTCATCAGATGCTAGCGGAGGTTCCTGTTAGCGCCAGGAATGTATCCTGGTGAACAGTGATCGCTCAGCGATCATATCTAGGTGGTTTGCTTAAGTCAACCTCCCCTCTGTTACAGAGTTGGAGGCATTCTCTCGCTCTCTCGGTCTCTCTCGGTCTCGGTCTCGGTCTCTCTCTCTCTCTCTCTCTCTCTCTCTCTCTCTCTCTCGGTCTCTCTCTCTGTATTTAAGTGACACACATGTCCAGTATGTAGTACAACAGTCTGTCATTTTCAAATGTTGCCAAGCCAACACAGTAGATACCGAATGGTAAACTTTACCCGTGTGTGTGTGTGTGTGTGTGCGCGCGCGGCGCGTGTCTGCGTGTTGGGGTAATAGTGTTGGCTCAGTCCTGGCTTTGGGATCAAGGACACACTGACTCACTAAATCATATGCAGCCATGTCCCCGAAAAAAAGAGCTATGAAACCGCAAGGCATGCTGAGGACTTTTCGGTGTTGTTGGGCTTGGGGATTCTTCACAGTGATCCCTGCTTTATAACGTAGCCACTATAGGTTCATAGATTCATAGGCTAACTCCCTACACATACAGTATGTGTTCTGTGGTCATTGAAAATCCAACCGTGCCTGTATACCACCACTTTCAGAAGCTGCGTTGCGCTTAGCATTTGAGCTACATTGCTTTTACCCAAATCAACAGTTGAAGTCCTATAATAGCATACATATTATGTAGCGTAAGTTGCCCTATCAGATGTCACTATAACTAGCATCTCTAACTCTCGCTCTCTCTCTCTCTCTCTCTACAGAAATGGCAGAGGAGGTTCTTCATCCTATACGAACATGGATTACTCCGCTACGCCCTGGACGAGATGGTGAGTCAACTTCCCCGTTAAGCACTAAATTATGTTTTATGATGTCCATAGTTTATTAGCGAGTTCCTTCTCCACGAAGGCCGTTTTTTTTTTTTTTACACAACCAGAGACGTTTACGCCCAGTTTAGACATGAAAACAGTCTAAATGTTGTGCGTGTGTTGTCAGTCAAGTTGGACACATGCCTTTTTTGATGTTTTCCGGCATGTATAAGCCGGAGTGTTGGGATTCTGACACTCTCCTGAGGCGTGCCTGAGGTGGGCCCGGTGCCACAGGGCTGGGTTGTTAACACTCCGAGCACACCGTCCCTCTGGGGCTAGCATAGCATCACGCTAACATGCTAATTCGTAGAGAACTAGCTCAGTGAGCATGAAAGGAATGTGGGGACACCAGGTGTCACAGATAAGTCTGGTACACAGGTGTGCTTTGTTTTAAGGTGCAAACAAACCTGTGCAACTGACCATGGCAACTTCCCACCTGAGGCATAAAAACGGCAATTTTTAATCAACTTTGACACCTTTCTGTTTATCAGTGTCACTGTTGGATACTCTGTATCCTACTACCTTCCCTACCAACACATGATGTTCTGACAACTTGTGACAACGTTACATGTTGTTAAGAAGGTTGGTCGTGATGACATTACAACGTGACAATGTTGACGAAGTTGCCACAAAGTTGTAATTGTTTCTCTAAAGTAAATAAAGTTGAGGTACACATATTCAACACTGCCCTCTTAGTGCCAGCAGTTTAGCAATTCATATGAGGAGTGGAGAGAGTGGGCAGGCAGTGTATTGATTGGCCCGTATTCCTCTTATCCAACTGCTTGGAAAGAGAGGCGCTTTAAAAAAAATTATAATAATTGAACGAGAGGTGAAAACAGCATCGGGAGGAAAGAGCACTTTGCTCATTGCTGTTGACTCATTCTCTCTGCGGTGTTTGTTGGTGAGAGATGCTGAGTGTCCTTATGTAAGCGAGGCAGTGGGAAGAGGCCTTTTCTGGTGTGTGTGTGTGTGCGTGCACATTGGCTGTGAAGCTATCGGTATGTGGGTGGAAAACGCATCTCTCAACTCGAAGGGGTCATCAGAAAAGAACTGTTGATCTGTGGAGACCTGTTACGTACATACTAATGCACGCATGTATCAGTGTGTAGGAAAGGAACAGGACATGTCCCATTGATCATCCTCTCACCGGGTGAAGCATACCTGAGAGTCAGTGAAAGGAAATATTTCTGAGGCGCGAGTCCAAAGGAGCGTAACGTACGGTCTTAAAGACAGCGAGTCCAAAGGAGGGTACGTACGATCTTAAAGACAGCGAGTCCAAAGGAGGGTACGTACGATCTTAAAGACAGCGAGTCCAAAGGAACGTAACGTACGATCTTAAAGACAGCGATTTGGATTTGAGCGAGGGGACAAATAAAGAATGCGTATGGAGGAGAGGGGAGGAGGAAAGTGAAAGAAAAAGTGTCTCCCACTCGCCCTCCCTTTCCCTTCCTCCTCGGTTAGTGTCACTTCATCTTTTCATCTGCCGTCTGAAAGGAGGATCAAAATGGGTCAGCAACGGAGGTGGAGAGCTGGAGTGCTCTAAATATAGATATGTGAAGTGTAGAACAAGCGATGATGAATACATCATGTTTGAACAATTGTTGGGCCATTTTTAATAAGCGGCTGCAAATTGAGCTAAATAGCTCCTGTATCTGGCACCAGAAGCTAGGCCTTTGGTGAAACAGAGCGCGAGTTGCTCAAATATCCTTTATTATACTCTCTTGTTGGATTGTAACCTTTTATTTAACTAGGCAAGTCAGTTAACTTCTTATGGCTGCCATCCCGTTAACGGGATAATTGTCATCAACAACCCCTGAAATGGCATAGCGCCACATTCAAATAATATTACTACAAATATTTATATTCATGAAATCACAAGTGCAATATAGCAAAACACAGCTTAGCCTTTTGTTAATCCACCTGTCATGTCAGATTTTGAAAATATGCTTTACAGCGAAAGCAATCCAAGCGTTTGTAAGTTTAATGATCGCTCGACAAAACATTATGTACACCTAGCATGAAGTAGCTTGGTCACAAATCAGAAAAGGAATCAAATTAATCGTTTACCTTTGATCTTCGGATGTTTTCACTCACGAGACTCCCAGTTACACAGCAAATGTTCCTTTTGTTCCATAAAGATTGTTTTTATATCCAAAATACCTGTTTGTTTGGCACGTTATGTTCAGAAATCCACAGGAAAAAGCAGTCACGACAACGCAAACAAATTCCAAATAGTATCCGTAATGTCCACAGAAACATGTCAAACGTTTTTTATAATCAATCCTCAGATTGTTTTTAAAATATATAATCGATAAGATATCAACCGCAACTGTCTTTTTCAGTCGGAGAGGGAAAGGCAATGGCAGCCCAAACTCTGTTACACATTTATTTTTTTAATTTTTTTAATTTCACCTTTATTTAACCAGGTAGGCTAGTTGAGAACAAGTTCTCATTTGCAACTGCGACCTGGCCAAGATAAAGCATAGCAGTGTGAGCATACAACAAAGAGTTACACATGGAGTAAACAATTAACAAGTCAATAACACAGTAGAAAACGAAGGGGGGGTCTATATACAATGTGTGCAAAAGGCATGAGGAGGTAGGCAAATAATTACAATTTTGCAGATTAACACTGGAGTGATAAAAGATCAGATGGTCATGTACAGGTAGAGATATTGGTGTGCAGAAGAGCAGAAAAGTAAATAAATAAAAACAGTACGGGGATGAGGTAGGTGAAAAGGGTGGGCTATTTACCAATAGACTATGTACAGCTGCAGCGATCGGTTAGCTGCTCAGATAGCTGATGTTTGAAGTTGGTGAGGGAGATAAAAGTCTCCAACTTCAGCGATTTTTGCAATTCGTTCCAGTCACAGGCAGCAGAGTACTGGAACGAAAGGCGGCCAAATGAGGTGTTGGCTTTAGGGATGATCAGTGAGATACACCTGCTGGAGCGCGTGCTACGGATGGGTGTTGCCATCGTGACCAGTGAGCTGAGATAAGGCGGAGCTTTACCTAGAATAGACTTGTAGATGACCTGGAGCCAGTGGGTCTGGCGACGAATATGTAGCGAGGGCCAGCCGACTAGAGCATACAAGTCGCAGTGGTGGGTAGTATAAGGTGCTTTAGTGACAAAACGGATGGCACTGTGATAGACTGCATCCAGTTTGCTGAGTAGAGTGTTGGAAGCCATTTTGTAGATGACATCGCCGAAGTCGAGGATCGGTAGGATAGTCAGTTTTACTAGGGTAAGCTTGGCGGCTTGAGTGAAGGAGGCTTTGTTGCGGAATAGAAAGCCGACTCTTGATTTGATTTTCGATTGGAGATGTTTGATATGAGTCTGGAAGGAGAGTTTGCAGTCTAGCCAGACACCTAGGTACTTATAGACGTCCACATATTCTAGGTCGGAACCATCCAGGGTGGTGATGCTAGTCGGGCATGCAGGTGCAGGCAGCGACCGGTTGAAAAGCATGCATACTGCTGGCACCCGGCCATATAATGACGCGATGTTATCTTTCTCGCTCATTTTTCCAAATAAAAGCCTGAAACTATGTCTAAAGACTGACACCTTGAGGAAGCGATAGGAAAAGGAATCTGGTTGATATACCTTTAAATGGCGTATAGGCAGGCTATGGAACATGGAGTTTTCAAAATAGAAGCCACTTCCTGGTTTGATTTTCCTCAGGGTTTCACCTGCAATATCAGTTCTGTTATACTCAGACAATATTTTGACAGTTTTGGAAACTTTAGTGTTTCTATCCAATACTACTAATTCTATGCATATATTAGCAACTGAGACTGAGGAGCAGGCCGTTTTAGTTTGGGCAACTTATTCATCCAAGCTACTCTACTGCCCCCCAGCCATAAGAAGTTAAGAATAAATTCTTATTTACAATGACGGCATACCAGGGAACAGTGGGTTGTTCAGGGGAAGAACGACAGATTTTTTTTAACCTTGGCTCCTTGGGGATTCGATCAGCAACCTTTCGGTTACGGGCCCAACGCTCTAACCACTAGGCTACCTAGCAGTGCTTCTGATCTTGGGGTGTGTGTACCTTCAGGGGTGCTTGGCTTATCCACAGGGTATTTAGAAAGACTCATAAGAACATAGGCCTACTGGTAAAATGCACGAGAGGGTACGTCCGTGGTACTCCAGGCAGAGCATAATGTGATTTTGAGGGTACAGGAACCAAAAAAGGTTGAGAACCACTGGCCTAAAGCACATTACGTATGTGGGAGAGGCGAGTTGTGTACCGTCCCTAAGAATTATTGCACTGTGTAGAATAAGGTGTGTGTGTGTTTCGCATGTGTGTTTCCCTCCCTGATGGAGAGTGCTGTATCCCCAGGACATAATGAGAGGGCAGGGATGGATGAAGGCCTCGGTGGGGCTGCTGAGACCACACTCCTCCTCTTCTCTTCCTCTCCATATCAAATATACCCTTCGTCACCCAGCCTCCTAACAACATACTTGCACTACGTTAGAAACACAAGCAGCACTGCGCACGACTACACAACACTAGGCATACACGTCTAACCACAACACAAGGCATACACGTCTAACCACAACACAAGGCATACACGTCTAACCACAACACAAGGCTATGGGCAATAATATCATACAGCATAAACGCACTCCAAACATAGGACAATGACATGTACAGTAACGCACTCCAAACATAGGACAATGACATGTACAGTAACGCACTCCAAACATAGGACAATGACATGTACAGTAACGCACTCCAAACAGGACAATGACATGTACAGTAACGCACTCCAAACATAGGACAATGACATGTACAGTAACGCACTTTAACACAAGGAAATACGCACACACACACACACACACACACACACACACACACTCCTTTAGACTTTTGAGAAATGGGAACGACAAAAAGCATGACGTCTCCTCGAAACCATGAAACCCAGGGCCTGTAGCCACATCAGAGGCCCACCAGAGAGCACAGGGTTGGGTTTAGGAGATGAGAAGGTTGCCCCTGTGTGTGTGTGTATTTTTTCCGGGGCCTTTAGTTTTTATGGCTCTGGTGTCCTGCATGGCTCTAAACAGGCCCAGATGGGCTGTGGTCCCAACCCGCAGGATGTGGCATCGCCCTGGGGGGGGGGGGGGGGGGGGGGGGGGAGAGATCACACGTTCCCACTGGGCGTTTTTGGGGTCACCCTCCACTCCTCCAGGGGTGAACAGTGAACACCCAGTGAGACTCCACCACCATTTTAGACCAGGAGGGCAAGAGTGGCTTTGAAGAGAGGTTATCAGAGGGAGACTGTGTGTGTGTGTGTGTGTGTGTGTGTGTGTGTGGGGAAGGAGAGGGGGAAGATATACCAAAGAGAGAGAGTGTGTGTGTGTGGGAAGAGATAGCAGAGAGAGAGAAAGTGTGGGTGGGTGGATGGAGAATAGGAAGAGTTACTTTCCAGTAGCAGTAGATGGGAAAAAATAGATGGAGGGAGAGAGAATGAGCGGAACGTGTCTGCCTATATCAAACATGTGCATCCGTCCTAGTGTATGGTACAATGGGCTTTGAGCTTAAGTGCTGGGTTTGTCGTAGCATAGACCCCAAAACGACTAACATTTTCTAAGTACATTTCCAAAAGGAATCTGTAAACTTGGAGCTTTATGTTAAAGATTTCATCCTTGTCACTGATTTTGAAAGATATGAATTCAATTGACATATGAATGAAAGCACCAATCGTGGAACATGCGATATTGACAAGTTTTGCAAGGGCTGTCTGAAGTTGTCGCGTTGCCTTGGCAACGCCTTTCTGTTTCTTTGTGCAAGAGCGCGTTAAATGGATGTTTGACCATGGCATGGGTGAATTGTAGGCTACCAGAGGTGACTTTTTTTTGTTATCTTTTGTTTAAAGAACTAGCTGTTTTTGCAATCCTAAAGTGGCTCAAGAATGTGGTGTGCGAGCCGTGTGTGTGTGTGAGCGCTTGTGTAGGACAAAGAGTGCTTGACTGCAGTGTGTGTGTCAGGAACAAGTGTTGCTGGGGTCAGAAGTGTTTCAAGGCCTCAGACAGGAGTCACGGTCACCTGCAGGAGTCAAGAGTTGAGTAAGCAGTTCTAGAGGAACATAATGTCATTGCTGAACTTATTTCCACAAATATGGCTTTCACTTTTGCACGGAACATGTTGTGATGTGTATTATGCGTATCACAGACGCACTCTCCACAATCCCTTATCACACCTCGGACAAAGCAGGCGTGGAGATTTTTTGTCTCAGCGGGAGACTCTTGACAACATCACACCCACTCTCGACACCCACTCTCTAATGACCCTCCTGCGACGCTCGACACCCACTCTCTAATGAGCCTCCTGCGACGCTCGACACCCACTCTCTAATGACCCTCCTGCGACGCGGTGTAAAATGGGCCCGGCCACACCTCCTATTGACCACTTCGTTGGCTTGGTTCAAACGCACAGCTCAACACCTACACTCCAACAGCCACTGTGTGACGTGGCTTAAAATAGGTTTGGTGTTCGTTAGTATTCATGCTAAAGAAAGTCACACACTCATCTATAAACTCCCAGCAATTTATTGGGTATTTACCAACGTTTCGGCCTCACTGTGCCTTCCTCAGGATGCGGAGGAAGGCACAGGGTGCGGAGGAAGGCACAGTGATGCCGAAACGTTGGTAAATACCCATTAAATTGCTGGGAGTTTATATATGGAGTGTGCGACATTCTTTATTTTTAGAGTTTATTCGCCGTTAGTCAGCACCTCCACACAAACACATTTGTCTGGTTGTGGGCCAGCTCATGTTTTTAATCTAGTATTCATGCTCAACACACCCACTAACTCGTTGGCATGAGGTGGAGAATCCGACTCGGGTGGGATATCGTTTTGTCTTGCTGCTGCTGTTTTTTTTCTTCTTCTCCAGACGCTGTAGAATTACATCTATGAATGTTATCATATTAGGTTACTTGTTTCCTGACTGTGTTTCAGCTTTTGTATCCTGTTAGGGTAGGCCAGATTCTGTTGCTGTATCGAAAACCATGAATTAGAGCTAGGATAGATTTTATGTTGATTTTTGCAATCGTTGTTTCTGCTTTGGCAGTGCCTTTTTTAAGTTAATATTACATGCTGTCTATTGGGCATGTTGTTATATTGGCGTGTTAGCCTAAGTAACTTTGATCAGTGATTGGATCACCGTTCCCTTGTTCTGACTGGTTCTATCACGGCGGCTCTTTTAAAAGCGTTGCCTTTAGCATCCCGAGGCTAGTAGTCTTATCTAATTCTTCTAGTGTGAATAATGTAAAAGTGGTTGTCGAAGGATAAGGGATTGTGGGGGTTGGTCAGAGCCGAAGCGGATCTGATTCTACACGAAGGCCATAGAGGCACCACTAAATGCTGTTCAGTCTCACTTGGACAAACCGAACTGTACTTACTTTTTAATTGCTGGCGTTTGGCCTTCTTTCACTCTTTTTACAGCTTGTTTGCTTGAACGCACCGCTACAGGTTTTGTGTAAGACCCCAGTCTGAGTTTGCCTTGGCCAAAGATTTGGCCAAAGATTTGTCTGCTTGCCACACGTGAGATGAGATTGTGACACACTGGAACGTGCAAGGCCCCCCCCCTCCCCAACCCCAACATTAAACTGCAAGCTATTTTTAACTGGCTCCAAAAAGCCTTTTGTCTTTTGCCTGGTCATGTGGATACAGGGGACAGGGAGTGCTGCAGTGTTGTTGCCTCCAGGCGATCTGTGGCGGGACATAACTGGAAGCCCCCCCCCCCCCCCCCTCAATTAGAGCTGCTCGCTCCCAGAAGGCTTTCGAAACACTGCAGCCAGCCATGGGAAAAGAGGGGTGAGGCGGAGTAGGGAGGGAGGGGGACTGGGTTTATAGGAGAGAGCGCGGGATGGAGTGAAAGAGGTGGTGATGGTGTAGGAACGGGAGTAGATTTGAGAGGGATTTGGGTAGTTAGGGATGTTGGAAAGAGAGAATTCACAGGGATCGAAGGAGGGGTGGGTGGGTGTGTGGAAGAGAAAGGAGGGATTTAGAAATAGACGGGAGGGAAAGCGACCGATAAAGAGGAGTTGGGAAGTGGATTACAAGTCAGACCGTCTATAAGACTGTGTAAGTCTAAACCCAAGTGGTGTTCTCTGCTAGTTTGTTTACAGACCGCGTCAAGGCTTGTTTTGGACTGGGAAGATTGGGTGCGTGAGAGTGCTTTTTAACCCCTGCCCTTCCTTCCCCTGGCTCCAGTAGGAACTGATCTTCTGGAATGTAAACAGCCGCGGCTTACAGTGGGGTCACTGTTCCCGACGTACAAAGCCGCAAAACCATGGGAATACCCATTCACTGGGCTTCTAATCGCCTAGGTCCATACAGTTTGCTCCCGAACAACCACACAGCCCTGCCACAGATCCCAAGGCAGAAAGCTATTGTCTCATACAATGGCAAATTATGTTTTGTAAACATGCCATCTTTTTCGTTTGAATGCTCCCTTGCGTTTAAGCTCCGCCATTAGTGGAAAGCCAAATCAGTGACATAATATGCAAAAATAAAACCAGAACGAAGTTTGCCGTCTGTTTCCTTGTGATAAAGGTTGTGTGTTTTGAACATTATCCAGAAGTTATTTTGATAACTTAAAAAGTGAGTTATTCAAGGGCTACTCAGCAAACCAATGCGCTAAGGAGGCCTATTGTGCCCTGTCTGACATGTTTGCAGATAGAAACTGGGAAATGGGTGGGTAAAGAGACCAAGGTTGAGCAGCCTTGAAGAGAGTCATAACGTATGCTGCTAGTTCTAGTGCCCGTTACAGTATAGTCCTATATACTGACACACACACACACACACGGACTTACTTCCTGTGGGTGCTTTCACACTATTTGTCACTCCACTACCCTCTTCCTGTCTCTCTCTTTTTCCATCTGTTTAAACCTCTGCTCTCCAGTCTTTCTGGCCTGGCTTTAGTCAACAGACATCCCGGATATGACACAGATAAAGATCTAATCTGTCCCAGTGGTTCACTGTTTGGATACTTTCATCACTTTAGTCAAAGCAGCTCGGTCCAGCCGTGCTTTCTAGACTTACTGCACTGTAGGCCTACTGTCCGTCGGCTAGGCTAACACTGGCTGTCTGCTAAATAACAATGCTAAGGTTCTTGCCGCCAGTCTTTTAGCCCCTAATGGAGAAATTACTGTTCACCCTATATCTCAATGACCCCAGCAGAGGTTTAGAGTAGCTTGTAATGTGACATTGTTATGCTAACGCAATGCAAATATGCTGAAGGTTGCTATGCTAATGCTGTGGCTCATACAGAGACTATTTCTACCAGACGCTTTGAAGAGAGTAGTTACTAAAAGAAATTGACACTCTACCTCCTAAAGAAAAATAAGGACTTCCCCAATTACAATGTCTAAACAACATTCCCAGTGGCCAAACTCAAATCCACACACAGTCCTCACAGTTTACAGATTTGCCCAACATAGTTACATGGAACCCAAACTGGCTGCGTGCATAAATATATTTTGTTCCACTACACCAAACGCGATCACGACATGCAGGTTAAAATTTCAAAACAAACTCCGAACCAATTACATTAATTTGGGGACGGGTCGAAAAGCATTAAACATTTCTGGCAATTTAGCTAGTTAGCTTGGACTTGCTAGCTAATTTGTCCTATTTAGCTAGCTTGCTGTTGCTAGCTAATTTGTCCTGGGATATAAACATTGAGTTGTGCATTTCAGGTAAAATAACAAGGTCCTCTACTCCGACAATTAATCCACACATAAAACGGTCAACCGAATCGTTTCTAGGCTTTTTCATCTTTGAACTTATATGGTGATTGGCATCTAAACTTTCATAGTATTACCACGACGACTGGCAAAACAGTTTGTCTTTCAATCACCCACGTGGGTATAACCAATGAGGAGATGGCACGTGGGTACCTGCTTCTATAAACCAATGAGAAGATGGGAGAGGCAGGACTTGCAGCGCGATCTGCATCAGAAATAGGAATGAATTCTATTTTAGCCATTGGTAACGCGTGAGCAGTGTGGGTGCAATAATTTAATTAACATGGATTTCTACATTTATTTTGTGGTCAGCCTGTTACTCACCCTCAGCGTTAGTCACTCCCTCCTCCAAACAAACTGTGTGTGGTGCCTAAACTGTTGGGATGTGTGTGATCTCTTCCTTCTACTTCATGTGAGAGAACCTATGGAGGCAATGTTGTAGATGTCTTGTTAAGTGGTTCATTGTTTTCACATGATTGTATTATCTTGCAAGATTCCTCAGTCTTTACTTCCAGTTAGGCAAGCTGTCAGGCACTGGACAGAATCGCTCAAGGTTGGGGCAGTATATCTCTCAGCACCTCTGGTGTTTTTGTATGAGTTGTAAGATGGTGCTAAAGTGGATAGCAGCCGTTTTACATGCTCCTGACCAATTTGACTATTTTGTGTTTTTTTTTTACGCTGATCTTTGTTCATAATGTCTCTGCCATAATTTCCTATGCATTAATACAGCTTCTGGACATCAGAAGAGCTACGTTTTCCCCCCTTCCGCACAGTGACAATACGTACATATCATAACGAGAAGCCATGGATTACATGCAACATCCGCACTGAGCTAAAGGCCTGCTTCTTTCAAGGAGCAGGACATTAATCCGGACGCTCATAAGAAATCCCGCCACGACATCCGACGAGCCATCAAACAGGCATAGCGTTGTGTCTTTACTATCATTAACTGAAGACTGATAGTTTTTATCAAAGATTCTCTGTAATTAGTTACTACGCGATCAACTGATTAATCACATAACAAATTAACTAGGAAGTCGGGGCACCAAGGAAACATTCGGATGACAAAGTTATCATTTCCTAAAATAGCTTTTCAGATATTTTATCTGATCAATTCGAATTAATGAATTATTTACTTTACCTCATGTTAGTCTCATTACAAACATCGTAAATTGTTGCACAAACCCAGTCTTCACTATGAGTCATCCATACATCAATTGTCTTAAATAATTTATTTATTACTAAGTAATTCACAGAAATGCATAAACAAACAAACAAACCAGATAAATGTAATGATAGGAGAATGTGCCCTAGTGGGCTAAACCGGCATGGCGGCTTGTTAGACAAAAGGGGAAGTGGGGGTCGACTAAGTCACTACAGAGTGATAATTTATAACAATTGAAATGCTAATTCTTTACACATTAACACTCACTCATTCGGGAACAATTGCAATCCATATATATATTTACACTCAGTGTGTCGTCTTGATCGCTGGTGAATTGTTTCTTTCATAGAATTGTCCGTCTCTCTCCCTCTCTCTGTCTTTGTTAGAGGGGATAGTTCAAAGTGATATTCGTTATAGGATGGATGTTTCGGCGGTTGTCGTTCTTCGCGTTCAATGATACCGAATTCCTAGCAGCAGGCTAGTAATTAGTATCAAAGACTTGTTCTCATTCTGTCGGTATCGATTAGTCTAAGAGTTTAACCACGTGGTATGGTTAAAAGATTCAGCAATGGTCTACAACCTTTGTTCCCCTCATAATTCAGCAATGGTCTGCAACCTTTAGCCATCTCGTAATTGAGGTAAGCTTGGTCTGCTGATCGAAAACCCGAAATAGGTTTTTATTGGGAATGGCAGAAAAGGCTGTCCCAGGATGTCTGACCCTAACTGGGCTCGGGGTGGTCCTCTGATTTAGTTCAAATCAAAAGGGAATTGTATTTTTCTTCATTAAACAGTCCAAAATCATATTATACAAACAGTATCATACTCACTCATTCATCTTATACAACAATGAGATGTAAACCTCATATCTGAGGCTATTATATAAACAGTGTTATGGTAATGTGGCCACACCGTCTCCCATGAGCTTTCCCAAGTTGTGACAAATGGACCAGTTCGTAGCTGGATTCTTAACCGATCTTTTATACTTTCTCCGGAACATGAATAATGTTCGTACCTCAAGTTCTGTGAGGTGGAAGGATTTCCTTTGTCCTCTATGAAAGTTTACTCTCTCTCTACTATTTGTCCATGAGGAGATCCTCTCAGGAATTTATGACCTCTGACCACAGCAGCCTAGTTGAAGGAGGCAATGGGGAGGCAGGGAGAGGGGGATGGGATTGCTATACCCAAAGAGGCCAACGTCTTGACAGCGTCAATACAGAACTAAGATGGAATCCTACTGAACTGGCTCTGACAATCATTGAATGTGTCAGGTCTTGCAAACTATCACGGACTACAAAGGGAACACCAGCCGCGAGCTGCCCACTTGCATAAGCCTACCAGACGAGTTAAATGCTTGTTTTGAGGCAAGCAACACTGAACCATGCATAAGAGCACCAGCTGTTCCGTACCTTTCACTCTGTAGCCAATGTAAGACCTTTTTAAACAGGTTAACAGACTGATTACTAGGGCTGTTGCAGTGACCATATCACTGCCACACCAGCAGTCATGACCGCAGTAAAATTCTACGTGACCGTTGAGTCACGGTAATCTCCTTTTATGCACTCTGGACAGGCATTAGTAGTACCCAACTCGCCAATGATCATCAGGTCGCTAATAGCATGGTTCTCAGGGCCCTATTGTCCCTCTAACCACAGACATCAATGCAAATGAAATTGAAAATCACAAACACTTATCAAAATAGTATGTGCTTTTAAAACTTCTCACTCTGATCAATTTGAATAAAATAAATTCAACAGTTTGAATCGAAAACATGATCATTGTGGATGCTTCAAAACCTGAACTAAAATAATGATTGTGCAGCTATACAATACATAACATACTGCATATTACACAAGGCAGAAAAACATGTAAATAAAAAAGACTGATTTTAAGATATCTTTGGCACATAATTGGTCTAGCCTAAATTTAACATTCATATTTAGCCTAAAATTATGGTGGATTTGATTTTGAATAGCCTTGTAATAGGATATGTTTTTTATATTTTCATAATTAATAGGCGGACTTATTACCTTTTTTTTATATAAAGAATATCTCACCAGTACAAGTTTCCATCCCATCCCCTCCCCTCTCTCCTTCAGTCCTGTCTCCAGCGCGCATTGAGAGGGGATGTCAACAGTTTAATGAAATTTGTTTTGTTGTGAAAACATGTTACTATCGACGTTCCTGAACAGATTTCACTTGCTTTCCCAAATGAAGCACTGGGTAGCTGCAGGAACAGGGTTGGAGAGCCTAGGGCTGTGGTGGTCACAAAATGTAGTCAGCCGATGATTGTCAAGCAAATAACTGTCAGTCTCATGGTAATTCACCGTTAATTAACATAAACACATTTAGCATCTCCTGGCTTCCACACACAGCCTTCAAGCCATTTTAAAAAGTTGAATAAATCCATGTAATATAGCCTACAACTTCACAATAAATCCATTATTTTAGACAGGTCTAAAGAAGCATGATATGAAGAAAATGGCTATGCCAAATGGCTGTAGGCTACACTAGTTAATTTAGCAGACAAGATTTGCTTATCATTCTGTGGCATTATTTTATAGAATGAAGAATACAATTGAGCAAAAAGCTGAATAAAATATCAATATTTTCTCAACGATTTGAGGGAGTGCGCGGCTATTCTGTGAGTGGGTAACAAAGAAATAGGTATTCCTATATAGAACTTTAGTTCTGTTAACTTTAGGCTATATGTTTTGATTTTTAATACACTGCTCAAAAAAATAAAGGGAACACTAAAATAACACATCCTAGATCTGAATGAATGAAATATTCTTATTAAATACTATTTTCTTTACATAGTTGAATGTGCTGACAACAAAATCACACAAATTATCAATGGAAATCAAATGTATCAACCCATGGAGGTCTGGATTTGGAGTGTCACTCAAAATTAAAGTGGAAAACCACACTACAGGCTGATCCAACTTTGATGTAATGTCCTTAAAACAAGTCAAAATGAGGCTCAGTAGTGTGTGTGGCCTCCACGTGCCTGTATGACCTCCCTACAATGCCTGGGCATGCTCCTGATGAGGTGGCGGATGGTCTCCTGAGGGATCTCCTCCCAGACCTGGACTAAAGCATCTGCCAACTCCTGGACAGTCTGTGGTGCAACGTGGCTTTGGTGGATGGAGTGAGACACGATGTCCCAGATGTGCTCAATTGGATTCAGGTCTGGGGAACGGGCGGGTCAGTCCATAGCATCAATGCCTTCCTCTTGCAGGAACTGCTGACACACTCCAGCCACATGAGGTCTAGCATTGTCTTGCAGAAGGAGGAACCCAGGGCCAACCGCACTAGCGGTACCTAATGGCAGTCAGGCTACCTCTGGCGAGCACATGGAGGGCTGTGCGGCCCCCCAAAGAAATGCCACCCCACACCATGACTGACCCACCACCAAACCGGTCATGCTGGAGGATGTTGCAGGCAGTAGAACGTTCTCCACGGCATCTCCAGACTCTGTCACGTGCTCAGTGTGAACCTGCTTTCATCTGTGAAGAGCACAGGGTGCCAGTTGCGAATTTGCCAATCTTGGTGTTCTCTGGCAAATGCCAAACGTCCTGCACGGTGTTGGGCTGTAAACACAACCCCCACCTGTGGACATCTGGCCCTCATATCACCCTCATGGAGTCTGTTTCTGACCGTTTGAGCAGACACATGCACATTTGTGGCCTGCTGGAGGTCATTTTGCAGGGCTCTGGCAGTGCTCCTCCTTGCACAAAGGCGGAGGTAGCGGTCCTGCTGCTGGGTTGTTGCTCTGGACACTACGCTGACAGACACAGAAAACCTTCTTGCCACAGCTCGCATTGATGTGCCATCCTGGATGAGCTGCACTACCTGAGTCACTTGTGTGGGTTATAGACTCCGTCTCATGCTAGCACTAGAGTGAAAGCACCGCCAGCATTCAAAAGTGACCAAAACATCAGCCAGGAAGCATAGGAACTGAGAAGTGGTCTGTGGTCACCACCTGCAGAACCACTCCTTTATTGGGGGTGTCTTGCTAATTGCCTATAATTTCCACCTGTTGTCTATTCCATTTGCACAACAGCATGTGAAATTTATTGTCAATCAGTGTTGCTTCCTAAGTGTGATTGACTTGGAGTTACATTGTGTTGTTTAAATGTTCCCTTTATTCTTTTGAGCAGTGTACATTGTAAGGCTGCATGAGACTAATGATTAATAACTCTGTGTGTCCTTATCCAATTCTGAGGTGCATATTGAAGATAATGGAATAACTGCCCACATTTACTTTTCGTCAGCCAACAAGTTCAGTAGGCCTAACGAGCGCACTAGCCTATATCAATCTACTATTCCCCCATAGGACAAAAGTCGACCTATTCTGTGCAAGAAATAAATATTCCGAACAGTTGTGGGATGCGATGGGTGCCAAATTTAATACACGTGCTAGCATCAAAACCTTTTTATGCAATGTGGCTGATGCAACAGATCAGAATGTTTTAACTTAAAATGTTGATAGCCTAATAGTTTGTCTTCCCATTATAGGCACAGTAATGCGCACACGGCAGTAGGCTATAAGCGCGAATGTTCCATTAGCGGAAAACACCATTATCAATAGTGACCGGAAATGTGATTATGCATATAAGGCTTTTATTATTATAAAGGTGCATTTTTATGGTCAAACTTTAACTTAACGCGCTGTGTATATATATGCCAGTTAGGCTCTACACCCCTTGTAAAGTGGATTGATGTGCTTTAATTTTAAGAATTTATTTGGCCACTTTAGTTGTGATACAAACTGTATTAAAACATATAGGCCTATGGCCTAGGCTAAATGAGGTGTGCGACTATGATTTAGAAAACGTAGCAAAAAAAGGCATGGTTTCTTATGCTGGTCCTCATTCACGAGTGATAGGCTAATATTGTCACCCATCAGGCTATTCTTGATTTAATCTTGTCTTTCCATATAATATATATGTGTGACATTTTATGATTTAGAATAGACTATTGTCATGCACCGGTATCACCCGGGGCAGCAGGAACAAATACAGTACGTGTCATCTATGCACTTTAAATAGCGAATGGAGGACGCTTTTTTCCCCCATGGTTTATTTTCATGCCAGCCAGGTAGGCTATACTTCTGTTGTAAATATAAGCAATGTGCTTAATATTAGGAACGTTGAGAAATAAATATAGTAGGCCTGGCCTATAGAAAGCTGATGGGATCCTCCTCTTTTTATTAGCAGCCATCACTCTATTTTCTCCCGCAATTAAATAGCCTATAGAAATGTTGCGCAACATGAGATCATGGGCCCTCATGAAGTGTTTGATTTAGATTTTCAAATACATTTCCATTGATGTCAGAGTGATTAGAGGGACAATAGAGTGCTGAATACCAGGCAGTTAGCAAGTTTGGTAGGCTACTAATGACCAGCAGCAGCATCAGAACTTGGAGAAGCCTAATTACCATGACTAAAGCGGTCATGTGGAATTTGACTGCCTTCATGACTCGTGACTGCCGGTAGTAGTCACCGCAACAGCCCTTGGAGAGCCCATGGTAGACTTTGGCCGGAATATCGCCTGTCTGTCGCGCAGCGAAATTACCGGAGTAGCAACCTGACATGAGTGAAAAACTACCGGCGGGAAAGTGGCCTCCATTCGCTATTCCAGTGTATACGGATGACATGTTATTTTTAGTCTTACCCCTGTTCATGCCCATTTCATAACGGGCCATTCTAAATTGAAACTAATTTGACATATTAGTAAAGTCTAGATTAAATTGAGAATAGTCTGATGGTTGTTGTAACATTACAGCCTTATTCTAAAATGGATAAAATACAATTTTCCTCATCAATATCCCATAACGACAAAGTGAAAACAGGTTTTTAGAAATGTTTGCAAATGTGTTAAAACTAAAAAACTGATACCGTATTTACATACAGTGAGCCCCATAATTCATTGGACAGTGACCATTTTTTTGTTTGTTATTCTGGTTCTGTACTCTAGCACTTTGAGTTTGACAATGAGGGTGAAGTGCAGACTGTCAGCTTTAATTTTAGGGTATTTTCATACATATCGGATGAACCGTTTAGAAATGACAGCACCTTTTGTACATGGTCCCCCCCATTTTAAGGTACTACAAGTATTTGTTGAATTGGCTTCACAGATGTGTGTCGTTAGGCAGGTGTATTCATTCGTGTCGTTAGTGAATGCAGCAGAGCTGTTAATGAATAGTATTGATTCTAGACTTTGCTATTGCCTTTAGAGGTTGTTGTTGGGTGTGACAACATGAGGAAGACAGCAGTGTCAATGCAAATGAAGCTGGCCGTCATAAGGCTCAGAAATTAAAATCAATCAATCAGGAACATTGCAGAAACCATGGGCATGCCCAAGTCAACAGTTTGGTTCATCATTAACAAGAAAAAAACTAAAACTCTGTCAAAAGACCCGGTAGACTGAGGAAGACCACTGTAGTGGATGGCTGGAGAATACTCTCTATGGTGAAGAAAACCCCCCTGACAACAGCCCAACAGATCAAAAACACTCCTGGATGCAGGTGTAGATGTGTCAGTCTACCATACGTAGAAGACTACAAAAGCAGTACTACAGCGGGTACACTACAAGATGCAAACCACTGATGAGCCTGAAGAACAGAAAGGCAAGATTACAGTTTGCTAAAAAGCACCTAAAAGATCCCCAAGAGTTCTGGAAAAAAGTATTGTGGACAGGTGAGACAAAGAATAGACATGTACCAGAGTGATGGAAAGAGGAAAGTGTGGAGGGGGAAAAAAAACATGCCCGTGATCCAAAGCATACCACCTCATCCGTGAAACATGGTGGAGGGGGTATTTGGCTTGAGCCTGTATGGCTGCCAGTGGAACAGGCTCACTTGTCTTCATTGATGATGTGACTGCAGACAGAAGTAGAACAATACATTCTGAAGTCGACAGAAATATTTTATCTGCTCAGATTAAACCAAATGCCTCAACTCATTGGACGGCGCTTCATCATGCAACAAGACAATGACCCTTAACATACTGCTAGAGCAACGAAGGGGTTTTTGATTGCCAAAAAGTGGAAAATCCTTGACTGGCCGAGTCAATCACCAGATCTGAATCCAATTGAACATGGATTTTACATGCTGAAGAGGAGACTGAAGGCAATAAGTCCCCGAAACAAGCAGGAGCTGAAGATGGCTGCAGTACAGGCCTGGCAGAGCATCACCAGGGAAGATACCCAGCGTCTGGTGATGTCGATGCATCACAGACTTCAAGCAGTCATTGCATGCAAAGGATATGCGACCAAATATGAACAATTATTACTTTATTCTACATTATGTTAAACTGTCCAATGTTTTTTGATGCCTGAAAATGGGGGGGGGGGGGGGACTATGTACAAAAGCTTCTATAATTTGTAAACTGTTCATCCGATATGTATGAAAATGCCCTCAAATGAAGGCTGATAGTCTGCACTTCACCCTCATTGTCATTGTATCCTTTCAAACTCAGTGTTAGAGTACAGAACCAAAATAACAAAAAAAATGGTCACTGTCCAATGAATTGTGGTGCTCACTGTAAGTATTCAGCCCCTTTGCTATGAGACTCGAAATTGAGCTCAGGTACATCCTGTTTCCATTGATCATCCTTGAGATGTTTCTACAACTTGATTTGGAGTCCACCTGTGGTAAATTCAATTGATTGGACATGATTTGGAAAGGCACACACCTGTCTATATATAGGGTCCGACAGTTGACCGTGCATGTCATAGCAAAAACCAAGCCATGAGGTCGAAGCTCCGAGACGGTATTGTGTCGAGGCACAGATCTGGGGTAGTGTACCAAAATATTTCTGCAGCATTGGTCCCCAAGGACACAGTGGCCTCCATCCATTCTTAAATGGAAGAAGTTTAGAACCACCAAGACTCTTCCTAGAGCTGGCAGCCCGGCCAGACTGTGCAATCTGGGGAGAAGGGCTTTGGTCAGGGAGGTGACCAAGAACCCGATGGTCACCGTGACAGAGCTCCACCAATCAGGCCTTTATGGTAGAGTGGCCAGACGGAAGCCACTTCTCAGTGAAAGGCACATGACAGCCTGCTTGGAGTTTGCCAAAAGTAAAAAGGACACTGACCATGAGAAACAAGGTACTCTGGTCTGATGAAACCAAGATTGAACTCTTTGGCCTGAATGCCAAGCGTCACGTTTGGAGGAAACCAGGCACCACTCATCCCCTGGCCAACACCATCCCTACGGTGAAGCATGGTGGTGGCAGCATCATGCTGTGGGGATGTTTTTCAGTGGCAGGGACTGGGAGACCAGTCATCTTTCATCTTTCAAGGGAAAGATGAACAGAGTGAAGTACAGAGAGATCCTTGATGAAAATCTGCTCAGGACCTCGGATTAGGACGAAGGTTCACCTTCCAACAGGAGAATGAACCTAAGCACACAGCCAAGACAATGCAGGAGTGGCTTCGGGACAAGTGTCTGAACGTCCTTGAGTGGCCCAGACTTGAACCCAATCGAACATCTCTTGAGATACCTGAAAATAGCTGTGCAGTGACGCTCCCCATTCAATCTGACAGAGCTTGAGAGGGTCTGCAGAGAAGAATGTGAGAAACTCTCCAAATACAGGTGTGCCAACCTTGTAGCATCATACCCCAGCAGAATCTAGGCTGTTATCGATGCCAAAAGTGCTTCAACAAAGTACTAAGTAAAGGGTCTGCATACTTTTAAATAAAAAATAAATAAAAAATTGCGCATATCTGAACCTGTTTTTGCTTTGCCATTTTGGGGTGTTGTGTGTAGATTGATGAGAACAAAAACAATTGAATCAATAGAATAATGCTGTAACCTAACAAAATGTGGAAAAAGGGAAGGGGTCTGAATACTTTCCGAATGCACTGCATGTACATATCTACCCCAATTTCCTCATACTGCTGCATCGACTCTGTACTGATACCCTGTGTATATAGCCAAGTTATCGTTACTCATTGTGTATTTATTCCTCGTGTTATTTTCAATTTGTCTCTGCATTGTTGGGAAGGGACCCTTAAGTAAGCATTTCCCTGTTAGTCTACAGCTGTTGTTTACGAAGCATGTGACAAATGACATTTCATTTGATGAGTGCCATCCTGGTCATAACACCATAAAAGAGGAACAAATCCTTTATACAGCACTTTTTTTTTCTCCACCCTCTTCCTTTCTCTCACTCTTTCTTTTAACGATTTCCAACCATTCATGGTGCAGAGAAAGCCTGTCTCTGGGAGGCTTTGGCTAGATGAGTGGATACTCTCTCTCACGTATACTCTCTCACTTAATTTTTTACTTTCCCATTACATGCTCACTCTCACTCTCTCTCTCTCTCTCTCTGTCCCCTACCCTCCCTCGCTCACTGACTTTCACTCTTTGTCTGTCTGTCTGTCATTCACTCCCTCTCCTCTGTGCCAATAAATCATTTGAGTTTGAGATGGGAGCCAACAGCATTGTTTAACTTCTTTCTCCCCTGAACCCCCTCGTCCGACCCCTATAAAGACAAAAATGGTCTGTCTGACTGCTCGCTCAGTTTGCTCCAAACACTAGACCAGGACACCGACAAAAGGTTTCATTTGAAGCCTCAGGGCGAAGAGTTTAGCCAACTCTGAGACAAGCGTCTAATAAAGCGAAAGACTGAGGGAGGGGCTAGCTGGAATGAGAGGGGACGGGACATTTTCCCCTCAGGACTTGTGTGGCGGCGTTCATGAGTGACACACACACACACACACGATACTGTATCTCAGTCCCGAGTCTGTTTGTCTAGAGGTCATAGCCCAGCGCTGCCAGTGGCCTGCTGTGAATGACTGCTTCTAGCGCTGCCTCTATTTGGCCACAAACTGCTTCAAAACTTAAGTCGCCATACGAGGAAGCTACTTTCCAACGTGTGTTGATTTAGCTACAAGGCAGTAGCACGTTCATGCATACAGAAATGGCATACATGGCAACCTGGTGATTGAGGGTTCTACCATCTTTTTTGACGGTATGGTTGTATTTGTCTGTATTTTATGCTTCTGAATATAATAGTGATGGGGAAATCTATACACTTCCATATTGTAATCTTATTTTGGACAATTTTATATTGTTACTTTGACTCCAACTATTGATTTGTTAAAAAATAAAAAATAAACATTTTGTTGTTGCTAGATAGCCTTAGCAAATGCTAGTCAGCTCAGCCGTACCTGCGCCAGAACACTGGCATGATTCATCCTTCAGCTTGTTCTCAATCTTCTTTTTAAATAGTAAGCCAATATGTTTTCAACACTTTTTTTTTATAACCATGACTGATCAATACTCATGATCTCTCTCATCTTTCTGTGAGCAATATGTTTTGACGCTCGCAGTATCGAATCGTAGTACCTATAGAATGATGAGAATCGCAATACATATTGTATCAGCGCGTAAGTATCGTGATATGGTTCCTGGCAATTCCCAGCCCTACTGAATAATGCAAATTCAAAATATGTTTTATGAGTAGTGCATGACCCTCGATGGCAACAAATTAATTCTAAGTGGTTTTGATTTATTTTATATTCAACCGAACATAACTGGGAGGGAAGTAATTCCAATTTGTAGAACTTTTCATTTTCTTTAGCACTGTCTCAGCATGTCTTTATAGACAATATTGTAGACTGGTATTGACGATATATAAGCCCAGCCGTACTACCCATGGTATTTTACGGGTTGTGTCTCCGAGAGTGACTGGTGCAGGTGTGTTGTCTGACCTCTTGACCTCTCACCTTGGCTTTAACGGGCTGCTAACCCGGTCAGCTGTTAAGGTCAAGTCACTGCAGAGCCCAGGGTGGAATCTGAAGGCTTTGAAATGAGTTTGGTTTGACCAGGACAGGTCATATAGATATTAATAAGACTGCTGAAGTACAGTAGTTTGAATTGGCTGATAACCTTTAGTAGGCATAGGCCTATATTTTATCCTACATTAGAATTGATAGCCTAGATAACGATGTTACTTTTTGACATCGATTGAGTCATTTTTTAAAGACCAAGTTCCCCGACCACAGCTTTCAAACATTCAACTTATTTTTATAGTTGTTGTTTATATTCTTTCACCCCATTTTTATGCATAGTGCCAAGTAGTAAAAGCCACACGACCCCATACGCCAGTTCCTTGGCCAACCCGACAGTCTCATTGTTGTTGGGTGAGCCACTCGCTCTTTAATAACCCACTCCAGCTTCCTTAGGACCTAGCCCAGCATTCCCACTGCCGACGGCCACGGCTTGGCACCTCTCCAGGGCACAACCTAATCAGCTTACCGCTACCTCCCTCCCTCCCTCTGCTCCGCTCCCTCTCCACTCCCTCCTCTGTTATTTTGTTTTTCAAACTCCTTCATTACCCCCCCCCTGCCCCAAACAGCTCACTCTATCCCAAGGGTAGTGCACTGGGAACAGCAGGCTGATGGCTAGGCACTGCAGAACACTGTTACAACAGGCTAACAGCTAGGCACAGACCTGAAAAAAATAACTGTTACAGCAGGCTAATGGCTAACTGCAACGTACAGGGCTGCGTAAAATGAAGGCTAACAGAGCACTGTTACAGCACTGTTGAGGAATGTTTCACCCTAGTACCAGGGTGTCAAACAGAGACCATAGAGTTCCTAGAAGAGCACATGTGGGTGAATGAGTTCACTAGCCTGACTTGTCTTAATTACTTTATCAGCTCGGGTGATGATTTGAGTCAATAGTTGGACATGTGCCCTGAGATTTCCACTAAAGACTCATTATTTGAGGCCTGACTGCACTTGTTATGTTCTGTTATTGCTTGACTGGGTGTAAAATGGTAGACGTGAGCTAGCAGGGGAAGTATGACGATTGGGATGTTGTACAAACATGAAACTCGTGTAGTAGCAGTGTGTCCTCTGTTTTAAGCAGTGGAAATGAAAGCATTGAAATCAACGTATGGCCCTCTTTACATAATAATAATAATAATGTTCAACTTTTAAGGCGCTATTCATTACCTAAAGACTCTCAAAGCGCATTAATAAAGCAACACAAAAAGACCAACCAATTTTGAAAAACATCATCCATGAGATGGAAGGTAATCAAATTGTATTTGTCACATGCGCCGAATACAACAGGTGTAGTAGACCTTACCGTGAAATAGTTACTTACAAGCCCTTGACCAACAATGCAGTTCAAGAAAGAGTAAAAAAATAAAATAAAATAAAAAGATTCACTAAAAAGAGTAAATGTAATTAAAAAGGAGCACACTAAAATTACATGACAATAACGAGGCTATATACAGGGGGTACCGGTACCGAGTCAATGTGCGGGGGTACAGATTAGTCAAGGTAATTTGTACATGTAGGGTAGGGGTAAAGTGACAATGCATAGATAATAATAAACAGTGATTAGCAGCAGTGTAAAAACAAGGAGGGGTGTGTGTGTCAATGTGAATAGTCCGGGTGGCCATTTGATTTAATTGTACAGCAGTCTTATAGCTTGGGGGTAGACGCTGTTAAGGAGCCTTTTGGACCTAGTACCGCTTGCCGTGCGGTGGCAGAGAGAACAGTCTGACTTTTGGGACTGGAGTCTTTGTCAATATTTTGGCCTTCCTCTCACACTCACAGTATATAGGGTGGCAGCCTAGTGGTTAGAGCGTTGGACTAGTAACCGGAAGGTTGCAAGTTCAAATCTCCGAGCTGACAAGGTACAAATCTGTCGTTCTGCCCCTGAACAGGCAGTTAATCCACTGGTCCTAGGCCGTCATTGAAAATAAGAATTTGTTCTTAACTGACTTGCCTAGTTAAATAAAGGTTAAATAAATAAATACAAATATATTGGTCCTGGATGGCAGGAAGCTTGGCCCCAGTAATGTATTGGGCCGTATGCATTACCCTCTATTAGAGGTCAAGCAATTAGGATTTTTTTTTCAAACGCCGATACCGATTATTGGAGGATCAAAAAAAGCCGATACCAATTAATCGGCTGAAAATCACATTGTAGGATTTTTAATGAATTTATTAGCAAAATATGGTGGAAAACTTTTGTTATTGACCAAATACTTATTTTCCACCATATTTTGCTAATAAATTCATTAAAAATCCTACAATGTGATTTTCTGGATTTTTTTTCTAATTTTGTCTGTCATAGTTGAAGTGTACATATGATAAATTACAGGCCTCATCTTTTTAAGTGGGAGAACTTGCACAATTGGTGGCTGACTAAATACTTTTTTGCCCCACTGTATTTGTAATAATGACAATTACAACAATACCTAATGAACACTTTATTTTAACTTAATATAATACATAAAATCAATTTAGTCTCAAATAAATAACGAAACATGATCCATTTGAACTAAATTATGCAAAAATGTGTTGGAGAAGAATGTAAAGTGCAATATGTGCCATGTAAAAAAAGCTAACGTTTGAGTTCCTTGCTCAGAACATGAGAACATATGAAAGCTGGTGGTTCCTTTTAACATGAGTCTTCAATATTCCCAGTTAAGAAGTTTCAGGTTGTAGTTATTATAGGACTTTTTCTCTCTATACCATTTGTACTTCATATACATTTTGACTATTGGATGTTCTTATAGGCACTATAGTATTGCCAGCCTAATCTCGGGAGTTGATAGGCTTGAAGTCATAAACGGCGCTGTGCTTCAAGCATTGCGAAGAGCTGCTGGCAAACGTAGGAAAGTGCTGTTTTGAATGAATGCTTACGAGCCTGCTGCTGCCTACTACCGCTCAGTCAGACTGCTCTATCAAATCATAAACTTAATTATAACCTAATAAACACACAAATACTAGGCTTAGGTCATAAATATGGTCAAATCCGGAAACTATCATTTCGAAAACAAAACGTTTATTCTTTCAGTGAAATATGGAACCGTTACGTATCAAACGGGTGGCAACCCGAAGTCTAAATATTGCTGTTACATGTTATGTCATCATTATGTAAAATTCAGGCAAATGAATTACGGTCTTTGTTAGGAAGAAATGGTCTTCACACAGTTCGCAACGAGCCAGGTGTCCCAAACTGTTGCATATACCCGGACTCTGCTTGCACTGAACACGAGAAGTTGCACCATTTCCCTATTTAATATTGCCTGCTAACATGAATTTCTTAACTAAATATGCAGGTTTAAAAAAAAAAGTTTTTTAAGAAAGGCATTGATGTTTATGGTTAGGTTCATTGGTGCAACGATTGTGCTTTTTTTTCACGAATGAGCTCTTGTTAAATCATCACCCGTTTGGCGAAGTAGGCTTTGATTCAATGACAAATTAACAGGCACTGCATTGATTATATGCAATGCAGGACAAGCTAGTTTTAAACTAGTAATATCATCAACCATGTGTAGTTAAATAATGATTTTGTTAAGATTGATTTTGTTTTTCACAAGATAAGTTTAATGCTAGCTAGCAATTTACCTTGGCTCCTTGCTGCACTCGTGAAACAGGTGGTCAGCCTGCCACAGTCTCCTCGTGGATTGCAAAGTAATTGGCCATAATCAGCGTTCAAAAATGACGATTACCGATTGTTATGAAAACTTGAAATCGCCCCTAATTAATCGACCATGCCCTCTAAAATGCCTTACAGTCAGATGCCGAGCAGTTTCCATACCAGGCGGTGATGCAACCAGTCAGCAGGATGCTCTTGATGGTGCAGCTGCAGAACTTTTTTAGGATCTGGGGACCCATGCCAAAGCTTTTCAGTCTCCTGAGGGGGGAAAAGGTGTTGTTGTGCCTTCTTCACGACTGTCTTGGTGTGTTTGGACCATGATAGTTTGTTGGGGATGTGGACACCAAGGAACATGAAATTCTCAACCCGATCAACTACAGCCACTTCGATGTTAACGGGGGGCCTAATGAGAAGGTCGGGAACATTCATTGCTTGAGTGGTCATCAGAGGAAGGCGGTCAAAGGGGGATAGCAAGCAAAGATGGTCTTTTGAAGCAAGTCTAGGGGCAGGTAGGCAGCACGGTTTTATCAAGGTGGCTCGCCGTCCCTGCCGTCTGTGTGACTTCTCCATAATAGGACTCGGATAAGGTTTGAGCTCAGCTACTGCGGTTCATGGACTCTGTAGTAGGCGGTGTCCATGAAATTAAGCACCCACTTGGCATTCATGTGGCGTCAGAAAGCAGACAATGTTTATCATTCAAGATATAGGGTCTTTGTCTTTTCAGTCGACTTGGTTATTTGTATGATGATTACTATGGTGGTGGTGAAGTGCCCAGTTGTTGCCAGTGAGGCAGTACATTCCCAATAAAGCCGGTCAACCCAAGTGCTGTGTCAGAGGACACTGCAGAGACCCAGACACTGCTGCTTGGCTCCTACCATCTGATCCTGGATCTGTTGCTCAATGTACTGAGGAATCCACTCTTTACAGAATTGTTTTTGATTAGAAATTAAACTGATTAAATGGAATGTGGACATTTTTGTTGGGGAACTTTTCAGAAAAAGAGTTGTCCATCAAACTGGCACTACCATTATTGGATCGTAGTTGTTCTTGGATAGGTTGCCCTGGTGACACAGCAGGTAGCGTCATACATTTTGATTGGCTCGTGTTGTGGAGAGTGGTCAAGTGTCAAAGGCTTCACGCTGGTTATGTGTTTACTCACTGAATATTCCATAAACTAAAGCCAAGCCACCTAGGGGGTTTAGATAAGCCATCCCTTCCTGTTACCATGGGAACAGGATCAACGGCCCTGACCTAGGCAGTCAATAAAATCAAAACGGTCTCTCTCGCTGTTGCAGATCTCTCTACTCCCTTTTCATCCCATCTGCCATATTACATAATACAAAAAAAGGAACATGGATCATTGTTCACCAAATGTACACATCTTGTAATATGAATGAATTGCTCAGACTATAAAATCAGCAGCAAAGTGTGAAAAGTGGGGGCTGAATGATGAGAGCAGACGGACACAGCAGATGCATCGAAGCAGGTGGGCGTCAGAACAGTAGGATGGTGAGAGGCAGAGGGATCCCATACAGACAGAGATGCAGTGTCTTCAAAAGTATTCATACCCCTTGACTTATTCCATATTTTGTTGTGTAACAGCCGGAATTCAAAATGTATAACATTTTTTGGAACTCTCACCCAGCTGCATGACAATACCCCACCCATACTGACAAAGTACAAATATGTTTTTAGGAATCTTTGCAGCTGTGAGTCTTTCTGGGTAAGTCTCAAAGCTTTGCACACCTGGATTGTACAACATTTGCACGTTTTATTAAAAAAATTATTCAAGCTCTGTCAAGTTGGTTGTTGATCATTGCTAGACAGCCATTTTCAATTCTTGCCATAGATTTTCAAGCAGATTTAAGTCGAAGCTTGTAACTAGGCCACTCAAGAACATTCAATGCTGTCTTTGTTTTAGGTTATAGTCCTGCTGAAAGGGGAATTACTCTGTCACTTGGAAAGCAGACTGAACCAGGTTCTCTAGGACTTTACCTGAGCCTAGCTCCAATCCTGTTTCTTTTTAGCCCCCCCCAAAAAAACTCCCTAGTCCTTGCCGATGACGAGCATACCCATAACATGATGCAGCCATCACCATGCTTGAAAATATGAAGAGTGGTATTCAAGATTGTTTTGGCTTTGCCCCAAACATAAAGCTTTGTGTTCAGGACATAACATTTTATTATTTTCCCAAAATTTTTGCAGTTGTACTTTAGTGCGTTATTACAAACAGGACGCATGTAATGGAATATTTTGTACATGCTTCCTTCTTTTCACTCTGTCATTTAGGTTAGTATTGTGGAGTAACTTCAATGTTGATCCCACTTAGTGTGTAATGGCTCTGAAAACTGTTTTAAATCCACCATTGGCCTCATGGTGAAATCCCAGAGCGGTTTCCCTCCTCTCTGGTAACTAAGTTAGGAAGGACGCCTGTATTTGCAGTGATTGGGTGTGTTGATACACCATCCAAAGAGTAATTAGTAACTTCTCGATGCTCAAAGGGAAATTTAGTGTCAGCTTTTTTTAACCCTCTACCTTTCCGAGGGATTGGAAAACCTCCCTGGTCTTTGTGGTTGAATCTGTGTTTGAAATTCACTGCACGACTGAGGGACCTTTGTGGGGTACAGAGTTGAGGTAGGCATTCAAATCATGTTAAATACTATTATTGCACACAGTCTATGCAAATTGTGACTTGTTAAGCACATTTTTACTCCTGAACTTATTTAGGCTTGTCATAACAGATGGGTTGAGTACTTACTGACTCAATGGAAAGATTTCTATATGCACTGATTTATCCCAGACATTCTGAGGAAGTAAAATAAGAGGTTAAGAGATGAGCAAGTGAAATGGGGAAAGTGAGGCACCTGTCTCGGACAGGTCTGAACAAAAGTCAAGAACCCCCCCCCCCCGACACACACACACATAGTTCATGCCCAGTAGTCTAGCAAAAAAATACACTATCCACCCTATAGCCAGGAAGCAGAAACAGGTGCTATCTCTTACCGCGACACAGCACCAGACTGACTCTTCAGCTCCACTATACACAATGCATTGTCATTAGCGTTGCGTCAATGTGATGTTCTACCTGCTACACAGGGTGTTTTGAGAGTGGAGAGTAGTAGAGGGAAGTGTCTTTATTCTATTTTGCCTGCTGTACTGTACCATATTCATCGACTTGTGCATAAGTACAATAGCTTTGGCCAAAACCTGGACAAGTACCCATTAAATTGTTGCTAGTGGTTGTACTAAATGATCCTCTACGTTCACAGGTTGCTTTTGTTTAAATTGTGAACCTAGCTAGTAGGACTGGGCTATATGGCCAAAATATATCACAATATTTTTGACGATATTTGATGTTTTTGAATAATACAAGTTCTAAATATGCTTTCTGAGTAGTTCATGACCCTAGGGTGGCAACACATCAATTATAAGTGATTTCAATGGGGCTTTCTCCATTTATACTGTTCAGTCCAAATTAATATTATTTTCAGAATTTTCCATTTCTGCATTTCCTGCACATTTATTATAACACTGTGCCATGCTGCGTGATATGGGTAAAAATAATCTAGGCCTAGTTATTATTCTAAGTCTATAGTTGGAGGCATCTTGAATACATTGTTTGACTTGACGACAAATGAATAATCCAGTGAGGAATTATTGACAGGATAGGAACAAGTTTGATATTTGATGACCCTAATTAGATATTTAATGAAGAATGAAAACGTGAAATGTATCCAGCCAGCCAACATATTCATGCTTCGCCTATTCCCCTCTGATGCGATACCGTTTCACAAACATGCTTATCTAGGCTTAAACCAGCACTGGTACCAGGCAGTATTAGCTAGCTAGCTAACGTTGCGACACTTAGCCGCTAATGCTAATCGCTAGTTAGTACTAACACAAATGATTTCAGCAGCACCTTGCTAAGAAAAGACAAACTAGCAAACAGTCGTTTACAAGACAGTAAGATACGCAAACGAATAGTGAAATTACAGAACGCTTGTGGAAAGCAGCATGTCACCAACATTGTTGCATCCGCCTGACCATGCGGGCCGAAGAAAGTGCTCGTGACTCCGCGGTCAAGCAACTGCTCTCTCCTTGAGTGACAGAGGGGGCAGGGCTTTGTGTGGCTCGCGGCATACAGCAGCAGGAGGGGGAGAGCGATGACTTGAGAAGCAAGAGTAAACTCTGAGAATGGACATTCCACGCGCTGGAGTTGCATATCACATTTAACAAACCAAACATTGAAATACCGTTAAAGGTCAAGTAAAAACTCAAACTGGTCTGTGTCTATACCGTTATATAGTAAACTGCGGTATACCGCGTGGTGTGTAGTCGAGGCCATATGCAACCAAAATGCACTTTTATTTTTCATTATTTCAATTCACAAGATGGCATGAACGCAACTTCAGCCATCGAGAATTGAACCTCTGTGATTCTTGAGCTTGGACACTGACCATTGGATGTGAAGCAACGCGAGCACAACACAGGCAGTGAAGCAGCTTTCACTGATTTCAAAGGAAGCATTTCCTCAACTGCTGATGGCAATCCCGGACGCCCGATGGCTATAATGTAGCAGGGCCGTGAGACTGACTCAAACACAGATTATATATCTATACACACACACACAGAGAATTCTGAGAGATATATACACACACACACTGACAGGCATGACTATTTATGCTCAGCAACACAGAATCAGATGAATGGGTACAATTTGACAGTTCTAAAGATTCACCCATACACTCTTACTCTGTCAATCTCTTTTCTCTCTTGCTCTGTCACGAACGCACACGTACACACCAGAGCTGTAGCAGTTATGTGACCGTATGGAAAAAGATGGCATGACAACACAGGTATTTCATATCTAGCTGTTCTACTAGCTCAAATAATCTTCATCCTCCAACTCACTCTCCTCCTCTTCCTCCTCCTCTGCATTCTGAGCTCTGGCACTCTCCAGTCCTGCAAATGTAACATTAAACCGCCCACACCACTCTCAATGGAGAGGAATGGCGCTGCAATGGAAAGCAGACGTTTTATATGCTCCTCACCAATTCTGCTATTTTGTATGGTTTTTCCCTGTTCTTAACATTTTTTTGGACACATTTTGTCCGCCATCGTTTCCTATGACTAGAGCTGTTGCTGTGACCGTGTTACCGCCACACTGGCCGTTATGGCCGGAGTAAAATTCCATGTGACCGTTGAGTCACGGTAATCTCCTTTCATACACTCTGGACATGCGTTGGTAGTACCCAACTTGCTAACGACCATCAGGTCCGAATGGCCTGGTACTCCGGGCTGTATTGTCCCTCTAACCACAGACATCAATGGAAATGCAATTGGAAATCACATCAAACACTTCATGAAAAACAAGTAGGCCTATTGTACTTTTTAAAACTCACCTCACTGTGATGGTCAATTTGAAGAAAGAAATTCAACAGCAGGTTGAAGCAGTGTTAAAATGTGGATGTTTCGAAAGCATAACACAACAAAATGGACAGCGTTTTCAAAGGGGAATTCAAAACGCCCATACGCACATTAGCGCATATGCATAGGCTTATGAGCCCTAGCCCGAATAAAAATAAATAATAAACCTGAATAAAAATGGACAATTTAGGGCATCCCGAGTGGTGCAGCGGTCTAAGGCTCTGCATCGCAGTGCTTGAGGCGTCACTACAGACCCGGGTTCAATCCCAGGCTGTGTCACAGCCAACTGTGACCTGGAGACCCATTGAGGCGTGGCACAATTGGCCCAGCGGTCATCCGGGTTAGGGGAGGGTTTGGCCGGCGGGGATTTCCTTGTCCCATCACGCTCTAGCGACTCCTTGTGGTGGGCCGGGTGCCTGAATGCTGACTTCGGTCGCCAGCTGGACGGTGTTTCCTCCGACACATTGGTATGGCTGGCTTCCGGGTTAAGCGAGCAGTGGGCCAAGAATCAGTGAGGCTTGGCAGGGTAGTATTTTGAAGGACGCATGACTCTCAACCTTTGCCTCTCCCGAGTCCCATTGCCGCAACTCCTGTATGGACTAGACTGTCTACCAATAAGCTATCATGAAATTGGGGAGAAAAGGTGTACAAAAAGTACAAAATATAAATATGACAAATTTGAGGAAAAGTCTGAGTGTGGACTGTATTATTATACATACTGGATGAAATTGTTACCTTTTTATAACTATATTCTCTCAGTAATAAAGCCCTTTAGTGGGGAAAAACTCATTCTGATTGGCTGTTGTCTCATAGCCATGGTTGGGCCTGGGAGGGCATAGGCCCACCCACTTGGGAGCCAGGCCCAACCGTGGCTACGCTCTTACCCAGTCATGTGAAATCCATACACTGGGTCTAATGAATATATTTCAATCGACTGATTTCCTTTATATGAAATGTAACTCAGTCAAATCTTTGACATTGTTACATGTTGCATTTATATTTTTGTTCAGTATAATTTTACATATGAGTAAAGACTAGATTAAATTGAGAATAGTCTGATGGGTGAAAATATGATCACTTGTTGAGACAACAGCTGTGTAGCCTGAGGCAAGGAACAGAGCACAAGATTGTTTTGCTACTCAAATCATCAATAGCCTGTAGCCGTACCATGCAGCCCATTATATATTTTGGATTTCTAAGACATTCTAAGGTTTATATCATTCACAACTAAAGCTGCCAAATAACTACATCTAGCATAAAGGACCTGTTTCATTGTTACCTCAACATAGCTACTTCATATGCACACTCGTTCCATAATGGGGAAAAAATATCCTTTCTCTTTTATTCAGTTCAATTATATTCTTACTGTAAAAGAATGGTGCGAGACTCGTATCGCGTATCTTGTGAGCTTGAACAAGCCTATGGCATGGAGCATAGCCAGATAACTAACATGCAGTAGGCCAACTTAATACTCTGTTCTTCTGAAATACATTTTCTTCATATCATATCATAATGTTTTCGTTTAGACCTGACTCAAATAAATAATGGATTTGTGACGGTGTCTATTAAATCGATTTATTAGACTTTTAGTAGTTGTTCCAAAAGTGAGCATCAGCAGCTTGTATGCGTGACGAAACAGCTGGTGCACAATTTCTAATATTAGCAAAGTCTCGAGGTTCTGCTCGCCTGAGTTAAAATACCTCATGATGAGCCTGTAGACCATACTATTTACCATCTATTTATAACCACAAACTGATGCTGGCACGAAGACCTCGCTCAACGAGCTGTATAGGTCCATAGTCAAACAAGAAAACGCTCATCCAGAAGCGGTGGTCCTAGTGGCCGGTGATTTTAATTCAGGAAACCTGAAATCTGTTTTACCTCATTTCTACCAGAACTTTTTACTCACCTTTACTCAACACACAGAAAATCATAGAAAGCTCTCCCTCGCCCTCCGTTTGGTAAATCTGACCATAACTCTCTCCTCCTGATTCCTGCGTACAAGCAAAAACTCAAACCGGAAGTACCAGTGACTCGCTCAATACAGAAGTGGTTCAATGAAGCAGATGCTAAGCTACAGGACTGTTTTGCTAGCGCAGACTGGAATATGTTCTGGGATTCCTCCTATGGCATTGAGGAGTTTTAACACATCAGCCACCGGCTTCATTAATAAGTGCATTGACGATATTGTCCCCACAGTGACCATATGTACAGTGCATTCAGAAAGTATTCAGACCCCTAGACTTTTCCCACATTTTGTTACATTACAGCCTTATTCTAAAATGGATTAAATAAAAATACATTTAAAAATCCTTATCAATCTACACACGATAACCCATAATGATAAAGCAAAAACAGAAATACCTTATTTACATAAGTATTCAGACCCTTTACTATGAGACTCGAAATGAGCTCAGGTGCATCCTGTTTCCATTGATCGTCCTTGATGTTTCTACAACTTGATTGAAGTCCACCTGCGTTAAATTCAATTGATTAGACATGATTTGGAAAGGCACACACCTGTCTATATAATGTCCCACAGTTGACAGTGCATGTCATAGCAAAAACCACGCTATGAGGTCGAAGGAATTGTCGGTAGAGCTCCGAGACAGGATTGTGTCGAGGCACCGATCTGGGTAGGGCATTAAAAATGTTCTGTAGCACTGAAGGTCCCCAAGAACAATGGAAGAGGTTTGGAACCACCAAGACTGTTCCTAGAGCTGGCCGCCAGGCCAAACTGAGCAATCAGGGGAGAAGGGCCTTGGTCTACAAGGTGAGCAAGAACCCGATGGTCACTCCGCGAAACACAACACAACCAAGCCACACTGCTTCTTAACACAGCGCGCATCCAATCCGGAAGCCAGCTGCACCAATGTGTCGGAGGAAACACCGTACACCTAGCGACCTGGTCAGCGTGCACCGCGCAAAGTAGAGAAATAATGGGGTGCAAAGGAGCAAAATAAATAAATACAGAAGGGAAAGAGGTAGTTGTTTGGGCTAAATTATAGATGGGCTATGTACAGGTGCAGTAATCTGTGAGCTGCTCTGACAGCTGGTGCTTAAAGCTAGTGAGGGAGATAAGTGTTTCCAGTTTCAGAGATTTTTGTAGCTTGTTCCAGTCATTGGCAGCAGAGAACTGGAAGGAGAGGCGGCCAAAGGAAGAATTGGATTTGGGGGTGACCAGAGAGATATACCTGCTGGAGCGCGTGCTACAGCTGGGTGCTGCTATGCTGACCAGCGAGCTGAGATAACGGGGGACTTTACCTGGCAGGGTCTTGTAGATAACCTGGAGCCAGTGGGTTTGGCGACAATTATGAAGCGAGGGCCAGCCATCGAGAGCGTACAGGTCGCAGTGGTGGGTAGTATATGGGGCTTTGGTGACAAAACGGATGGCACTGTGATAGACTGCATCCAATTTATTGAGTAGGGTATTGGAGGCTATTTTGTAAATGACATCGCCGAAATTGAGGATTGGTTGGGTCCGTTTTACAAGGGCATGTTTGGCAGCATGAGTGAAGGATGCTTTGTTTTGCGAACTAGGAAGCCGATTCTCGATTTAATTTTGGATTGGAGATGTTTGATGTGAGTCTAGAAGGAGAGTTTACAGTCTAACCAGACACCTAGGTATTTGTAGTTGTCCACATATTCTAAGTCAGAGCCGTCCAGAGTAGTGACGTTGGACAGGCGGGCAGGTGCAGGCAGCGATCGGTTGAAGATGCATTTAGTTTTACTTGTATTTAAGAGCAATTGGAGGCCACGGAAGGAGAGTTGTAATGGCATTGAAGCTCAGAGACTCACCAGCAGCAAGAGCTACATCATTGATGTATACAGCGACATCATTGATGTATACAGAGAAGAGAGTCGGTCCAAGAATTTAACCCTGTGGCACCCCCATAGAGACTGCCAGAGGCCCGGACAACAGACCCTCCGATTTGACACACTGAACTCTATCAGAGAATTAGTTGGTGAACCAGGCGAGGCAATCATTTGAGAAACCAAGGCTGTCGAGTCTACCGATGAGGATGTGGTGATTGACAGAGTCGAAAGCCTTGGCCAGGTCAATGAATACGGCTGCACAGTGTTGTTTCTTATCGATGACGGTTAAGATATCGTTTAGGACCTTGAGCGTGGCTGAGGTGCACCCATGACTGAAACCGGATTGCACAGCGGAGAAGGTATGGTGGGATTCGAAATGGTTGGTTATCTGTTTGTTGACTTGGCTTTCGAAGTCCTTAGAAAGACAGGGTAGGATAGATGTAGGTGTGTAGCAGTTTGGGTCAAGAGTGTCCCCCCCTTTTAAGTGGGGGATGACCGCAGCTGCTTTCCAATCTTTGGGAATCTCAGACGACACGAAAGAGAGGTTGAAAAGGCTAGTAATAGGGGTGGCAACAATTTCGGCAGATCCTTTTAGAAAGAAAGGGTCCAGATTGTCTAGCCTGGCTGATTTGTAGGGGTCCCGATTTTGCAGCTCTTTCAGAACATCAGCTGACTGGATTTGGGAGAAGGAGAAATGGGGAAGGCTTGAGTGAGTTGCTGTGGGGGGTGCAGTGCTGTTGACCGGGGTAGGAGTAACCAGGTGGAAAGCATGGCCAGCTGTAGAAAAATGCTTATTGAAATTCTCAATTATAGTGGATTTGTCGGTGGTGACAGTGTTTCCTATCTTCAGTGCAGTGGGCAGCTGGGAGGAGGTGCTCTTATTCTCCATGGACTTTAGTGTCTCTGAACTTTTTTGAGTTTGTGTTGCAGGAAGCAAATTTCTGCTTGAAAAAGCTAGCCTTGGCTTTTCTAACTGCCTGTGTATATTGGTTTCTAGCTTCCCTGGAAAGTGTGGCTTGCAAACTTTCACAGATTACAAAGTGAAATACAGCCACAAGCTGCCCAGTGACGCAAGCCTACCAGACGAGCTAAATGCCTTCTGTGCTCGCTTCGAGGCAAGCAACATTGAACCATGCCGTAGCGGTTTCGGACAACTGTGTGATCATGCTCTCCGTAGCCGATGTGAGCAAGACCTTTTTAAACAGGTTAACATTCACAAGGCCGCAGGTCCAGATGGATTACCAGGACGCGTACTCTGAGCATGCGCTAACCAGTTGTAAAGTATCTTTACTGACATTTTCAGCCTCTCCCTGACCAAGTCTGTAATACCTACGTTTCAAGCAGACCACCATGTGCCCAAGAACGCCAAGGTTAACATGTCTAAATGAGTATCACCCATTAGCACTCACAGCTGTAGCCATGATATGCGTTGAAAGGCTGGTCATGGCTCACATCAACAACATCTTCCCAGACACCCTGGACCCAATCCAATTTGCATTCCGCCCCAGCAGATCCACAGATGATGCAATCTTTATTTCACTCCACACTGCCCTTTCCCACCTGGACAAGAGGAACACCTATGTGAGAATGCTGTTCTAATCAAATCAAGATTTATTGGTCACGTACACATGGTTAGCAGATGTTTTTGTGTGCATGTGCGAAATGCTTGTGCTTCTAGTTCCGACAGTGCAGCAATATCTAACAATTCCACAACTACCCAATTAACACGTCTAAGTAAAGGAATGGAATAAGAATATATACACTACCGTTCAAAAGTTTGGGGTCACTTAGAAATGTCCTTGTTCTGGAAAAAAGCTGAATTTTTGTCCCTTTTTAAAATAACATCAAATTGATCAGAAATACAGTGTAGACATTGTTAATGCTGTAAATGACTATTGTAGCTGGAAACGGCTGAATAAAAAAATGAATAATAATAATTGTATATCTACATAGGCATACAGAGGCCCATTATCAGCAACCATCACTCCTGTGTTAGCTAATCCAAGTTTATCATTTTGAAAGGCTAATTGACAATTAGAAAACTTTTGGCAATTACGTTAGCACAGCTGGAAACTGTTGTTCTGATTAAAGAGCAATAGAACTGGCCTTCTTTAGACTAGTTGAGTATCTGGAGCATCAGCATTTGTGGGTTCGATTACAGGCTCAAAATGGCCAGAAACAAAGACTTTCTTCTGAAACTCGTCAGTCTATTCTTGTTCTGAGAAATTAAGGCTATTCCATGTGAGAAATTGCCTGATGGCTGATGATAATGGGCCTCTACAACTATGTAGATATTCCATTCAAAATCAGCCGTTTCCAGCTACAATAGTCATTTACAACATTAACCATGTCTATACTGAATTTCTGATCAATTCTGTTATTTTAATGACCAAAAAAGGTGATTTTCTTTCAAAACAAGTACATTTCTAAGTGACCCCAAACTTTTGAACTGTAGTGTATATATAAATATATGGATGAGCAATGACAGAGCGGCATAGGCAATATGCAGTAGATACAAAAAATACAGTATATACATAAGAAATAAGCAATACAAGATATGTAAACATTCTTTTTTTGTTATTTAACCTTTATTTAACTAGGCAAGTCAGTTCAGAACAAATTCTTATTTACGATGATGGCCTAGGAACAGTGGGTTAACTGCCTTGTTCAGGGACAGATTTTTACCTTGTCAGCTCGGGGATTCGATCTGGGAACCTTTCGGTTACTGGCCCAACGCTCTAACCACTAGGTTACCTGCCGCCCGTTGTTATTATTACATTATTAAAGTGACTAGCGAACCATTTATTCAAGTGGCCAATGATTTCAAGTCTGTATGTAGGCAGCAAACCTCTCTGTGTTAGTGATGGCTGTTTAACAGTCTGATGGCCTTGAGACAGAAGCTGTTTTTCAGTCTCGGTCCCAGCTTTGATGCACCTGTACTGACCTCGCCTTCTGTATGGTAGCGGGGTAAACAGGCAGTGGCTTGGGTGGCTGTTGTCCTTGATAATCCTTTTGGCCTTCGTGACATCGGGTGCTGTAAGTGTCCTGGAGGGCAGGTAGTTTGCCCCCGGTGATGCGTTGTGCAGACCGCACTACCCTCTGAAGAGTCTTGCGGTTGTGGGCGGTGCAGTTGCCGTACCAGGCGGTGATGCAGCCTGACAGGACACTTACATTTTTCAACCACGCCACAAATTTCTTGTTAACAAACTATAGTTTTGACAAGTCGGTTAGGACATCTAATTTGTGCATGACACAAGTACTTTTTCCAACAATTGTTTACAGACAATTTATTTCACTTATAATTCACTGTATCACAATTCCAGTGGGTCAGACGTTTAAATACACCAAATTGATTGAGTCAATTGGAGGTTTACCTGTGGATATATTTCAAGGCCTACCTTCAAACGCGGTGCCTCTTTGCTTGACATCATGGGAAAATCAAAAGAAATCAGCCATGACCTCCGAATATTTTTTTGTAGACCTCCACAAATCTGGTTCATCCATGGGAGCAATTTCCAAAAGCCTGAAGGGACCACGTTCATCTGTACAAACAATAGTACGCAAGTATAAACACCACGAGATCACGCAGCCATCATACCGCTCAGGAAGGAGACGCGTTCTGTTTCCTAGAGATGAACGTACTTTGGTGCAAAAAGTGCAAATCAATCCCAGAACGACAGTGAAGGACCTTGTGAAGATGCTGTAGGAAACTGGTACAAAAGTATCTATATCCACAGTAAAACAAGCCCTATATCGACATAACCTGAAAGGCCGCTCAGCAAAGAAGAGGCCACTGCTCCAAAACCACCACTGGTGCACAAACTAGATGGCATCATGAAGGAAAATGATGTGGATATATTGTAGCAACATCTCAGGAAGTTAAACTTGGTCGCAAATGGGTCTTCCAAATGGACAATGACCCAAAGCATTGTGTTTACAAAGAACTAATTGACTGAGAGATAATGTAAACACCCAACACAAAGTTGCGTCAAAATGGCTTAAGGAAAACAAAGTCAAGGTATTGGAGAGGCCATCAAAAATCCCTGACCTCAATCCTATAGAAAATTTGTGGACAGAACTGAAAAAGCGTGTGCGAGCAAGGAGGCCTACAAACCTGACTCAGTTACACCAGCTCTGTCAGGAGGAATAACTGACCTAAGACGGGGAATATTTACTAGGATTAAATGTCAGGAATTGTGAAACTGAGTTGAAATGTATTTTGCTAAGGTGTATGTAAATTTCCTACTTAAACAAGTCAACATATACATACAGTTGAACACTTTTTTTGGTTACTACATGATTCCATATGTGTTAATTCATAGTTTTGATGTCTTCACTATTCTTCTACAATGTAGAAAAGAGTCCAAATAAAGGAAAACCTTTGAATGAGTTGGTGTGTCCAAACTTTTGACTGGTGTTGGTGGAATGTTTCCTGTTAGTTAGATACAACTGTACCAAATTCAATGCTGTCTCCTTAAACCCATAATGCAGTAATTTTGTTAAAATTAGTTAATGATCCACTAAATCAAATGCTGCACTGAAATCTAAAAATAGTACACCCACAAATCTGCTATTATCCATAGCACTGGGCCACTGGTCAGTTATGTCAACAAATGCAGTGGTAGTGGAATGGTTTTTGCAATAAGCATGCTTCTGATTGGCTGTGATCAGATCATTTTTTTCCATGTATTCCCATATTTGTTTCCTCACAATACCCTCCAATATCTTAGAGTGAAGGGAGTAGACTGATTGGTCGACTATTGGCAGGAGTAACGGGTTCTTTGCTATCTTTTGGGATTTGGACACTGTTTATCCTACGTTCATACATTTGGAAATTGCCCCTTTTCCAGTGACCAATTAAATATGTACAGTTGAAGTCGTAAGTTTACATGCACCTTTAGCCAATTACATTTAAACTCAGTTTTTCACAATTCCTGACATTTAATCCTAGTAAAAATTCACTGTCTTAGGTCAGTTAGGATCACCATTTTATTTTTCAACAACTTTGGAAGTATGCTTCGGGTCATGACCCATTTGCGACCAAGTTTGAACTTCCTGACTGATGTCTTGAGATGTTGCTTCAACATATCCACATATGTTTCCTTCATGATGCCATTTATTTTGTGAAGTGCACCAGTCCCTCCTGCAGCAAAACACCCCCACACCATGATGCTGCCACCCCTGTACGTTCATCTCTAGGAGACCGAACGCATCTCCTTCTCGAGCGGCATGACTGCTGCTTGGTCCCACGGTGTTTATATACCGACTTGCCAAACTATAGTTTATTAACAAGACATTTGTGGAGTGGTTGAAAAACGACTCCAACATAAGTGTATGTAAACCTCTGACTTCAACTGACTTCAAATGCATTAAGAAATCCCACAAATTAACTTAAGGCACACCTGTTAATTGAAATGCATTCCAGGTGACTTCCTTATGAAGCTGGTTGAGAGAATGCCAAGAGTGTGCAAAGCTGTCATCAAGGCAAAGGGTGGCTACTTTGAAGAATCTCAAATATATTTTTATTTGTTGAACACTTTTGGTTACTACATGATTCCATATGTTTTTTCAGAGTTGTGATATCTTCACTATAATTCTACATTGTGGAATAGTACAATAGTAAAATAAAAATAAAAACTTGAAATAAGTGTAAAGTAAGTGAGTGTAAAGTAAGTGTAAAGTAAGTGAGTGTAAAGTAAGTGTAAAGTAAGTGTCCAACCTTTGACTGGTACTGTATGTCAATGGGTCGTTTTCTTCCCCTCATTAGACTGTGGAATACTGTAGGGCAGCTACCTTGGGCGACATCTTTTTTTCCTTTTATATATACTGACAACCTTCCTTATGCTTTATCTGAAACTCACGCTACTATATTTGTAGACGATACAACAATATATACAGCAAGATGAATTTGCTCAACAGGTACAACAAGCTCCACAAGTAATTCTGGGAAAAATCAAGGAGTGGGTTTGGCCCGAACAAAATTGTTTCGAACGTTATAAAAAATATTTTAAAAAACAAGGTTTGTTGGTTTGTTCTACGAGGAAAGGTCAACACAACATGAGATTACGATTTAAGCATGGGGAGAGTACGAATTGAGAAAGTGTCAGAAACCAAACTACTAAAAGTGCAGCTAGGCAACTGCTTATCCTGGTCGTCTCAAATAACTAATCTACAGTATGTCAGTGTCTTATGTCTGTTTTTTAATTTGTGTTTATATGTGAAAATGTGCTTGTATTATAAATTGTATTTTAATGTTCAAGGAATCCTGGAAGCTTAGTCCAAATGAGGAGTAATAGAGATCCTAGTAAAAATCAACCATAGTGCCCTCCACGCTCATCAATAAGCTTAGGACCCTGGGACTGAACACCTCCCTCTGCAACCGGACTTCCTGACATGACGCCCCCAGGTGGTAAGGGTAGGCAACGCTGACCCTCAACACGGGGTCCCCTCTGGAGTGAGTCCCCGTACTCTCTGTTCACCCACGACTGCGTGGCCGGGCACAACTCCAACACAATCATTAAGTTTGCCGGCGACACGACGGTGGTAGGCCTGATCACCTCCGTGTGATCAAGTTCCTCCGTGTCCACATCACTAAGGATCTATCATGGTCCGCACACACCGACACAGTTGTGAAGAGGACCTGACAACGCCTTTGGATGTGGAAAAGTTTTAGCATGGGCCCTCAGAGCCTCAAAAAGTTCTACAGCTGCACCATCGAGATCCTATTGACTGGCTGCATCACTGCTTGGTATGGCAACTCCTTGGCATCCGACCGCAAGGCGCTGCAGAGGGTAGTGGGTACGGCCCAGTACATCACTGGGGCCAAGCTCCCTGCCATCCAGGACCTCTATACCAGGAGGTGTCAGAGGAAGGACCTAAAAATGATCAGACTCCAGGCACCTTAGCCATAAGACTGCCAAGTAGTTATTCCGGGTAGCTATTTGGTTATCTGCATTGACCCTTTTTACACAAACTTTTTTTTGACTCGTCACATACGCTGCTGCTACTGTTTTATCTGTCACTTATTCCTAGTTGTATGTATATAACTACCTCAATTACATCGTACCCCTGCACATCGACCCGTTACTGGTACCTATCTTGTATTTCAACGAGGAACACAGACTGAGACCAAGGTCTCTTTTACAGCTGGGCCCTGCGTATACATGTTTACACATACAGTTTAGGTACAATGATTAAGAAACTACACAAGACACAAATAAAATGATCACAGATGACAAAAAAACACAACAGAACATACAGCAGCAGATGATTACATTTACACACATTTATTCCCCTAACAACACAAGAACTTGCATTACCCGAAACCGTTACAAGCAATACAAAAATACAAATCAAGAGTCTTGAAGTTTAAGTTTAGTCTCCCAGGCTATTCCATAGGCGAGGAGCGAAAACAGGAAAAGACAGCCATACCCATCTCTGTGGAAATCGCATGGGCCTCAAGTGTAATCCATGTTTGCTGGTTTTAGGAATTATGTAGGTAAGTATATAGGCAAGTTGTCATTACGCGTTATGTATTTATGTTTAACTTTTCTATTATTTCTCTAGCTCCGACTGGGACACATCGTTTTGAAGAGGCATCCAAGTCGGAAACTCCTGGCATTTCTAGAGCTCCCGACTTTCCGACCTGAAGATCACTGATGTCATGATTTGACCCCCCCCCCCCCCTCCCCCGAGTTCCCAGGTGTCTTGCAAGCACAGTTAGTCCTATACTGTAATCATAAAGTTCAGTTGAACCTCCTGAACACATTCCAGTAGGGTGAGGTGAGCAAACGTCTGGATGGGTATACTTGCCCTGACAGCACCGCCTGATATCCACCATATGGCATAGCATGATTTACGGAGGCTTCTGTCTGGCTGGGCTTAATATTAAGGGTGGGTTTAGGGTCAGCATCAAGGTCAAGGAATGAAGTTGATTTATATATAGAAAGGAAGTATGTTGGTGTATTGGTTTGCTGTTTTTGGAGGAGTGAAATTATAGGACATGGAAACTACAGGACAGGGAGATATTGTGATGGTAATCTCTGGGGGTTGATGATATATCAATCTGTCAACTCTGCGTCACCTGGTCTGTTTCCTTCATGTTTGGGTGTTCATATTCTTCTGGAATGAAGAAGTATATGACTCCATCTCTTTGGCACCCAGGAGCTGCTGGTGTTGGCTTGCTCAACCATGTCTACAGAGTGTGTTTACCCTTGTTGTTGTAAGTCTCCAAGGAACAATTGATTGCGTAATTGGCATTATCAGTTACAACCCGAAAAGAGTACAACCCCAAATGGACCCGATACAACTCCGTGTTCGTGAGTCAGTCAGGACTTCTCTAGTAGTGCCAGGTTGTCAGCATACCCATTGCTTTTAACTCACCTCTTGAAAAATGAGTTTGATTGGAGGGGGAAGTATATATATATTTTTTTTTGGGGGGGGGGGGGGGGTTATTCGATATGAAAGTTAGCACAAAGAAAGAATGGGATATGTTGGAAGGAGAAGGCTAAATCTGAAATCCGTGCAGGAGTTGAACGTGGTAGCTGTTCAACAAAATACTTGCTGAACAATCAAACGATATACATCGTAGTAATCTATAGTGTAATCGACAGTATACATGCTGAATAATCAAACGATATACATCGTAGTAATCTATAGTGTAATCGACAGTATACATGCTGAATAATCAAACGATATACATCGTAGTAATCTATAGTGTAATCGACAGTATACTTGCTGAACAATCAAACGATATACATCGTAGTAATCTATAGTGTAATCGACAGTATACTGGAAATCGGGGGGAAATGACACGCCCGTGTTATTGTTGCCAATTCAGCTACTGAAAATGAAACCCTTTTATCATACGTGTGAACAACAGCATTAATGCAAGTGCTCTTGTAACGGACCATAGCGATCAATAACACTATGACATGCAACATACTGTGTCAACCCCTCCCATGTTCTTCTAATTGAGTGAGGTTCCCCCGACTCTCATTTCTGTTTTCAGAAGTAGACCATCTCCTGCCTGGAATCCAAATGGACTTTGCTACATTTCAACGTTGTTTGACTTGACCGCAACTTTCAGTCTGGTTAAACCAGGCTAAACAGACTCTAGCATTGACAGAAGAACACAATTAGCCTCCAACCCAACAAAAAATGTAAAGCACACAGCGAGCTGCCAAAGTAAACTCATCCTCTCTTCCAAAATGCCAATAGGGGAAGAACAAGGCTGGTTAGCTTCACTCCCGGGTCTTAGGGTATAGACTACAGGCCACCTATAGACTACAGGCCATGGCCTCCAATTTGTGTTGGGTTTCTCATAATCGGAGAATGATCCGTCCACTAATTGACCACTGTTCAGTTCCTACTCAGGACAACATCTTGAGATTGATTACAAAGCGGGCGAGACAGAATGCGAGAACGGGGGAATAGACTGACGATGAGACAGAGGGGGAGGCTACAGAGGAGAGGCAGACTGTGTGAGAGAGAGGAGGTGGCAGGTCACTGTTCTCAGACCAGAGAAGAGACTGACACCCTGGATGAACCTGTTGTCTAACTTCCCGGGAGAGTTCGCATGGCAGCACTGTTGGGATAATCCAAGTAGACATTAGCCGTGCAGAGAGATGGGCAACAAACAGACGCTGCTGGCACAGAGTATAACAAGACCACACCGGCACCCACTCTTAATGTAGCGTAGCTTCTGTGCAAAGTAATTGTGCCTAGGGCCTAAATGAAATCACACACACAAAACAACTCTTTGTGTGCACTTGAGTCACGCCTGAAGTGGAGCCACTGATCACACCATTGTCTGAACATCTTGAGAGACAGGAAACTGTTTACCCGGTTTATCAAATCAAATGTTATTTGCCACATACACATGTTTAGCAGATGTTATTGTGGGTGTAGTGAAATGCTTGTGTTTCTAGCTCCAGCACTGCAGTAGTATCTAACAATTCACAACAATACACACAACCTAAAAGGAATGGAATTTTTAGTTTTCTTATTTAACCTTTATCTAACTTATGAAAGCAGGGTTGTTTTTGGTCTCTCTGTGTCTTTGGTCAAATCTTGGTCACTTCCTCGTTAGGAGGTAAGTGGGGCGGCTGTGGTGGGGCTTGTTGACAATCCCACATTGTGTTTATGCTAGTGCTACTCCACAAAGGGCTCATTGTGGAGAGTGACGGCCCAGGAGAGGGGTCCAGGACTCGGCTAAGGGACCGGGGGGGGGGGGGGGGGGGCGTTTTTGGGCTGGAGGCTGGGAGGGGTTTTGTCCGGTGGAAAGGCCAGACCGTACTGTACTCAGCTGACGGGGCTGGGAGACTGCACATGTGAGAGGAGTCCCGTGCTCGACTGCTCGGTGTCAACGCCGTGCCTCCAATAGTCCTCCAGATCTCCCGCTGTGCTGTAATAGTATTATGAAAGGGATTTTTCATCACAAACTCAATGTTGTGGATTCTTGTTACATGAAAAAAAATTGTACTCTGAGTTTAAAGCTGAGATCTTAAGCGGCTTGGAAAACTGTCCACAGAATTTGTAATATTGTTGTGTTGGCCTATACTCTCCTGACCTCTCCCAAGGACACACACACACACACACGTTTGTTTACATGGACAGATGGACCTTACCTCCTCTCGCTTCCTCTCCTTCTCTTACTATGTTGCTGGAGCTGAAACTGTACACAGAGGCACCTTGTAAAAAATTTATTCGACAATGTATCCTATGACATACTGTAAACAGCCCATGTTTCTCTTCTCCTCTTTCAACCCCCCTCCCCCCTTTTTTCTCTAATGTCTGAGAGTGACAGGACTCTCAGGTCAAGCTGACGCCGTCTCTCTCTGAAGCAGGAACAGGCCCTCCCAGCTGTCTGTCCACCTGCCTGTCAGATTCGGCTGTTGCGCTGGCCCCTCACCCTAGACTTAAGAGCCCTTCCACACACTACAGGCGTTTTATAGGGCCAGAGGCCCAGGCGAGACGCGCAGAGAAAGTTATAGGATTATCATAATGGCTCATTCTAGGTCTCTGCAAGTTTAGGCTTAACTCTTCTGTGGCGAAAACTCAGGTGTCCGTCAGTCAGTCAGTCAGCTGGAACACACATGCCCTTCTAGCACAGTTCTCTATGAATTGAGAGGGACTGTAGGGGTAGGGCAAACTGGGCCTCTCGACCGCTTTTTGGGCGGGATAACCATGAACTGTCAGTCATCGACTTTCTTCACCACATCAAAGAGCCTCTAGGGCTAAATTGCTCAATGATTGACAGGGCATGGTTATCCCGCCCATCTGGGCTTCTCATTTATTCCATCACTAGCTTGACTTGACCCTTTTTTAATTTGGCCTCCCGCTTTATCTCTCTGCGTAATTCAGGATCGATGGTGGTTGTTAATCGTCATCTGTGGCTCTTCTGCACTGATGCTTAGGACCTCAGTGGCATTTAGGGTGCCTGTAATTCTGCCTGTTTGTTTTGAGTAGAGAAGGGTTTGGGGCTGTCCACGTTGACGCCTGTGTTCTTCTTGGTGGTACACACGTAGCACTCGTCAGTCACGTCCTTTTTAAATCCCGCTGCGTACTTGAGTTCATCCTGGGCTCTCCACCGGCCTCGGTCAGGAGTAGGTCAGACTTCCCAAAGAAATGCCAAATTCTCAAAAAATGCTCGAAGTGTTTTTTTGGGTTTTGACGTGTGCATGATTGGGAAGAGTTGCATGACGACGATGCATCTCTCTGTAACCCGTGTGTTTTATTATAAACAGTGACTTTGTGAAAGATATTTACAGACGGAGCTCCTTCTCCGTTCAGGGTCGTGTCGGCGCTCCACTATTCACTGTCAACGAGCCGTAACCACACACACACAAACCCATAGTGTATTTGTGTTTAACTGTATAGAAGGTGGACTGCTTGGGTGAGCATACACTTAACCAGTTTTGTTGCTCGGCTAGTTCGGCGGTCCCGTTGTTTGTGCAGATGAAAGGATGGAGGAGCCATGTACTCCATGCATAGCTGTTTATATAGACCAGCTAGCCATCGTTGGATGAGTGGATTAAATGAAACGCTCTCACTCTCCCTGTGTCATCCTGTGGCCCTGCAATGTTTACAAGAGGGCAGAACAGAGATCAGTACTGTGCGGGGAAATTCTGGAGATCAATGGCATCAAACACAACATGTTTTGAGTTTGTATGCGAGTTTGATTCCCCAGGTGTGTGTCGGGTTATGTCTGTGTTTACATCTGTATTGGTGTGTGTGTGTGTGTGTTCATCTTTGTAATACTTACTATACTCACTCAGTGATACTCAAATGGTGGGTTGAAGGCCTATGGTTTTAAATTGGGCTGTGACTAGGAACTGTTTATTTGGTGCGTCCCAAAGTTCAAAAGAATTTGGGTGGGGGGGTGTAACAGAGCAGTAGTGGGTCACTAGCACTATCTGACCCTGCCCTGTCTCCATCTCTCTGTTCTCCAGCCCAGCACGCTGCCCCAGGGCACCATCAACATGAACCAGTGCTCTGACGTCATCGACGGGGAGTCCAGGACTGGCCAGAAGAACTCCTTGTGCGTTCTCACCCCCGACAGAGAGCACTTCATCCGGGCCGAGTGCCGCGAGATTATCAACGGGTAAGACATGCATCTGGCTAGGGCACAATGTAAGAAAGCTCAATTCTTCTTATTGGAAAAGTTCAGGTAGTAGGGAGAGGGCAACATCACACAACAACAACCCCTCTACCTACTTAATTTGTTGTGGCGGCCTCTCCGTCTCCCATTTACATTCGTACTGTTCTCAGTGGATGTCTTTTGACAAGTGGATGCACAGGTTAGTGTTTTTCATCACGAATCTTGTTCTGGAGGCAGCTCTGCAGAATATTATGTAGTTGGCACAGCCACAGTCGGATTTTAAACACAACCTTAACCCAAACCTCAACCACACTGCTAACCGTAATGCCTAATCCTAACCGTAAATGAAGACGAAAAAGTTTATGAATTTTTACAATTAAGCAGTTTTCACTTTGCAGCTGGCCTATCTAAGAGGAAATTGCTTCGTTCTGCCTCCAGGACAAGACTCATGACAATAAACATCGACCTGAGCCACAAGCAGGCATCCATCATATTGCTGTCACCTATAAAGGGAAGAATAAGAGAGGAAGCCATGGTGTTCAATGATTTCAAATACTGGAGTTCTGTCCTAGAGGTCATTGGACCTGTGGGGAGAAAGCCAGTCAGAGGGAAAGGAAAAGATGGCTAGAGAAAGTGTTGTTGCACAGCCTTGTGGGTGCTGTTCAATTGCTGTGTGAACAGCTCTGCCCCCTGCTGTCTCTATCAGGCAGTGCAGTCGGTGCTCTCTCCCTAATTCGCACTGCAATGACAGTGCACATTCTTTCACTGCCCCCTGCCTCTTTCACTGCCTCCCATCTCCCTCGTTCACTCACCACCGCATTCACTCACAACCTCCTCTTTTATTAAGCCCTCTCACCAACCCCAACCCTTAATACTTGCCTAGTTAAATAAAATAACAAATAATAATACACTGCCCAACCTTGTACTTCCTGTCCATCCACAGGCGTGATAGCACTGCTCTGCTAGCATCTCCCTTCCTCCTGAACACACTCCTGTTCTAGCTACCATTTTATGTCCCTGTACCAACTAACACACTGTCCTCGCATGTTAACAAACCACCCTAGTCCCCATGCCTCTTTCTCTGTCAACCCCCCCCCCCCCCCCCATTTTATAATACAGTAACCTTACTGCCCTCCCCTGCAAAGTCCTTCACGACCCACCTCTTAACACACTTCACAGTGACCCCTCCCTCCCGCTGTACCTGGCTCTCTGCCATCCTGGAAACATATTGGCCCGGGCAGTGTTATTTGCCATCTGATTTGGGGGGGGGGGGGGGGGGGGGGGGTTGGGCCAATGACAAACACCCAGATTAAGAGGATCTCTGTTTTTCTCATGGTCTGAATAAGCCTCTGGCTTTCCCCCCATCCCGCTACCCAGTCTTCCATAGAGGGGGATTAGGCCTGACACATACAGAATGGGGGGGGGACAGCATGAAAACTCACTTTCAATTTCAAACTACCAGATTATATACTGTACTGTACAACAGCTGTAAAAAAATTTTTTTTAAATAATAAAATTAATCAAATCGTAAACATTTTACAATTTCAATCTTGGCACAAGACTTTCTCAGCAATTTTCTCAATCTTAATCTGTTCGCTAACTTGCAGTAACATGTTAAAAACATTCACTTGTCCCACAAACTAAGATCTTTGCTGCTGACATTACTATGCTTGTAGGCGCCATGATAGTGGACTTTTAGGAGGTGCTTTACTAGTGGGCAAAGACGAATGTCAGTAGTACACTGAAATTAGATCTCTGCTATTCAATTTGTTGTTGGGATTGGTGTTGAAATGCCACCCCGCCAAGGTTGCCTTGACAAAAGCCAGCCACGTTCATGTAGTACTTTCATTAGGCCACAGTGTTTTAATATCACCGAGCAGAATCGTTGAATAGGCTTTCACACTCACAAGAGGGCCGGACAATGGGGGAATTGATATGGCTTTGTGTTCAGTGCCATGGTGATGCACTTAGCTCTTCAATTTAGTCACAACACAACCCTGGCATTGTTTAGGCCATCGCAACCACTACTGTTTTTATCAGCGTTATTCATTCATTCATGGAAAAGTTCATGTGATTTTGAACGGTTAACTAGTTAGCACATTTCTACAAAATAGGTTTGCCACCTCACAAGTTGAACCTGAACTCCTATGAAGATATTAATTAATTAATTCATACTTCCCCACTGACGTATTGTGGACTCCCACTCCTACAGACTGGACGGGTCATGTCTTGAAGCACATTACCTGGATTGGTGTGTGACTTATGGGGAACAAATGTTGACAAACACCTCCTTCCATATCCAGACTGACTATTCTATTTGGTTGTTGTGGGAAGTCTTTTTTTGGGGGGGTGGTGTGCCTTGAAATGCTGTAAATGAGACTTGTTTGAGTAGTCCACTGCAGGGATTCTCACCGCCAATTAGTGGATGTGTAATTCAGAATATCTGAGGTTATCAGAGAATGCCATGACAGAAGAAGTACAGTAGGTGTGGCAGGTGTCCTAGTGGTTAGACCGTCGGGCCAGTAACTGAAAGGTTGCTAGATCGAATCCATGAGCTGACGAGGTGAAAGTCTGTCGGTATTATCTTCTGCCCCCGAACAAGGCAGTTAACCCACTGTTTCCTAGGCCGTCATTGTAAATAAGAATGTGTTCTTAACTGACTTGCCTAGTTAAATACAAATGAAATAAAAGGTGTAGGACTGACTAAGGTGTTAAGAGTCTCCCAAGTACAGTACTTACATGGGCACGGTTTCCCGGTTAGCGACGGGACTTAAATTCACTGCCGTTTAACCAGACATCGTTCCTATAACTGACGAAGATGTCACACGCGTGTTTCCCAAAATACCACCCAGCGAGAACGTTCACCAAGTGCAGATGGGACCGAAGGGAAGGCAGCTCTACTTTCGGATTCGCTTTCTCCCTTCAAATCTGAGCTAACATTATAATTGTTCCACAATACTGACGACGGATCAGCTCCTAGAGACCTATATGGCTGTAAATATTGAGGTGGCTTATTCTAAGGCTTACCCTATCATATTACAATGATTTGGCACATCATTGTGCACATATTGTCACACATTATGAAATATATTGAGGCAAAAATTAGACGGCCTACAATTAGCAAAATTGAACTTATTAAATAGAACATGAAATGTATTTCAATATGATTTGAAATAAACTCGGCAAACAAACAAACGTCCTCAATGTCAACTGCGTTTATTTTCAGCAAACTTAACGTGTAAATATTTGTATGAACATAACAAGATTCAACAACTGAGACATAAACTGAACAAGTTCCACAGACATGTGACTAACAGAAATGGAATAATGTGTCCCTGAACAAAGGGTGGGTCAACATCAAAAGTAACAGTCAGTATCTGGTGTGGCCACCAGCTGCATTAAGTACTGCAGTACATTTCCTCGTGGACTGCCCCAGATTTGCCGGTTCTTGCTGTGAGATTTTACCCCACTCTTCCCCCAAGGCACCTGCAAGTTCCCGGACAATTCTGGGGGGGAATGGCCCTAGCCTTCACTCTCCAATCCAACAGGTCCCAGATGTGCTCAGTGGGATTGAGATCCGGGCTCTTCACTTGCCATGGCAGAACACTGACATTCCTGTCTTGCAGGAACTCACCCACAGAACGAGCAGTATTGGTGGTGGCATTGTCATGCTGGAGGGTCATGTCAGGATGAGCCTGCAGGAAGGGTACCACATGAAGGAGGAGGATGTCTTCCCTGTAACACACAGCGTTGAGATTGCCTACAACAAGCTCAGTCCGATGATGCTGTGACGCACCACCCCAGACCACGACGGACACTCCACCTCCAAATCGATCCCGATCCAGAGTACAGGCCTCGGTGTAACGCTCATTCCTTTGAAGATTAACACGAATCCGACCATCACCCCTGGTGAGACAAAACCGTGACTCGTCAGTGAAGAGCACTTTTTGCCAGTCCTGTCTGGTCCAGTGATGGTGGGTTTGTGCCCATAGGTGACGTTGCTGCCGGTGATGTCTGGTGAGGACCTGCCTTACAACAGGCCTGCAAGCCCTCAGTCCAGCCTCTCTCAGCCTATTGCAGAGAGTCTGAGCACTGATGGAGGGATTGTGTGTTCCTGGTGTAACTCGGGTAGTTGTTGCCATCCTGTACCTGTCCCGCAGGTGTGATGCTCAGATGTACCGATCCTGTGCAGGTGTTTGTTACACGTGGTCTGCCACTGCGAGGACGATCAGCTGTCCGTCTTGTCTCCCTGTAGTGCCGTCTTAGGTGTCTCACAGTACGGACATTGCAACGTATTGCCCTGGCCACATCTGCATTCACACCTCCTTGCAGCATGCCTACACGCAGATGAGCAGGGACCCTGGGCATCTTTCTTTTGGTGTTTTTCAGAGTCAGTAGAAAGGCCTCTTTAGTGTCCTAAGTTTTCATAACTGTGACCTTAATTGCCTACCGTCTGTAAGCTGTTAGTGTCTTAACGACCGTTCCACAGGTGCATGTTCATGAACTGTTTATGGTTCATTGAACAAGCATGGGAAACTGTTTTAAACTCTCTACAATGAAGATCTGTTATTTGGATTTTTAAGAATGATCTTTGAGAGACCTTTTTTGTTGAGTTTATATAGGCCTAGGCTGTATAGCTTACTGTGTTTGGATTTTAAAGCGGTCATCTCGGTTTTCATTTGAAGCATCTTTTTATCCTTAACCTTTTCCTTTGTTTTTGCATAGACATTGACAACTTTTGTTTGTAGCGGTGGTCACAGAGGTGACAGATAAACATATATAAAGATTTTTTTTTAAATCAGAGATCTTCTGTGTATAAAGTGACACGAGGGGGGGGGCAATTGGTAAATGAGGGCTTTCAGCCGCACGGGGACTTAACAATGCTTTTACGAAGGTTCTAACGATGAACTTAACCTTCAAATGCTTTTGGGAAACCGGGCCCTGGTCACAAAGAGTAGTCTACCTTGGCTTGAACTTGTTCTCAACTGGCCTACCTGGTTAAATTTAAAGGTGAAATCAAAAATACAATTGGTGAGGAGTGTCTGAGACACACATGTACTGTATTTCACAGACCAGAACCAGTGTTTTCCAAGTGGTAGGACCAGCTGGCAGGTCAGAGCCTGTTTGTTTTCGGGTTGTGACTGGGTCACGTCTAGGAACAGTGCTTTCGTTTATTCAGTGGCTCATGGGAAATCTCCAAAAACCTATTGATGGGTCTTAATTCACACACAAAAAACGTTTGGGAACCATCAGTCTGGAGTTTTGTCTTGTTTTTATGTTTGTCACTAATGACAGATTTTTGCCCCTTTGATCGTCTCTGCAGATGGCAGGAGGCCCTGACGGTCTATCCCCGGACCAACAAGCAGAACCAGAAGAAGAAGCGCAAAGTGGAGCCACCCACTCCTCAGGTACCATGCCCTCCACTCTGAGATTCTAAGTACTGTATATACTGTACAATGTATTGGATATGTGGTCTCCCTATTGCAGGGCTTCCCAAACTCGGTCCTCGGGACCCCAAAGGGTACACATTTGCGTTTTTGCCCTAGCGCTACACAGCTGATTCAAATGATCAACTAATCATCGAGCTTTTATCGTTTGAATCAGGACCGAGTTTGGGAACCGCTGCCCTATTGTATAATGTACTCCAACAAACTGAATGGTCTTATTGTAACAGGGTGTATGGTGGATATCGGACCACTACACTAGCTTAAGATTAATCATAACGATTAGGTATAATGGACTGGTTTGATATGAAGTCGTGTTATTGTATTGAATTTAAGAGGCTTGTATGATAACATGACAGACACTTTTGCCCTGAGGGGAATTTAAACGAAATGTCCATGTCAGTACATGCTTACACTACAGAGGTTCTCTCTGTTAGAGAGTTAGATACATGAAAAAAAGAGGGTAACGTAAAGGTAAGAGGTTTTAATGACTAGATGAAGTAATGGTATTGAATATCCTCCTCTACAGACCACACACTTTGCGGTGCGGTTTGTTATTTTCCTTTCTTCCATTCATTTTGATGTGATGCCAGATTTGTGGCGGGCGCAGAGACTGGCTCCGAAGCTCATTGTCTGTGTCTTCTAATGGCAGTGGACCGAAACAGACCCCCCCCCCCCCCCACACACACACACACACACTGAGTCTAGTAGACACTAACAGCCTCATTTGCTTAAGAGAAAACACAGACAGAGGGGTGACCCTCACTTTTATGCCATGTTGGCCTCCTAAGTCCTGTGTTCCTGAAGTCTGTTCTGCACAGCAGTGAGCGTAGCTGCTTTCTGTCTGTCTGTCTGTCTTGCTTTGTCTAATTGGCTTGTCTGTCTGCCACCTCTCCCTGTGCCCTCACTTTACCCACTCGGTAGCAGTAATTACTGGTGCCTGCTGGCAGCATTCTGCACAGAAACCACAGAACAAATGCAGGGGACAAAACTGGGTTAACAGTGCTCTGGATCAGGAAAACCAACCAGTGGGGGGCCAGAGTTATTGCTTGTTCCTACAAAACACTGTCTGCCTGACTTTCTGTACTTCTCTGTTATATGTATGTACAAGTATGGTATGTGTTGAGTCAATGACATTCTGGCGGCATCCACTTGCAGATATACGGTACAATGAGTCAAGGCCAAGCCATGTAATTAAGGTTGTTTACTTGAGCGAGTGATGACGCTTTCATTGCAGGTTCCAGATCGCTTTCCGTCATCGTCGCATCCAGGTCTGACCAGCGCCGTTTGACTGATCTCTGTACCAGAAGCGTATAGGAAAGAGCTTGTCACATAGGTGCATATTCAATGTACGACTGAATGTTTCTCCACTTCCCCATTACTAAAAAAACCTTCCACCTGAAACCTCTCCACCCCACTTACACGTTTCTCACCAGAGATTCCTGTCTGCTCTGTAAATACGTAGGCACAGAGAAACATCTGTTTGCTTTCTGGGAAGTGGTTCCAAGGCAAACAGCACCTGACAAGGAGAGGTTAAGTCCATTGTATCTTGACAGGCCATTCTGGTGTTGCTGGCTTTTCGTGAGAGTGGCCATAAACTGTCTTTCTATGATCCTTTCTAGTTGGAAAAAAAAAAACCCTTGGGACAGAAATGCAATGTTTGCTCCTCCAAATCCTTGCTCCTGGCTATATGGTGTTGAGTAGCAGGGACTTTGAGGCTAGAGGGAAGAAAATCTGCTCCGCCATGGCAAGGGGCCACCGGCAGGGCATTAGTGACTCCATGTCCTGTTCCAGGCTTCAAGAATCTTCAACCCTGTTGAGAAGACCAACCTCTGGAATGGACCCCCATAAGGTTCCGTTGTCAGACCCACCTGACTGTGAAGACTCACTGTTACTGCTAAGAAAAACATGTGTTATTGTCACATACACACCCTCTAACCACTGCAGTGAAATGTGTTGTTTTACAGGGTCCTGGAACAAAGTAGGGTTAAGGGCCTTGCTCAAGGGCACACCAACACATTGTTCACTTTGTCGGCTCGGGTATTAGAACCAGCGACCTTTCGGGTTACTGACCCCAACCCTCTAACCACTAGGCTACCTGCCGCCCAATAGATCCACCCCCTAACTGCAAAGGCTCTGTGTGATTTGCAGGGTGTACGAAGTCCGAGCTGTCATTTTTCCACCAGAGAACGGACATGCTTTGAGTCGAGCCAAACTGGATGAACTTCCATCCTGAATGGCTACACAACCTCAATCCCAATCTCAAACCTTAATCCCAATTCCAATCAATCCAGGTGGAGGGGGATCGAAGTGGATACCCTTATACATCTTTCTTGTTTCAAAGGCAGTATATCAGGGTTCAGTGGCATGCCTCCATATGTGCTGTTTGAGAGGGGATTGGCCGGAGATAGCAAGGGTCTATTCAGATTTCATTATCTCCGGCCACACGTAAACATATCCCAGGGCCTACCGAGTGTTGCAGCGGTCTAAGGCACTGTATCGCAGTGCTAGAGGCCTCACTACAGACCCTAGTTCGACCCCAGGCTGAGTCGCAGCCGGCCGCGACCGGGAGACCCATGAGGCGGCGCACAATTGGCCCAGCGTTGTCCGGGTTACGGGAGGTTTTGGCTGGCCAGGATGTCCTTGTCCCATCGCGCTCTAGTGGCGGGCCGGGCGCTCTAGTGGCGGGCCGGGTCGCATGCACGCTGCCTGTACGCCGTTTCCTCCGACACATTGGTGCGGCTGGCTTCCGGGTTAAGCAAGCAGTGTGTCAAGAAGCAGTGCGGCTTGGCGGGGTCACGTTTCGGGGGACGCATGGCTCTCGACCTTCGCCTCTCCCGAGCCCCATCGCTGCAACTCCTGTACGGACAAGTCTGTAACTACCGATTGGAAATCATGAAAAGGGGTCAAAAGTACCCCCCCCCCCCCCAAAAAAAAGAACATATCCCAAAAATATAGTCGCAGGGAAAGGAGAGAAGAGCGGTGCTGACGGAAGTAAGAATTATCAGTATCGCAAAATACTAAGAGTCAAGAGTCTACCTTTTTATTATCCCTGATTACATGCCAAAACGGATTTGTTTTGTGTGTATGTGTTCTATATGTACTGAATGCAGGTATTGGTAAAAACCATAAATGAGCAGGGACTTTACAGTAAATATACTGCCTTGTTATTAACAAGCATTTGAAGACATTAAGTATGAAGTCAGGCATAAGTCGTCACATCTCTATCCCACAGAATGTTTCCCTTGTCTGTTCTGTCCTCTACAACAACAACAGGTGTGACTGCCATGAAGGAGCTCTTTGTTCTTTGTTGAGCTGTCTGTCTGCCTCTCTTTCACTTTGCCCCTCCCTCCATCCCTCTTAAATCTGTCAATCTGTGCTGTTCTGTAATGAAACAATACTCTTTGTACATACGGTCTCTTCGCGAAACTTTTATTGAAAATGCTTAAAGGAACTCTTCGTCATCGGAATACATGAAAAAGCTCCCCCAAAGAAAGAGATGGACACATGGACTCAATAGATGGTCACGATTTAGCTTCATTGTTGACATGTGTAACGATTGCATTTGTCTCTCTCCTCCTCCACTGAACCCTCTTGCACTCTTGTCTTTCCCTCTCTCTTAATTTTACCGTTCTCGTCGTCGTCCCCCCCCCCCCAGGAGCCCGGACCAGCCAAGGTGACAGTGACCAGTACCGGGGGCAGTATCCCCTGCCTACCCAGCAGTATAGCCAGTGCAGAGCGGGTGCCAGCCAGCCGCTCCACACTGTGGCAGGAGGAGAGATGGAGCAGGGCATCCACCATCCCCTGCAGCCGCAGCGCCTCCTGTCTCAGCCAGCTGACCCAGAGCCACCCGGGGTCAAGCGTCACCAGAGAGGGTGAGGAAAGACTGGAGACACTCTTTCACCAAAGCACCTGAGCCAATACATTTTTGGGTGTCAGCATAGCAGTCATTTTAGTTTGTAATCAATAGCGAAGGCAGTTATTGGATGCCAATGTTGATATCCTTGCTCTGTGTTCATCTACATACACTACCTGGCCAAAAGTATGTGGACAACCATTCAAATTAGTGGATTCGGCTATTTCACATTCGTTGCTGACAAGTGTATAAAATCAAACACAACGCTACGCAATCTCCATTGACAAACATTGGCAGTAGAATTGCCCGTACTGAAGAGCTCAGTTACTTTCAATGTGGCACTGTCATAGGATGCCACCTTTCCAACAAGTCAGCTCGTCATATTTCTATCCTGCTAGAGCTGCCCTGGTCAACTGTAAGTGCTGTTATTGTGAAATGGAAACGTCTAGGAGCAACAACGGTTCAGCCACGAAGTGGTAGGCCACACATGATCATAGAACGGGAATGGCGAGTGCTGAAGCGCTTAGCGCGTAAAAATAAATGTCTGTCCTCAGATGCTAAACTCTGTATCGAGTTCCAAACTGCCTCTGGAAGCAAACTCAGCACAAGAACTGTTCGTCGGGAGCTTCATGAAATGGGTTTCCATGGCCGAGCAGCCACACACAAGCCTAAGATCACCATGCGCAATGCCAAGCGTCGGCTGGAGTGGTGTAAAGCTCGCCACCATTGGAGTGATGGAAACGCGTTTCCTGGAGTGATGAACCACGCTTCACCATCTGGCAGTCCGATGGTCGAATCTGGGTTTGGCGGATGCCAGGAGAACGCTACCTGCCCGAATGCATAGAGCGAACTGTCAAGTTTGGTGGAAGAGGAATAATGGTCTGGGACTGTTTTTCATGGTTCGGGCTAGGCCCATTGGTTCCAATGAAGCGAAATCTTACTGCTACATCATACAATGACATTCTAGACGATTCTGTGCTTCCGACTTTGGCAACAGTTTGGGGAAGGCCCTTTCCTGTTTCAGCATGCAAATGCCCCTGTGCACAAAGTGAGGTCCATACAGAAATGGTTTGTCTCGATCGGTGTGGAATATCTTGACTGACCTGCACAGAGCCCTGACCTCAACCCAATCAAACACCTTTGAGATGAATTGTAACGTCAGGCCTAATGGACCAACATCAGTGCCCAACCTCACTAATGCTCTTGGGGCTGAATGGAAGCAAGTCCCCACAGCAATCTTTTAACATCTAGTGGAAAGCCTTCCTAGAAGAGTGGAGGCTGTTATAGCAGCAAAGAGGGACCAACTCCATATTAATACCCATGATTTTGAAATGAGATGTTCGACGAGAAGGTGTCCACATCCTTTTGACCACGTAGTGTACGTGCTTGTGTATTATTTTCTGCCAAACATTTTTTTGTAATCTTTCCCTTGCTCTGCTTTGTTTGTGTGGTGCAAGACGGGAGCTCCCTGAGCGGCGGACGCAAGGTGCGAGTGGAGAGTGGATACTTCTCCCTGGAGAAGACAAAGTCGCCGGAGCCCCCCCAGCCTCCCCAGCACCAGCCCCTGACCACCTCTACCTCCCTCGGCGTCCTCCACCACAGGTACAGCCCCTGTGACTCCCCCTCGTACCCCAACACCTCCCTGAACTACCCCTCCTCAGACCCCCTCCCCTCCCCAGGCGCCCTCCTCTCCCCTAGCTACTCCACCGTCAGCTCCTCCCAGAGCTCCCTTGACTCGGAGCCCAGCAGCAATACCCTGAGCTGGGACAGCCGAGGCGGGGCAGGTGGGAATGTTGGCGGTGGTGGTGGGGGAAGAGTGGGACGACCAGGCAAGGACTACGTGGTGCTGTCGAACGTGCCGCGGGCTCGCCGGCTGAGCCACCGCGAGGCCTTCCGCTCGGACAAGAAGAGGGTGGAGCTGAGGGCGCGCACACGCAGCCCCGGACGGGAGGAGGTGGCCAGGCTGTTTGGGCTGGAGCGCAGGTGAGGATATTGAGATGACCCACCACACACACACGCACATTTATTTAACTGATGCTCAAAGGCACTTAGAAACAGTTAAACCCACACTACACACAGCATTGCTTTGTAAGCCCACCGACTATATTGAATGTTATCACGCATGCGATCTTCAGTGTTTAGGTTTTGTCAACCCTCCACTAAATTCAATTACTATGATCTTCATGAGCTGTATTGGTCTTCTGGCACCACCTAGTGGCAGCAGTCCTCGAGATCCTCTACTGCCTCTTTCATAATTGAATTGCTCTCTTGGAGCCAAATGTAAAAACCAACGTATGTTTAATGCTTGCATATTTCCCCCTCTGTCCAGCTCTGTCTACTTTGCTATTTTTTTTGTTTTTGTTTTTGTTTTGTCTCTTCCAGGAGCTTCTGAAAATTTGCCCTCCCAAACCTTCCGCCTCCGTCCTGCTGCGCCCTGCTGGTTACCGCTGACTCCTGCTTTCTCTCATTCCACCACATACACATACACACACACACACACACACACACACACACACACACACACACACTCATTCACTCACAATCTCACACACTCTCAGTCAGTCACTCACAACTGGTCCAGTCTCCTTGGCTAACGCTGCTGATGCTGCCATTGCTGCTGCTCCTGGGAATATGGTCCTTAATCCTACAATGATCCTCCTTCCTCTTCCTCTCCATCTGAAGTTTGATCTCTTCACATAACACTCTATACTCATCATACTCTATCAGTCTCTTGTGGACCATTTTCCTTTTCTAGTTGCACTTACACATTCTCTCTATGGAATATGTGTTGTGCCAAAATGATGAACCAATGTCGTCATTGATCAAAAAGTTATTACGTTCAAACCAGACTGATACTATAGATTTTATAGATTTTTGGCACAAAGCAGCCTCCATAGTTCTGCTCTGCTCTTTTAGTCAACGCACATTGACGCTAGGACCTTGAGGATTTGCTCTTTTTTTTTTAAACGTTTTTTTGCAGCTCATTTGATTGTGTGTTATATCCTGACGCATGGCCGACTGAAGAGTAACACGACTTCATCAGAAGAAAGGCTGCAGACGGTTTTAGTAGCAGCAGCTTGAGTGTGTTAGAGCCTCGTGTTTTACTGGAAAACCGTCGGCAGCCTTCTTATAAAAGGCATGTTACTCTTCAGTTATTGGAAACAAAATGCTGTCACTTAAGTACAGCAAGAGATGATGATGATGATGATGATGATGCATAGCTGAGGTTTCAAAGACCCTATGTCATGCTGTTTATGTGTGTGTGTGTGTGTGTGTGTGTGTGTGTGTGTGTGTGTGTGTGTGTGTGTGTGTGTGTGTGTGTGTGTGATGCTGACGGCGTATGTGTATGTTTTCCACAGGCGTTCTCAGGTGATAGGGAAGTTTGAGTCGGGGGATGGGGAGGGTGTGGAACACATGGACACCACCTCTCCTTCGGAGCCCCCCTCCAATACCGTGTCTGTCCAGAGGCAGGGGCGTAGCGAGAGACGCTCCCTCGCTTGCAAACAGGTAATGTCCCCTCTCCCTCCCCCCTAACACAAGGCTGTCATTAGGGGTCATAAACCATACATGGCACCTAACATTAGTTCCAATTTACGTAGAACTCTCATTCATCATAAACCTTTCATGTGTCAGTTGACGTCAATATGAAGATAACCGTGTTACAATTTACGTGAATACATACAGTACAGTAGTTTACGGTGCATTCGGGAAGTATTCAGACCCCTTGACTTTTTGCACATTTTGTTACTTTACAGCCTTATTCTAGAATGGATTCAATTGTTTTTTCCCCCCTCATCAATCTACACACAATACCCCTTAATGACAAAGCAAAAACAGGTTTTTAGAAATGTTTGCAAAAGTTTAGTTTTTTTAATACAATCACATTTGCATAAGTATTCAGACCCTTTACTCAGTACTTTGTTGAAGCACCTTTGGCAGCTATTACAGCCTCAAGTCTTCTTGGGTATGATGCTACAAGCTTGGCACACCTGTATTTGGGGAGTTTCTCCAATTCTTCTCTGCAGATCCTCTCAGGTTGGATGGAGAGTGTCGCTGCACAGCTATTTTCAGGTCTCTCCAGAGATGTCGGTTCTGGTTCAAGTCTGGGCTCTGGCTGGGCCACTCAAGAACGTTCAGAGACTTGTCCTGAAACCACTCCTGCGTTGTCTTGGCTGTGTGCTTAGGGTCGTTGTCCTGTTGGAAGGTGAACCTTTGTCGTAGTCGGAGGTCCTTAGCGGTCTGGAGCAGGTTTTCATCAAGGACCCCTTTGTACTTTTCTCCGTTCATCCTGACTAGTCCTGACTAGTCTCCCAGTCCCTGCCACAAAAACATCCCCACAGCATGATGCTGCCACCACCACGATTCACCGTAGGGATGGTGCAAGGTTTCCTCCAGACGTGATGCTTGGCATTCAGGCCAAAGAGTTCAATCTTTTGTTTCGTCAGACTAGTGAATCTTGTTTTTCATGGTCTGACAGTCCTTTAGGCGCCTTTTGGCAAACTCCAAGCAGGCTGTCATGTGCCTTTTTAATGATGAGTGGTTGAGTGCTGCAGAGATGGTTGTCCTTCTGGAAGGTTCTCCCTTCTCCACAGAGGAACTCTGGAGCTCTGTTAGAGTGACCATTGGGTTCTTGGTCAACTCCCTGATTAAGGCCCTTCTCCCCTGATTGCTCAGTTTGGCCGGGAAGCCAGCCTTACAAAGAGTCTTGGTGGTTCCAAACTTCTACCATTTAAGAATGATGGAGGCCACTGTGTTCTTCAGTGGTGCAGACATTTTTTGGTACCCTTCCCCAGATCTGTGCCTCGACACAATCCTGTCTCGGAGCTCTACGGACAATCCCTTTGACCTCATGGCTTGGTTCTTGCTCTGACATGCACTGTCAACTGTGGGACCTTATATTGAGAGGTGTGTGCCTTTCCAAATCATGTCCAATCAATTGAATTTACCACAGGTGGACTCCAATCAAGTTGTAGAAACCTCTCAAGGATGATTAATGGAAGCAGGATCCACCGAAGCTCAATTTTGAGTCTCATAGCAAAGGGTTTGAATACTTGCAAAGGTTTCTAAAATCCTGTTATGGGGTATCGTGTGTAGATTGAGGGGAATGAGGTTATAAAGCAAAAAATGTAGATAAAGCGAATGCTTTATATGAGCTGTAGTGAGTTTTTAGTAATATTTCATAGCCAATGGATTCATGTCATGTCGACCATGTTGGGCATTTTCAGGAGATGTCATTGGATGCTGAGAAGGAGCGTCGCGTTCCTGATGTGTCCTGCTCATTCAACTTCCGGAGGGCAAAGTCCCTGGACCGCCGAGTGACCGAGTCCTCTATGACTGTGAGTGCTGGGCAGTACTTTACTTTGCGCAAGGTCACTCCACTGTACTTTATACTAGGTTACTTTACATTAGGTCACTTCAGTTTGTGATAGGTTGTTACTTTGCGCTAGGTCACTCCACTGTACTTTATGCTAGGTTACTTTACATTAGGTCACTTTAGTTTGTGATAGGTTGTTACTTTGCGCTAGGTCACTCCACTGTACTTTATGCTAGGTTACTTCACTTTACTTAACACTAGGTTACTTCACTTTACTTAACACTAGGTTACTTTACTTTACTTAACACTAGGTTACTTCACTTTACTTACTTTACTTAACACTAGGTTACTTTACTTTAGGTCACTTTAGTTTATACTAGGTCAGGCCTGGGCAATTATTTTCCATGGAAGGCCACATTAGAATACATTTTTGCCATCGTTCGATAAGTTCAAGTTGCAGAGCAGTGGGAGCATTATCCACATTGAAGGTGAAAGGAGAGGAAACAGTATGTGATTTTCCAACACTTTGAAATCCTCAAAACGACGAGAACTCACAGTTCAAAGCACACAGCAGCGATGTATACCTCTCCCGCTGGTCATCTGATAGGGAACAGACTAATAGTGTCGGAAGGTGGGTGAGATTGTTGTCATCTGATAGGGAACAGACTAATAGTGTCGGAAGGTGGGTGAGATTGTTGTCATCTGATAGGGAACAGACTTGTAGTGTCGGAAGGTGGGTGAGATTGTCTGCTTCTACTTGCTGGGTCAGGAGGAGTCATTTTCCCTTGCAGGCTTAGACAAAGCTGTACATCTGATGTGCAAAAAGTCCCTTCTCTTGTAGTTTGGAATTCAGTTCATTCATGAGGGCCATGATGTTCACGGTGAAGGCAAAATCAGCCAACCGTTCTTTATCTTGCCTTTTGCAGTTGAGGGAAATCCACATACTTTCCTTTCATTTGCAAAAACTCCGCAATCTCCAACTTCTGGTCCCACACCCTTTTTTAAGCACCTTCCCCCAAACTCAGACATCTCACGTTTGTGTGGCAGGGGAGGTCTGGATGACCTGACTCTGTCTCTTCCTACCGTGAGAAACTGCCTGTGGTTTAAAGATTTTCCTCTTATGAAGTTTACCACTTTAGTGACTGTATCCACAACATGGCTCATTTTCAGAACACATTTACAGAGCACCTTCTGATGAATAATGCAATGCAGGAAAATGATTTTTCTCATCTGGGTTCAGCTCAGCTACTTGATCTTGTATCCTTTTCAAAAGGCCAATGTTTTTTCCTGTCATATTTGGGCACCCATCAGTGGTCACAGTGGGAAAAAAAATGTCAAAACTCAGTTCCTAGCTTTGCCACACACTTATTAACCTCCTCCAATAAATGTTTCCCTGTGGTTGTGCTCTTCATTGACTGCACTGAAGCAAGGTCCTCTATATGTTCAAAGTCTGAGGTTATGCCTCGGAAGAATATCAACAACTGCATCACTGGATCTCGTCCAGGGCCAAGGAGAAAGATTTGAAATCCTTTACCTTGACTTTCAACTGTTGTTTCATATTCTCTGCGTTGTCCTCAACACACCGTGTCACTGTTCGTCTTGACAGGGAAACCTTTTCAAACCGCTATTTCTTGTCGGGGCAAAATTGCTGCAGAGTCGATTAAACATTCTCTAATGAATTTGCCCTCAGCGAATGGCTTGCTATGTTTGGCAATTTCGTTGGACAGTACATAGCTAGCTCTCGCAATTGCGTCGTTTTCTGAATGCCGTTTGTGAAAAGTCCTTGCTGCTTTTGCAACTGAGAAAGCAACTCTTTCGATGCACTTGCCCTCTGCTCAGAAAACGTGTTCCTATATTTCTCTGCGTGCTTCGTCTGGAAGTGTCAGGACAAGTTGTAGTCTTTCAAGACAGCAATGCTCTTTGCACACTAAGCACACAGCTTTCCCTGATACCTCAATAAAGAAATATTTCGATGGCCACTCTTGCTGGAACACCCTACATTGATTGTCTAATTTCCTTTAATTTCTTTGAAAAACTATTTTTTTGCACAATTTCTAGCTAGCTACTATTTGTAACTGTGAAGTGTGTGTCAGCCTGTCAGTCACTGCCTGTCCTCATGCAGTTATTTATACATGCCTTCGAATAAATGTCCCACAAGCGGTGGGAGTTACATCATTACACAAAAGCGAGTTTTCATTGGGCTTTTAATCCGAATAACAAATACGTTTCTCCAAACTTTACTATCGCAAATTCTTTATGTGATCTAAGCATTATTCCGCGGGCCGTATTGAATCAGGTCGCGGGCCACATACGGCCCCCGGGCCGGGCTTTGCCCAGGCCTGTACTAGGTTGTTACTTTACCCTATGTTACTTAACCTTACCCTAGGTTACTTTACTAACAGATTACATGCATGGATCTCAGTGTTACTTAGATATGATCTGGGAACTGTCCCGGGGTGGTGTTAGTGGTCCTCCTGTCAACGTGTAGATGGTATGGCTGAGCTGCAGCTGCCAAAATAGCCCCCCCCCCCAAACCCCCCCTGTTATAAATAGCTGGAGTGAAGGGTGTTAAAGCGCCAGCTCTTTGTGCAAAGACGCACAGAGAGCGAGGGAGAGAGGGAGTCAAGTGGAAGAGAGAGTGTGTGTTAATGAGTCTCCACCAGACCGTGGCCGTGCCACACCTGATGAGGATCAACAGAAACAAGGTAGGGGTCGAACGTAGCGCAGTTCCTGTTTGTTGACTAAATGGACGGTTTAGTTCTGGTGGTCTAACAGCAGACGTTCTTGGTTTGCTTCGTTGAGCAGTGAGAGTTTGGCGAAGAAGGGCTCACTTGTTGTGGATCGAGTGGTCATTCATTGAGTCTTTCTGTGGATGAAAGCATAGAAGGGGTTCTCTTTCTGCACTGTGATTGCTATATTAGTTGAACGAATCCAAGACTAATATAAAAATAGCACTAATATAGATATTTTGGACATCTGAAGACTGTGGCAGTTCTGTCGTAATGGCAACATTTAATTAATTTTTATTTTTATGCATTTGCAAGTTTACTGTATTTCAGGGTTCAACGAAAGGTCGCTATTGGGTTGGGTGGGCCACTCTTCCCATTCGTCGAATCTGGGTGGTAACGTGGACTGAAAAGCTGTTAGCTGTTAGCTGCTGAGCTGTTGGCTGTTTATTGGGAGCATTGTAGTGAGCTGTCTGGCTCTGGACAAAAATCTGTTAGCTACTTTGTTAGCCGAGAGCTATTACATATTATACGTAAATGACTACAGATGAAGCAGGGAACACTGATAATGATAGCCATGAGCATAAGCTAGTTGTAAATCGCGTGTCATGAATTGAAGCTGTTGTTGTTTTTTGTTTTCAATGTAGCCAGATCTGTTGAATTTCAAGAAAGGATGGATGACCAAGCTATACGAGGATGGAATGGTAATATACGTTATGAGCAGAAATCATGGTTGTGTTTCTAAATGATTAGCCGTGCCTTATGACATCTCTCATGGATTTAAGTAGGAGAGTAATGCTTTAACAAAACTAGTAAATGTTATAATTGTTTACCTCCTAGTGGAAGAAACACTGGTTTGTTCTCACAGACCAGAGTCTACGATACTACAGGGACTCAATAGCTGAGGAGGTAAGACGCACTGAATTACTTATATACCCCCCCCCCCCCCCCAAATAAAAGAACAAACAAACAATGTAAGCAGTGTAATGTTAATACTGCTCTTGACATTTTTCTTGATCTTTTTGTTGTTTTATTCCAGGCTGCTGATATGGACGGCGAGATTGACCTGTCCACCTGTTATGATGTCACAGAGTTCCCAGTACAGAGGAACTATGGCTTCCAAATCCTTGTGAGTGTTTTGTGGTTGTACTTTGCTCATCTATACCATCGATCAAACCTAAAATGGTCCGTACCTTTCCCATCTCTAACAAATTGTTGCTCAGCTGTGACCCTGCACTCTAAAAACAGCATTGACAACATGTGGTATTGCCGGCGGCATTGGGTTTGGTCATTTCTCTTCCGAAACATTTATTTGTCCCATCGTGAGGGATGTCACTTGACCTGTCATCCCCCTGTGAGAGAGTGACATCATTGGATCTAAGTCTGCCACAGACGTTACCCCCCCCCCCCCCCCCCCCCCCCCCCCCACCAACACCCGGAGGCCCTGAATAACATGTTTGTCTAACCTCGCTCATTCAAAAGACCAACCTGGTCTTACGTCGGCGCTTACTCAATGTTGGTGCCTGCGTGTTTTGGAAAATAGTTTTGAAGGCTTTCGCCATAAGCTTTAATGGCACACAGGATGGAATGTGTGACGACCTTCCATAGGAGGAGCAAGGTGAGGATGATTACCTCGCGATGCAACATTTCCCTTGACTATAGGCCAAACACTTGATCTCTTGGCGATGGGCCACATCCGAAACGTTCTCTCTAAGCACCGATGTCAATGCGGGAGACATGCCCAGATCTGAAGTTAGTACGAGGCCCCATGGACACATGACATCCATGTCGCTTCTGCTGTGGGATGGTTGTTGTGTTTACATTGGCTTAGAGCTGGAGCCCGCTCTCCTGGCGCTTCCCTGGTTATTTTCTGTTTCGGGGGTTCAGAAATAGAGCAGTGGGAGGAGATCATTCTCTCTTTGGCTGAGAACAACACCGGTTTAGTGACAGGAAATGAATAACTCCAGTATTTATAACACCTTTTAGCGCTCTGCATCATGGGCAGACCGGATGGAGGCCAGGAATGGGGCTTGACCCAGTGGGGGAACCACCGAAACAGAATTATGTAAATGAATGGAACATGTGCCTTAGCACCAACTCACAAAACCCTCATTTCTCAACCGTGTAAATTGGGGCCATGTCTTTGCAGATGTAAGTTGTAATGGCAGCTGTTATCTCCTATCTTCGTCATTATTTGCCATATGGTGGTGCGCGGTCAAAAGTCTAACGCAACGTCTGAGTCGGGGGGTTTGTTTTGAGCACTCGACTGTACTTTTTTGGGTCTCATCCGTAGATGGACATTTTGTGGAAGAGCGTAAAGCAAAAATATTGCCGTAAAGAGTGATTTGCGACACAACGTAATAAACGATAGAGCATAGAAAAACATCTATCGTCACACGATATGTATCGTCATATCGCCCAGCCCTAATTCATCAAGGTACACTCGTTATAGTAATTCATTGTATTCACTGTGTTGTCATTGGGATAAGTTTCCTGTTATGGTGTGAATGCATTAGAGATGGGGAATGAACACAAGATTTGGGACAGGATTCAGTGGGGGTGCGTTTTGGTTACTCCCTAACATTTTGGTTACTGACATTTTATTTATTAGTTAGCTACTACTGGTCGATAGGAGTGCATCTTAAATAGTATTGTTAGTCAGCTAGCCATTCTAACACTGTGCCCCTCCTGCCCTGCCCTCCCTTTGTCCAGAGTAAGGAGGGTGCGTGCACCCTGTCGGCCATGACCTCGGGAATCCGCCGCAACTGGATTCAGGCCATCATGAAGAACGCGCGGCCCACCATCGCTCCTCCCGATGTCACCCGGTAAGACTAACACACAGAGCGTGGGAGGGAGTGTGTCGACACAACCCGCCACTGACGGACATAACAATTTCCTCACTTTTATTTACTCTCACTAATCTCTCTCCTCATCCTCCTCTTCCTCCTCCTCTGGTATTACCACCCTCTCTGCTTCCAGGAAAAACGTCTCTCTGAAACTGTCGGTTCTGAAGCCCAGGTTGGAGCGCTTGTGTGTTGATCCACGTCCGTCCCCCCCCCCCCCCCCCCTCTCCCCGTGATGTAATGGTTCAGTAATGCCTGCCTGCGTGTTTGTCGTCCCGCCCTGTGTCCTGAACATTGAGTAATGTCCCCAAGTAGTACTGCTCAGGAAGCCCGCTGCACCATCAGTCAATTGAAATAGTCATCTATCTTACCTGGCTCGATCAGCGTAGAAAACTATTGTCGGTTGATAAAAGGTGATGTATAGAGATAATGAAGAAGGGACAAAATGAGACGTATATGGTAACACTTACAGTATGTGTGTTCTGCTTTGATGAACCATGAAAAGGCATCTGGAGCACGAGGAGAGACTCGTGTCAGTGCCACCTTGGTGCAAACACTATCCTAAGTGTATCGCGGCAACAGAAGCATTACCGATTTTGTTGTCGGATCATTTTAGCCCCCTGCGCTAGTGTTTCTGCCCAGAGGTCTTGTCTTTCACTGGGGCTCTTCATATGCCTATGGACTCTGTATTGGGTTCAGTGTTTTTTCCCCTAGGATTTTCTTCAGCAGGGGTGGCAACGGTAGTGGGGGAGGGGGAGTTGGCGCATTGACATCCTAGCTGTTCCCAAAGACCTTCCAGCTGATGAATATAGGGGGTTTAGTGTATAGGGTTTTACCCCTGTTTACTGAACTCACGTTCTGCTGTCCGACTCGAAGGCGGCTCCCTCGAAACAGGAATGTGGGATATTTTTGGCGTTCCTGCGTAGACAACTCGCGGACTTCTCTTCTCTTGGATTGTACCCCTCTCCCATTCCTCTGACCCCCCCCCCCCCCCCCCCCGGAAATAGACTTTACCGTCAGCCCACTTTTTTAGGTGCACACTCCCCATCGCGGTTTCAGTGAATGCCAAGCAGTGTGCAGATGACTGTGACCACATTCCCCCGCTCGTCTACTGTACAAACTGCTAAAGTTGAGAAACTGCAGTGCGCTCGGCTCAAGTCTCGGATTACAGACATGTCTTACGAAAGAGAAAGGCCAAATCTGATCTGAGGCCCATCGTGCACTCACTGCAGTTTGGCCCAATTCTCTCAGACTGCTTTAGTGCTAAAATGTCCCAATGTATTCCTCTCATTTACTGTTGTGGTTTAAGCTTACTTTGTGAGCACAGAGATGTTTTGTTGTAAGTGAATAGTTGATGTTCTGTAGCAGTGTCTGTGTAGCTGAGTTTGCATGGGCTTCTTCAGCGCATTTTGAGGGCATCGGCATTGGTCACATCATTAGTCGTTAACTGGGGGGCGCAAGATGATTGTAGGTCAGGGATTCTGCACGGTCATCCTTGCTCAGGCCGATCCTCTCGAATGTGCTGATTTGTCTTAACACCCGTACTGAGTGTCTTAAGCCATCACTGACCAGTCTCTTTCTCTCTCTTCCTCTCCATTCATTTCCTTCTCTCTCACTCCTCCCATGTCCTCAGCTCCCTCCTTGAGGAGAAGGCCAGAGGGCGGGTGGTGCTGCATCCGTCTCCCCAGCCAGGCCCTGACCCCAGCCCCGAGAGCCCCCGGGTGGAGGTCCGGGTGGTCAAAACACAGAGGTCTGTAGACCACGCTCCTGCCACAGTCGCCGCCCCCGCCTCGGAGCCACGCAAGAGCCGGGTCCGAGAGCGTAGGCGAGAAGGCCGCTCCAAAACTTACGACTGGTCTGAATTCCAGCCCGGACAGACGGAGGACCCCAAGAGGGACAAAGCACCAGATACTGTTGACCCCAGCTCTGCTTCTTCCTCTTCCACCTCCTCTTCGTCCTCCTCCACTTCTTCCCTGGCGTCCTCCCCTGTCTCCACCACCTCTTCCCCGCCAACTTCCTCCTCTATTTCGGCCCCTCCACCCAGCCGGGGCTCTGCCGTGGCAACCAGGGAGGAGTCAGAGCAGGAGCGGGGGCGGCGGCGGGATGAAAGACCGCAGCGCTTTAAGCAGAACACCCACGCACCCAGCACGGTCACCACCACAATGACGGCCACTGTAAATGCAGTGGGGGCCGAACCGAGGAACCCCGGGGAGTCCCAGGACCAGGGGAGGATGGAGGTCGACCACTCTGAGCTTGGTGCGGAGGGGAGCGGGGAGAGCGACGGCAGAGCCCCCGACGTGCAGGTGGAGATCGAGCAGCGGTGGCATCAGGTGGAGACCACGCCGCTCCGAGAGGAGAAGCAGGTGCCCATCAGCACCACTGACGCCTGCCTCGCTGAGAGACTGCCCCCACAGGAGCTAGCTGCCATGCTGGACAAAGAGGTAGGCTTTTATGCACACCGGCCAAAGCTTCAATTATTCTACTGTGTGTAATTTATAATGAGGAACCGTACTATATTCTAATGCATGTGAATGATGCAGCTGGGGCAGACCCAGAAGGAGCTGGCCAGGCTGCAGGAGCAGAACAACATGCTGCAGGAGCAGCTCGAAGATGCCAGGGGCAGAGAGCACAGTGCCAGGGAGGGCTACGTGCTACAGGTACCACACGCCCAACAGTAGCTGATCACGTCTGATTAGTTGGATATTAGATTCAGTTAGTTGGCTATTATTACAACTTGAGAGATTACCAATCATGTCGCTTTAAATCATTTTAAATGATGTACCCTTTTACTGTGAGTTCATGTTTTAGAGGGCTTTTATCGTTTGATATTCTGGCTCGTTTTCGCAGCAGGGTTTCGTATTCAGTTTGTGTATTACATTACCGAACATCTTAGGGTGATACACAGTATTTACAATCGGAAGGCAATGTTCTCACTGATGGGAATACAAACTGATAGCGTGAGGTTGAGGATGTCGCGTGTTCTGACTTTGTGGTGTGTGTGTGTGTGTGTGATTCTACTAACAGGTGTGGGGTCTTAGTCTTTTAAAAACAGATGCGCATGGTTGTGGTGGTCTCGGCATGGTTTTTCGCTAACTGTTTTTACGGAGTCTCACATCTACTGGGGGGGGAAATGATTGGTTTGGATTGATGCCGGAGGTAAGAACCTAGAGGAGCTTTGCCGCTGTGCTTTTTCTTTCTTTGTCGTTCTCGCCATCCTGTCCTCTCAGCCTGTTTTTGTGCATGACTTTTTGGTGTTTGGGAGTATGCATGGTTGCATTCAGTTCTTCATTCATTTACAGTTCATGTTCCCACGTTCGCACATGTAGTGATGGCACGCTGGATATTTGATCGTTTCCTCGTCACATTCGCCCTTTTCTTTCCTTTCAATGTGTATTATAATTATGTGCGAGTTGAAATATCAGGGGCAATAGAGACCATTTGACTCGTTTTAGTTTCACCATCTATTCACAGTTTAATATGTATCTTGTTCAGTCACTTTATATTCACCAGTTTGGATTTTTTTTCCCCCCTTCATTATATTTAGTTGTTTTCCATTTTCACCCTTGAGGTCACCCTGAAAAAGCACAGTGGGAAGCTTGGGACAAAGCTTTTCAAAAGATATCAAAAGATATCAAAAGATATCAAAAGATATCAAAAGATATCAAATCTATATTGAGATGGGAATGAGATTCCCGGGTTTTCCCTCATAGCCCCAGAGATGTGGTTCACCGTAACTGTGGGGGTAAATAAAAGATGATGTCACTAATCAAACTGTCTCATCAATCTTTTAAAGAGCGGCACCTCGCCCCCCTCCTCCTCACCACACAGAGCGCCATGGCAACGTCTGCATAAGCTCAACCAAGACCTGCAGAATGATCTGGAGGCCCAGCGACGCAAACAGGACCTGGCCCAGCACCAGGTGCAGACTCTGAGGAGGAGCTACACCGATGCCCAGGACGCTATTGGACGCCACGAGGCTGACATCCAGGCCCTGCAGGCCAAGCTCAGCTCTGCCATGGCTGAGATCCTGGCCAGCGAGCAGGCCGTGGTCCGCATGAGAAACGAACTCAAGCTGGAGCAGGAGCGCTCCCGGGAGCAGGAGGAGGAGTGGGTGCGCAGCGACGCCACTTTGCGGGTCCAGCTAAGGGACAGCGAGGACAGGCTCCGGGAGGTGGAGGCCAGCCTTCTGGAAAGGAGCCAGGCCCTGAGGCATCTGGAGCGCCAGCAGGCCCTGCAGAGGGACCACCTGAGGGAGGTGCACAGGCTTCAGGAGAGGCTGGCGGAGGTGACAGGCCGGCTGAGCGCCACCGAGCAGGGCCAGGCCCTGAAGGAGGAGCGCCTGAGGACGGAGCAGCGCTCCCTGCAGGAGAGCCACGAGCGGGAGAGGCAGAGCCTAGCCCGGAGGCTGGCTGAGGCCGAGTCTGGGCGGGCAGAGCTGGAGGAGAGGCTGCTGGAGGCGGAGCAGCAGGTGGAGGCTCTTCTGAGGGGGATGCGCGCCTCGGATGGAGACGAGGTCAGGGAGGAAGTGATGCGGCTGCAGGAGGATTTGGCCCAGACAACGGATGTGGCGGAGACGCTGAGGGAGAGCGTCCGCAGGCTGGAGGAGGAGAAGGGCCGGCTGACCTGCCGCTGCCAGGAGCTCCTCAACCAGATCTCTGAGGCAGACCGGGAGGTGACCAAACTCCGTAGCCGGCTGGAAACCGAGGAGGCCGACTACTATACACTGGAGCACTCCTATGAGAGGGCGTCGGAGGAGTTCCAGAAGATCAGCCGTGTGCTCCAGGAGAAGGAGGAGGAGATACGGCAGACCAAGGAGATGTACGAGAGACTAGTGGAGCGCAAGGAGGAGGACCTGAACGAGGCCCTCATCAAGATGGCCGCCCTGGGTAGCAGCCTGGAGGAGACTGAGCAGAGGCTTCAGGCCAGGGAAGCGCTGCTCTGCCAGATGGACAAGGGCCTGAGGGGCCAGAGCGAAGCCTGCAGTGCGGAGACGGACCTGCAGGCCAAGCTGGTGGTGGCAGAGGACCGCATTGCAGAGCTCGAGCAGCACCTCAATGCCCTGCAGCTGGGCTATGCCGACCTTCGGATGGAACGCCAACGAGCCCAAGAGGGGGCTCTCCATGCTCGGGAAACAACCAAGGAAAGGGGCCAGTCGTCCTCCAACTCCTTGCCAACGAACACCGACTCCTCGCTGACCTTTGACTTGGGTTCCAAGGTGAAGAGCTCCTCAGACAGTGATGAGTCTCAAGCGAAAAGGCAGAGGATACGGTTCTCCAGCATTCAGTGCCAAAAATACATCCAATCAGAGGACCTGGAGACCAGTAATGCAGACAACACTTCCTCAGACATAAGCGAAGAGATTAGCCAAGAGATCAGCCAAGACTTCCAACTGTCCATGGAGACCAACTCTTCTGATATTACATTCCAGTTCTGCAGCGACCCAGAGAAGTTTATTTCCATCATAACTGCCCTGGAGATCAAGCTTCTGGCCACAGAGGAGAAGCTTAGAGACCTCACCCAGAAGCTTGAGGAGCAGCGGGTGGACCAGCCAGAGGGTCTGATGGAGGGACAAGGCTCCTGGGCAGGGACTGATTCAGAGCTCCAGGAGCTCAATGCTAGACTCGAACAGGAAGAGGCACCCAGCAGTGCCCTCCCTGGGCCAGTTAGTCAGATTACAGCTGCTAAGCACCAATACGCCAAGGCCCTAGTCTGTGTAGAGTCCAGTAGGGAGAAAGTCAGGGGTATTCTAAGTAGTCATTGCCCGGGCAGTACAGGGCTGCAGCTCCACACTTTGTCTGAGATCGAGAATGAGTTAGTTAGTGCAACATTGTACATTAGAGAGGGCGGGATGACATGGAATGAGCCCCCATCAGAGGTCACACAAAGTCCAGCCCAAGAGATTCACAAGAGCAAAGCATCGAATGAGGAAACGATACGACTCTTTGCCAAAACACTGTCTTTTGAGGCAATGGTTTTGAATAAGATGGCTTTTTTGATACAGAATCCAGACTCTGACCTTTTGCAACGTCTTATCGAGATATGTAGAGAGACTGAGACCATCAAAAGAAGTGATGGCGATTGTGTGGCAATTGTTTATGCAGACGTCTTGACCAGGAAGCTAATGTTAGAGAGTGCCTTCTGGGCCGAGGTGGAGAAAATGGAATCCCGTTGTGAATTGATGCAGGAAGAAAGCTCAGATGTTAAGTCAACAGTGGCTAGTATGTCCCTTGAGGCTAATGTTACTGTTATCTATAACACCTGTGTCAAAGCTGAATTATCGCACTCTCTTCAGAGTCTTAAGAGCTTTTATGAGGAGAAGTTCAAAATGCTCAAAAGGGAATTGGCCCAAGCCCATGGGAGCTTACAACAAAGGGAATCTGCTTTGAAAGAGATTATCCAAGCTCCCAAAAGACTTGATTTGACAGAAGTCCTTCAAGACGTCAGTAGTGAGTTTGGCTTTAGTGAGGAGCAGAGTTTAGCTGACGTAAGTGAACTGACTCCCTATATGGAGCAGATTGAAATGGAGGAGGCACAGGATTTGGCTGAGGAAGTAGTGGATAGACACTTAGTGGGAAGCGTGCCATCTTGTAGCGTTGACTCTGTTGAATCTCTGCAAGTTGGGCGAGACAACTTGGCCGCTGAGCTAGAGAGACAGGCAGCTATCCTCCACAGATTTTCCCAAGCGATTGAGAGCGGCAGCCATCCTGGCTTAGCCAATATTATCCAAGCAAACTCAAGTTACCAATCCACCCTCAACCTCACGGGTGGCTCCCTTTGCATGCGCGAGGCGCTTATCCAGGCCCAGGTGGCCTACGTAGCCTGTAGGCTAAGAGCCGACCACGAGCGGGACCTGGTCCGATATCGGCAAGCTGGCCATAGCATGGACGTACTTGTCCAGGAGCACGCCTGCACTGTTGGTGCCATTCGGGAGCGCTACGAGGCCTCCCTACAGGAGGAGCGCCAGGGCTTCACGTGTACAATGGCCTCCCTTCAGGATGAGAACCAGGCCCTGAGAGGGGAAATGGGCCAGCGAGTGGAACAGCTCTCCCAGCAGCAGGAGCGGCTGGCTCTCCTGGAGGAGCGCTTCCACAGGGAGACCGAGGAGCTGAGGCAGAGGCACCAACTGGAGCTGAGTCAGGCGGAGCAGGGCCGGGCCTCCACCGAGCTGGCCCTGATGGAGACCACGGCCGACAGCCAGCGGAAGCTGGAAGTCCTGCTGGTGGACATGGACACCATAGAGGAGCGCCACGAAGGCCACCTAAGGAGACTGGAGGAGCAGTTCCAGGGGCAGATCCGAGAGCTGCAGCAGGTCCACCAGGAGGAGATCCAGAGGCTGCACGCCCACTACACAGAGACCATCCGCTCCATCCAAGACCAAGAGGATAGCGGAAGCAAGGGCGATAGTAGCCCTGAGTCGGGCCACTCTCAGTCTCCACTACCCGAGGAGGTCACCCCATCCACTGAGCAGGCTTGGCCCATGGAGGAAGAGGAGCAGGGTAAGGGGGAGGAGGGTCAAGCTAGGGTGGCGACGGACCCCATGGTAGTCCTGAAGGACAGGATCCAGGAGCTGGAGACCCAGATGGACACCATGAGGGACGAACTGGAGACCAAGCATCTGGAGGGAGATGTGGCCAGCCTGAGAGAGAAATACCAGAGAGACTTTGAAAGTCTAAAGGTTTTTGTTCTTCCTTTCTTAACGTCGTAAATTGTAGTCTTCATGTGGTAAGCCCAGTAGTAGAGCATGACTGAATAGTTGGTTGCGATGGTTGTTATAATCAGTCAAACTATGGGAATTGCAAACATTATTATTAGAATAATTTGTCTTATTCTTGGGTCATTACATATGAAATCAACTGAAAAATCTCCTGAGTGGGGTAGGGGGCACTCTGATCCAGAAATGGCACTATATCCATTTCTGCCATGGCCAAACATTCATGGATACTTTTGTAGAATGTGGTAAGGATGATTTGACGATTTCATATGGAACTATCCTATTAAATATTAGTTTGATCTACAACATAATTGTTATCCACAAAGTAGCATACAATACAAATGACTTCTATTGAAATGCAGCATTGTAGTCACTCATGCTTCAGAACCATACTTTTCTCCCGGTTACTCTATAACCATAATATATTACCCCCACACAGACAACAATGCCCAGTGTCTGTAACACGCAACATAATGTTTTAGAAATATACTAAACGCTGAACATATGCTGTTTTAGTATCTGAAACCAATTGCAGAAATGTTGATACACATGTTTCTAGAAAGACGGATTCAAATCTTATTCGATGTCCTCTTCTTTGCCCTGATAAAATTGGCTGCCTTAAACACACTCCCTCATACTAACATTGCTTGGCTTCTGATCCCAAAAAATGCTTGCATGACTTTCTCAGATGTAATTCTGCTTGCACTGGTAAATAATTCACCATGAAGACTCGTCAGAGCACATAACACAAATGGGACTGACGTCTCACAGACTGTCCCAAGTTAGATTACTCCGATCGCTTGAGCATACTAAATTTCATCATAAATCTGGTAAGGATAAGGAAGCGTTCTTCACTCAATGATTTAAGGCCTTAATAGCATACTACTACGCTGTGGGGAGCTTTAAACAATGCCAACAGTATTAACCCCTTCTCCCCCAGGCTACGTGTGAGCGAGGCTTCACAGCCATGGAGGAGACCCACCACAAGGTCGTCGAGGACCTCCAGAGGCAGCACCAGAGGGAGGTCTCCAAACTACTGGAGGAGAAGGAGAGGCTACTGGCTGAAGAGACCGCCGCCACCATCGCTGGTAAAGATTAGCCCCTGCATTGGCCAATCCCTAGTGTTTGCCAGATTTGGTTGGCTTTTTTTTTGCCGCCTACAATTGTAATGACTCTGACCGCTAGCTTTCTGTGTTCCAGCTATTGAGGCTATGAAGAACGCACACCGAGAGGAAATGGAGAAGAACCAGCGCTCCCAAATCAGCGGACTGAGCACCGACATCGACGAGCTGCACGAGCAGTATCAGTAAGTCCCTATTTTGGTTGGGAACACAACTGGTACGTAGCAGCATCGCAGGGCTAGCTGTGCCACCAGAGACTCTGGGTTCGAGCCCAGGCTCTGTCACAGCCGGCCGCGAACGGGAGGTCCATGGGGCGATGCACAACTGGCCTAGCGTCGTCCGGGTTAGGGAGGGTTTGGCCGGTAGGTATTTCATTGTCTCATCTCGCACTAGCGACTCCTGTGGGCGGGCCGGGCGCAGTGCACGCTGACCAGGTCGCTAGGGGCACAGTGTTTACTCCGACACATTGGTGCGGCTGGCTTTCGGGTTGGCTGCGCGCTGTGTTAAGAAGCAGTGCGGCTTGGTTGGGTTGCGTTTCGGCGGACGAATGACTCTCGACCTTCGTCTCTCCTGAGCCCTTACGGGAGTTGTAGCAATGAGACAAGATGGTAACTACAAAAAAACAATTGGATACTATGAAATTGGGGTGAAAAAAGTGGGTAAAATTACATTAAAAAAATCTCTTATTGTATATTAAAGTAGTAAACTGTTTTAGTATTTGGTCCCTACAGACACTACAGATATCCTTACAGACATTGACTACATCGTTGCACACAATGACTGACTTTACAAACGTGTTGGATGCATTTGCAATATGTTTTGGTTGTTTCTGATTATGTTTTGCCTAATAGGAACTGAAGGGTGAATAATGTTCTGTGATTTGAGTCACTTTTATTGTATTTAAGAATAGAATGTTTCTGAACACGTCTACATTATTGTGGATGCTACCATGATTAATAATGGATCATAATGAAGGAATCGTCAATAATGAGGAGTGAGAAAGTTAGACACACACAGATCAGACCACCCCGCCCCTGTTGTTGGTAATGGTGAGCGGTTAGCATGTTTTGTTGTAACCTCTGTACTTTTCTCACTCATTCATTGTTTATTCATGGTTTTTCTTAATCATTGCGTTAGAAGTGTTCCAAAACATCTTAGCTCTTCGAAATATTACTCTACTCATTCAGAGATTGGAAAATGTTATACTGTTTTCAAATTAAACTAAATACAGGTAACGGCTAAAAGGAAACGCCAATATAAAGCGTTAGGCCGCCAGAACAGCTTCAGTGCACCTTGCCATAGATTCTACAAATGTCCTGAACTCTATTGGAGGGATGCGACGCCATTCTTCCACATGAAATTCCATAATTTGGTGTTTTGTTGATGATGGTGGAAAACGCCGTCTCAGCCACCGCTCCAGAATCTCCCGTAAGTGTTCAGTTGGGTTGAGATCTGGTGACACACATACACGCAAACAAACCCTTTAAACCCCCTATGCCCCTTTGAGACCCCTCTTTCAAAGTCACTAAGAACTCTTCTAGGCATGGTAGCCAAAATGCTGGGCAACTAGGCATTTTTTATACATGACCCTAAGCATGATGGGATGATTTAATTGCTTAATTAATTCAGGAACCGCACCTGTGTGGAACCACCTGCTGTCAATATACTTTGCATCCCTCATTTACATCCTTTATTTTGGCAGTTACCTTTTTACCTTGCCCTAGTTATGGCTTTTAGAATTGAATTGTTTGTTATAATTACTCCAGTCGTCTTTCTCCATTCAGTTCCTGTTGGGCAAAACATAACCCAAAACAAACAGCAAATGCATTCCATGATGTTGTAGAGTCACAAGCTTGATGTAGTCATTGCGTGCTAGGAATATGGGACCAAATACTACACTTTTAACCACATTATTAATACACTATAAGTGGATTTGTCCAAATACTTATGACTTCTTCAAATGGAAGGAATAGATACATTGTCCTTTCTTTTATAAACGTTAAAACAAATGTTTGAAAATACCCTCAAATAAAAGGTGACATTCTGTACTGTCGAGTCATGAAACATTTGATCTCAAATCAAAAATGCTGGAGTATAGAGACAAGTTAAAAAAATGTTAGCTTCACTTTCCAAATACATATGGTGTTTGTCTACTTATGGGCCCATATACACTAATCAATCAAAGCTGACTTGTATAGCTAGACCTTTTTACTGATGCATTTGCTGCAAGGTGACAGTGGCAACTGGTAAAAGGTCTCCTCGGGGAAGGGGGTTGTGTATGCCTTCAAAGTATTCACACCCCTTGACCTTTACCACATTTTGTTGTGTTACAGCCTCAATTTAAAATGTATTAAATATAAATTGTTTGTCACCGGGTCTACACACAATAATGTCAAAGTGGATTTCTGTTTTTTTAATATATATTATTTTTACAAATGTGTTAAAAATGAAAATCTGAAATGTCTTGAGTCAATACGTATCAATCCCATTGTTATGGCAAGCCTAAATAAGTTGAGGAGTAAAACATTTGCTAAACAAGTCACATAAGTTGCTTGGACTCACTTTTTATGCAATAATAGTGTTTTAACATGATTTTTGAATGGCCACCTCATCTCTGTACCCCACATACAATTAATTATCTGTAAGGTCCCTCAGTCGAGCAGTGAATTTCAAACACAGATTCAACCACAGACCAGGGAGTACAGCCTCAGAAAGTAGCTTCAGAAAGTAGGGCACCTATTGGTAGGTAGATTTTTTTTTAAAGCAGACATTGAATATCCCTTTGAGCATGGGGAAGTTATTAACATTTTGTATGGTGTATCAATACACCCAGTCACTACAAAGATACAGGCATCCTTCCTAACTCAGTTGACAGAGAGGAAGGAAACTGCTCAGGGATTTCACCATGAGGCCAATGGTGACTTTTAAAACAGTTTAATGGCTGCGCTGGGAGAACTGAGGATGGATCAACATTGTAGTTACTCCACAATACTAACCTAAATGACTGAGTGAAAAGAAAGAAGCCTGTACAGAATAAAAAATACAAAGTGTTATGTTTGGGGCGAATCCAAAACAACACATCAGAGTACTCTTCATATTTTCAAGCATGGTACTTGCTGCATCAGGATGGCTCAACAACATTGTAGTTACTCCAGAATACTAACCCAGTTGACAGTGTGAGACGAAAGAAGCCTGTACAACAAGTAATACTGGAAAAAATGTGGCAAAGCAATTAACACTTTGTATTCAGAACAGAAAGATGATGCCGACAGACATGGCAGCTCTGCTTCTAGCTCCGAAGCAACTTTACAGTATTTTTTTGTGTGTGTTATTACTTACATTATTAGCCCAGAATGTTTTTTGTGTTACTACATACAGCCGGAAAGAACTTTCGGATATCAGAGAGGCGGTAACTCACCAGCATTAAGACCAGGAATACAACTTTCCCAAATTGGATGCTTTGTTCGTACCCCCCTGGGCAATTGAACCGATTCCAGAGGCTGCTCCAAGATGGCGTGCACACCATCTACCGCTTCCGGGTATGTTATTCGCTTCAGTATCCGGACAATAAAGTAGATGAGCTTAGGGCGAGGATCTCCTTCCTGAGAGACATCAGGGACTGTAACATACTCTGTTTCACGGAATCATGGCCCTCTCCGGATATACTGTCCCTGTCCATACAGCCAGCTGGGTTCTCAGTACATCGCACAGACAGGAATAAAGAACTCTCTGGGAAGAAGAAAGGCGGTGATGTGATGGTGATAACGTACAGAAACCGAACCTAGAATACCTCGCAATCAAATGCTGATGGCATTACCTCCCAAGAGAATTGTCTTTGGTTATAGTCACAGCCGTGTATAATCCCCCTCAAGCCGATACCACTACGGCCCTCAAGGAACTACACTGGACTTTGTGCAAACTGTAAACCTCATATCCTGGGGACGCATTTATTGTAGCTGAAGATTTTAACAAAGCAAATTTGAGGAAAATGCTACCGAAGTTCATTGACTGTAGTACTCGTTGTTGGCCCCTAAGAGTGTGCAAAGCTGTTATCAAGGCATAGGGTGGCTACTTTGAAGAATCTCAAATATAAAATATATGATTCCATGTGTGTTATTTCATAGTGTTGATGTCTTCACTATTGTTCTACAATGTAGAAAATAGTTTTTTTATTAAGAAAAACCATTGAATGAGTAGGTGTCAACTTTTGACTGGTACTGTACATAGACATGGAGTCACTGGTCACTTTAATAATGGCACACTAGTCTGTTAAATGTTTGCATACTACTTTACCCATTTCATATGTATATACTGTATTCTATTCTACTGTATTTTAGTCATTGCCACTCCGACATAGCTCATCATAGTATTTATATATTTCTTAATTCCATTATTTTACTTTTGTGTCTGTTGTGAATTGTTAGATACTACTGCACTGTTGGAGCTAGGAACACAAGCAATTCGCTACATCTGCAATAACATCTGCTAAATATGTGTTTGTCACCAATAACATTTGATTTGAATTGTTTGTTTGGGGAAAATCCAATACAAAATATTACGGAGTACCACTTTCCATATTCCACTTTCCATATAAGCATAGTGGTGGCTGCATCATGTTATGGGAATGCTTGTAATTGTTAGGGACTGTGGAGTTTTTCAGGATAAAAAAAAACTGAATTGAGCTATGCACAGGCAAAATCCTAGAGGAAAACCTGGTTCAGTCTGCTTTCCACCAGACACTGGGAGATTAAATCACCTTTCAGCAGCACAATATCCTGAAATACAAGGCCAAATCTACACCGGAGTTGCTTACCAAGAAGACAATTAATGTTCCCGAGTTGCCTAGTTACAGTTTTGACTTAAATCTGCTTGAAAATTGATGACAAGACTTGAACATTGTTGCCTAGCAACAATCTTGACGGAGCGAAAAGAATAATGGGCAAATATTGCACAATACAGGTGTGCAAAGCTCCTCGAGGCTTACCCAGAAAGACTCACAGCTGTAATCACTGCCTCAGTTTTTTTTTATTTTATTTTTTTATTTAACTCTAACATGTATTGACTCAGTGGTGTGAATACTTATGTACATTCGATTTCTGTATTTCATTTTCAATATTTAATTTAAAAAAGATGTTGCTAAAAAATATCTAAACATGTTTTCACTTTGTCATTATGTGGTATTGTTTGTAGATGGGTGAGAAATATATTTTTTCTTAGTAATACATTTTTAATTCAGGTTGTAACACAGCATCATGTGGAATAAGTAAAGGGGTATGAATACTTTCTGAAGGCACTGTATGTACACGTGACTGTGTCTCAGGGAGGAGCTGCAGTCGATCCAGAGGGAGCTGGAGGTGTTGTCGGAGCAGTACTCTCAGAAGTGTCTGGAGAATGCCCACCTGGCCCAGGCCCTGGAGGCTGAGAGACAGGCCCTCAGACAGTGTCAGAGGGAGAACCAGGAGCTCAACGCACACAACCAGGTACACACAGAACACGGTTTCCGTTAGCCGGCAATTGTTTACCGGCCAACAATGACTGGGAGAAGAGAGAAAAAAAACATTGCCAAATTACGCTTTTTGTTCATTGATGGAAATATGAGTCATGTAAAGATTTTACTGAGTTACAGTTCATATAAGGAAATCAGTCAATTAAATTAAATTCATTAGGCCCTAATCTATGGATTTCACATGACTGGGAATACAGATATGTCTGTGACATGTCTGGTGAGTATGTTGGCCATGGAAGAACTGGGACATTTTCAGCTTCCAGGAATTGTGTACAGATCCTTACGACATGGGGCCTTGCATTATCATGCTGAAACAGGTGATGGTGGTAGATGAATGACACGACAATGGGCCTCAGGATCTTGTCACGGTATCTCCGTGCTTTCAAATTGCCATTGATAAAATGAAGTTGTGTTAATTGTCCGTAGCTTATACCTGCCCATACCATAACCCCACCACCACCATTGGGCACTCTGTTCACAACATTGACATCAGCAAACCGCTCACCTACACAACTCCATACACGCTGTCTGCCATCTGCCCAGTAGGGTTGAAACCAGGATCCATATGTGAAGAGCACACTTCTACCGGGTTCCAGTGGCTATCGAAGGTGAGCATTTGCCCACTGGAGTCGGTTGCAGTGACTGCAGTCAGGTCAAGACCCTGGTGAGGATGACGAGCATTCAGATGAGCTTCCCTGAGACTGTTTATGACAATTTGTGTAGAAATGATATATAGTTTCATCAGCTGTCTGGTGGTGACTGGTCTCAGACGATCCCGCAGGAGAAGAAGTCAGATGTGGAGGTCCTGGGCTGGCATCGTTACACATGGTCTGCAGTTGTGAGGCCAGTTGGATGTACTGCCAACTTTGGAGGTTTATGGTAGAGAAATTAACATTAAATTCTCTGGCATCAGCTCTGGTGGACATTCCTGCACATTCCTGCATTGCCTTGTGTGGCAAAACCTCACATTTTAGAGTGGCCTTTTAATATCCCCAGCACAAGCTGCACCTGTGTAATGATCCTGCTGTTTAATCAGCTTCTTGATATGGGCCACCTGTAAAGTGGCTGGATTATCTTGCCAGAGAAATGGTCACTAACAGGAATGCAAACAAATTTGTGCCCAAGATTTGAGAGAAATAAGCATTTTGTGTTTCTGGGAAAATTTCTGGGCTCTTATTTCAACTCATGACACGCTTTACGTGTTGCGTTTATATTTAGTTTAGTATAACTGTAAAAAATATAATTTAGCTGTTTGATTTTGAATTTTAGGACCCCTGTTGGTATCGTTTTGTTGGGGGGTTTGGGACCCCTGTAGGTATCACTTATTTTATTTTTATTGTTGCTTGATAAAATAATGAATTTGGCCTTTACTACTATACTGTAGCATGGAATACATTGAATAAAACGTTAATAAGTGGCAAAACATAGTCAAACTAAATCATAAGGAATAAGGTTTTGAAGTATCTTTCCTGTATCTAGAAGAAATCTTATTTTGCCACAAAAACTACATCCATACTTCCATTAATAAAAAAAAAACGGTACCATTTACATGGTAAAACGAGAACACCAAATGGAGAACACCATGGTGTTAGATTTTTAGCCTAGGACGCTACAGACAGAAATTGGCACATCGGCAGTACCGACTTCAGACGAGTCCCGTGGGGGTTGTAGAGCAAAACGGAGAACACATTCGTGTTTGTGAGTCATCTTTTCATTGGAATGTAAACGACATTCCCTTCGGACTGCTGCTCGGAGAAGTACGAGATTGAACTTGACTCAGCTTTCTAGAGTTTACCTTTCAGTTTACAACGTCATCCACGTTTCGTGTACTGTGGGAATTGTGCTCGAATCAATGCAATATAAGCCACTTTCAATGTAACATACCGAAAGAAAATGAACTATGCAAGACTTAGTATGCAAAACTAACTGTGCAAGAGATTTTCTTTGAAGGCAGAGCGCATTGGAGTAGGATTCTGTTGCATTGATATGCACAACTCAGGCCCGTACTCTACACAGACAGGTGAGCCATAACCAATCAGAGCTGCAGTAGGCCTAAATGCAAATAGCCATTGCCATATATTGATTTGTGCCATTCACCTTGAACTGGACTGTGTTTACAGTATGAGCGGTCACGAGTAAATGTGCTAGTTTTGAGGTCAAAGTGAGAGCTGCATGTAGCTACCTGTGCACATTTGTTCATATTCAGTGCTAGTTAGTGAGTTTTTTGATGTCTTAAAGAGGTGGTGTGGATATTTTGAGACTCTTGATTACGCTAAGTAGCCAATAGAGGGTAGCATGATTTGTCTGATTCGCTGTAATAATGACATAATAATGCATTGTATTTTGTAATGCGATTTCTTGCATCAAACAATGCAACATGTTCAGTCACCACCTTATCTGAAGGACAAGTGGATAAACAGGTTTAATGGAATGTAGGCCTACATTAAACACCACACATATGCTGCTTCAGTAGGCTGAATGATAGAACAGCTTTTGCCATGCTAAAATGTTATGCGATGCATTTTCTCCATTTGTTTTTGATGGTAGGCCACTCTGGATGGCCTACATTATGATCAAATAGCCACAGTAACCTACTTGGCCGCTGTAACTGTAACTTAAAGCGGGTACAGCCTCAGTGTTCACAGACGAGTTGCGCAGAATTTTCACAATGTTCAAGTTTGCGCTTAGCAGACCTGAAATTTGCTCAGTGACAAAAACATTTTTTTTTGAGGGAACATTGTTTTTGTAGGCCAAAATTGTTAGGACGCTGCAGACGTTTTCGCGAGAAGCCCGATTTTTTGGGGACGTCTCATGGTCTTCCAAACACTGCTGTGGCTCGGTCACCTTCCTCCACAGATGTGTGGATGCAAATATCAGATCTCTAGTTTAAACTGACGGGTTTTGATGGGGATTGTGTGCTTGTTACTTGTTATGCATGGGTTCGTCAATAGATTTAAGGATTAACCGAAATTAATATAACCAAATGATGGGGATTAATGGTACCTTTACTACTGGTGACATATGTAATGGAGAATGTAAAAAAAAAAGTTTAATCGAAAGGCTAAACAATTCACACAATGAATGTGCAAGAATTGGTGGGAGACAGCTGAGCCATGCTGGAGAGAAACTCACCTATATCTTTGCCACACACCCCTCCCCTTCTTGTCTCAACATTTTAAATTATACTCGCGCATATTTTAGATGCTTTTCACTGACAGCCGCAACTCAAATATCAGCTAGGTCTATTGCCAGGCACACTGCCCAAATTGCGAGCTTCCAAAAGGCATAGGCCTACGAGCTTGTGATTTGAAACAATCCACAGCTATTTTTCTTAAAGAAGCCAATGATCCTCGATTCCTCTGTGGCTAAGTCGTGCTTTCTGGTGAAGTATTTTAAATTATTTTATTTATTTCTACACTGTGTGATCCTGTTGGCCTTGAAACAGTCCGGATGCCCCAGTTGAATAATGTGAACTCTGACCTTTGTGTGACCGACCCGTAGGAGCTGAATAACCGTCTGACCGTGGAGATCACACGCATGCGCTCCTGCTACAGCGGAGAAACGGCCCTGTCACCCTTCACCCAGGGCAAGGACCTCTATGAACTGGAGGTACTGTACTCTCCGTCTCACACACACATTGGCCACACTTGGTGTTCTATATTTGATGTCTAACTTTATTTACTGTACATCTCAATTTGAGGTCTTATTGCGTATCAAGGAGTCCGAAATCCAGTATCTCAAACAGGAAATCCATTCGCTGAAGGATGAACTTCAGTCTGCGTTAAGGGTATGGAAAAACACACTCTTATCCTGTTTAGTTATTCTAAACACTGTTCTTTGAGGACTAACCTTTCGATGTCCACCAACAATATAACCTGGAATCGAAAATATTTTGCTCTGCTTCCTCAGTGTTTCACTGAGCCGTAGAAAATCGGTTTGGATCCCAGGCTACCAAAAAAAAACACCAAGTTTGAAGTCAATGGCTAAATCAATGTTTTTTTCCCACTCTTTTTTTTGTGAACAGGATAAGAAATATGCCACAGACAAGTACAAAGACATCTACACAGAGCTCAGCATCGTGAAGGCCAAGGCTGACTGTGACATCACCAAGCTGACGGAGAAGCTACTGGTTGCCACGGAAGCACTGGGGGAGAGGAACGTTGATGGGTCGGCTACCCCTGGATATGGTTAGTGGGAAACCATAACCCTCTTGGACCCCTATGCATTTAGAGTTACTAGCAATGTTTACAAATGGATCAGGTTGATGTGGGGGGGGACGCTATGACGATGATTAATTCATGTCCACACGCCTTTTTTTCACCTAATTTTGTTTTTGCAGATATCATGAAATCGAAAAGTAATCCAGATTTTTTGAAAAAGGAACGATCGACTCTCTCCAAGCAAATAAGAGGTGTTAGATCAAAGGTACGCTAATGTGGACATTCCTGATGCAGAAATCCCCCCCCCCCCCGGGTTTAGTTGTAAATTCAACATATTTGTTCACCATTCTAGAATCGTACGAGTGTAGGTGTGCACATATAGATTACTGCTGTTAGTGTGTGTTTGCTTACGGGTCTGTCCGTCAATCAATCGTGTTTTATATGTGGTAAGCTTGTCCTCCTGTCTTCCCACATCAGTCCGTCACTGAACAGGTCATCTGGGATAGCTGACACCCCCCTTGAGGGGTGATTCTCCCCCTTACCCCAAGATGTAGGTATAGCATGTCCTTGAGTGAGCATGTCCCACCCCAACCACACAGCATGTTGCGCTCTATTACCCTTGCCTCTCCTCTATGCCCCCCCCCCCCCCCCCCCCCCCCCCCCCAATAAAACTGGTGCAATGAACATTCACTTGATGTAGTACAGCAGAAGGTAAGACATGCAGGTCTTTCAGAGTGGTAAGGTCTGCCTTGCAAGGAGCATGGGTTCTTCAGTGCCTAGAATGAGTTCAAACAGAAAACACAGCAACTACCCCATCACTGTTTTGGTAAAAAGTGAGGAATGGGGCAGAAGAAATGTAACCACTTTCAAATTCATAGATAGGGCTATGGATACAAGGACTGACCATCCATGAGATCAACATTATAGTTTTAACCTTGAGGCTTTAAAATATATATATTTTTTACCTTTATTTAACTAGACAAGTCGGCTTATTTTAGAATGACGGCATACTGGGGTTAACTGCCTTGTTTGGGGGAGGAACGACAGATTTTTACCTTGTCAGCTCGGGGATTCGATCCAGCAACTTTTCGGTTACTGGCACAACGCTCTAAGCACTAGGCTACCTGCTGCCCCATGTTTACTATACAGTGTTTGTTTACAATAACAGAATTTACAAACATTGGATTAATAATATAGTATAATTTGGGTTCTGACGTGGTACGGTAAAACAGTTGAATGAAGCAGTTGTAAATTATATTATTCAAGAGTAATTAAATGGCATTATGTCATTATTTTAATAGTACAAAAATGGATGTAGCAATGGCAGATTGGAGCATATCTGTGGACAATGGCTCTAGCGGTTAAATCTGGCTAATAACCGAAAGATCGCTAGTTCTATTCCCAAGGTGAAAAATCTGTCTGTACCCTTGAGCCAGGCACTTAACCCTTATTGCTCCAGGGTCGCTGTTGATAATGGCTGACCCTGGCCGTGACCCCACTCTCCGAGGGTGTCTCGGGGGGACTTGGGATATGCCGAACACACATTTCCAATTCACACATGCGTATGATAGACAATTAGTACATGTGAAATAGGACAAATAAGCACCCACCAAATTATTAGTATTACACTTTGCTCCCAGTCCTCTCAAATGTCTTTCTGACCGCATCTTCTCTCCCTCATCATCACCACGGGTTTATGAAAGGGCTGGATCGTCCATCTTGACTCACCTGTCATGTTCTGTAAGCTCAGTGGTCATGAAGGAAAGGGAACGAGGAAAGGAAGCTTACTACAGTAAGCCTATTGGGGCACAGCAGATGTATGTTTGTGTGTTGCGTGGACTAGGACTTACTAGTCACCTGCAGTAGCTGTGGAGAATACTACGAGTAGGCCAGTATATGTAACGATCCCAGTATAAGCTGGAATGCCATTTTTCTTTGATCTCCTTGAACGTTATCAACTCGGTGATCCCCCCCCCCCCCCCCCCCTTGGTCAAACCACGGCTTGGGTGTGCAGTTTGGGCTGGAGATGGGGGCAGTGGTTTGGTTTGGAAATAAAGGTAAAATAAAAAATGTCTTTGTAGTACAGTATCCATGAAATAACTAATGTTTGTACCACAATGAGCCCAGGAAACTTCTCTCCCTTACCTGGTCAGTCAAGGAACGTACATTAACTGTGGTGTTCTGTTGAATGACTTTTGTCTGTGAACATTTCTGTTTTTATTTTGTCTGTACGGCACATAAACATGTCACAATGGTTGTTTTTGTGTTGTATGGTTTTGTGTTGTCTTGTGTGTATGTTTGTGTTGTGTTTTGTCTGGTATGTGTGTTTTGTCTGACTTGCATGACTGTGTGTCATTTAGCATCCCAAACTTCACCAACACACCTTGGGTGGTCGTAATCGAGTCCCTATTTTTCAAATGTCTGTCAGAATGTCAACATTTAGATGACATGTCAGCCAAGTTGATGTTAACTTTAAACCCTACTACCGGTTTCTTTACTGTGATTCACCAACATAACACCCCTAAATAACATATTCTCTTAACGGTGAATCCTGGGCTCTTGCCAGGCCGAAAAGTTACACTTGTGGTTATTTATATGAATAATGCTTAACATGAATAGTGTTCTGGCCTTGAAGCCAGACAATATATTGGTTTAAATTTAATTGACACATTTTCTTTCTCTCAGAGCCTCAAAGAGGGACTGACCGTGCAGGAGCGCATGAAGCTGTTCGAAGCGAAAGATTCCAGAAAGATCTGAATATTGTGGACTCTGTTTCTTTTCCACACTTCACTCAAATGAAAATGGCGATCAGACTGCAGAGATCACGCCCCCCCCCCCCCACCGCCAGGAAGATAAACATACACATTACAACTCTACCGTGATCCTGGACTAACTGCACCCCGTTCGGAATAGAAAGTGCTCTGACTTAATTAAAGTTTTCTTTGTTGTTGCCAGTTTTTTGATTCATTGAAAGCTTTTTAATATGCTACGGTTTCTCATTTACACTGTTTAATTCTGTGAATATGCTTCACGATTCTTGCAGCTGTCAATCATGGCCTTGACGTGTTTAGAAATGTAATACGGTGATAAGTATATCCACTCTCCTGGGAATTTAAATATGTTTTGGGCTGCATTGCAGTTACGAGAGGGCTTATTAAAGGATAGCATTTATCTTCCATTATGTTTTTGGCTTCTCAGTTTCTTAATCCACTGAAATGCCAAAACCGAGGGGTTTGGTTCAGTATAATAATCTGTCCCAATAGGAATCCGTTGAAATATCTGCTGTAGTGTTTTGTTACCACAAACAACAATTGCTATTTCTAATTATGATGTTGTACGTGTTTTAAATAAGTGGCTGTTCCACTTGTTGTAAATAACTACTGGAAGAGATATGTAAGAGTAGGGTTGACCAGGGATTGTGGTGGCATCTGGTGACTACTTGATTTACTTGAGGAAACAGTTTTTTTTTCTTCTATAATGTTGGTGTAGTGGCTTCAAGCCAACTATATACCGTGCAACCAAACTTCACGGCTAGGCTACTGTCAAATATTATGGCAAACAACCTAACTCGCTACTGATAACATACGCCCTTTTTGTCGTGTGAGGTTTTCAGCCCAGAAAGTTGACCTAATGTAGAGCTTTGCATGACTGTTAATTTGAATTAGTGAATTGATCAATTCCTATAATTTTTCCTTTTGTGTTTTAGTGATTGTTCAGTTTGAACAGACCTCTCCTCCGTAAGCTTTGCTTTGCTTCACCGCTCTTGTCTTTTTTATTTTTGATGCTGGGAGGGGAGATGTTTAACTGAACATGCCTTTCACTTGGTCCAATGCCCTGACCTCTCTTTAAAACCCCTTTTATCTTTCTGGCTCCTTTGAGTTCAAAGATAAACACATTCACAAAACCTGTGCAGCTATGGAAACACTGTATAGTATTCAAAGCACGCCTTGTAAATATACTGTATGCCACACAGAAGTTGTTTGTGTTACGTTTTAAATCTGTACCTTGCTTACTAGCAACATATACTTACATATGAAAATATATATATGAATATTTTTTATTTTCGTTTGAATGTAAAACGTCAAATAAATTAACCGTTTCTGAACCTTGTGTGATTTGTTCTTGAATTACATTTAGACTCCATTGACACCAAATGTCTGCCATTTTGTTGGATCCTTTTTACTGTTGCAGGGTAAAGGTTCTCCACAGATGTCTTTGAAGTATAACTGCATTACCAAGGGGTTCCTCATCTGGTGAGGTACATCCATTTTTGTATTTTTTTAATGTACTTTTATTTAACTAGGCAAGTCGGTTAAGAACAAATTCGTATTTACAATGATGGCTTACCGAAAGGCAAAAGGCCTCCTGCAGGGACGGGGGCTGGGATGAAAAATAGGGGACAAAACGCATCACAACAAGAGACCTAAGACAACACAGCATGGCAGCAACACCACATGACGACAACAACATAGTAGCAGCATAACACATGGTACAAACATTATTGGGCACAGAGGACAGCACAAAGGCAAGAAGGTAGAGACCACAATACATCACGCAAAGCAGCCACAACTGTCAGTAATAGTGTCCATGACTGAGTCTTTGAATGAAGAGATTGAGACAAAACTGTCCAGTTGGACTTGATAGACGACAATGAGCACATTATGGAAGATAGCTTTATTTTATTTGTAGACTTTTACAAGGCATTTGATACAGTTGAACACTATTTTATTTTTGAGACTTCAAAGTGTAATTAAGAAACTTTACAATAATAGTAACATCTCTGTTAAATTATCCCATGGAACTTCACAGAGATTTGACATTAGACGTGGAGTTAAACAAGGATGCCCAATTTCGCCTTTCTTATTTTTATTGGTCACACAAGTTGTCACTTCATATAAATAAGGATAGTTTAGGGGTATTCAGATACAAGACAACAAGATAAAACGTTTACAATTGGCTGACGACACCACCATAAAAAAAAAAAAGATAATGAAGTCAGGAAAGCTATTGAGTGTGTTAATGCCTTCTTACATGTATCAGGTTTGTCTCTGAATATTAGGAAATGTGAATTATTTGCGTTGAAAAGATGTGACTTAAACACAGTATGTAATATCCCTGTAAAATATATGATCACATATCTTGGTATTACAGTTAGCAAAGATCAGAAAGAAAGGGCCAACTTAAAATCCTCTCCTATTGTAGAGAAAATTGGAAAGAGATTTAACTCCTGGTTAGTTAATGTTAATATGAGAGATTCTGATATTATGTTTTATTTTGATCCAACTAATATGGACCCTGACTTAACTGTCATTGTTCATTTGTTTATTATGGAAGATTCTTTGTCCATAAAATGAAGTGGGCAGAGAACAAACCCCTTTTCACATTATTTAAGAGAGGATTTAAATATTATTTTGAAATGATCAGTAAATGTAAAAACAAAAAAGCAATACACACCATAAAAGTATTTAACAAATTGAAAATGAATCTTGATATGTAATACTGCTGTCTGTTAGGTTTATGTACTCTGGTTTGTATATTTCTTTTTTTTGTGTGTGTATTTGTTATGCTCATAATTTAAAAAAAAACATTTAAAAAATGTTGGTCCTTGTAGTATCTATCGGGGGTGTATTCATTGCATCTTGCTTCGGAAACCGTTTACCGTTTAAGAACCAAACGGAAGTAAACTTCAAACTGAACGAAACGGGAATGGACATACCTTAATTTGTCCAATAGGAACTTGTTTTCGTTGCAAAATGGTTTCTGTTGCAAACGTTTTGCAACACAATCGGTGTAATTAATTCACCCTGGGCTCCATATCCAGCTAAAACAATTGCGTTTATGTAAAATAATATAGCCAATCCAGTAATCTGCAAATGTCAGACGTTAACATCCACTGTATAGGTTTGTATTCACATGTTTTATATAACTTGTCACTAGTTGTTTTGCAAATTGACCATCAGGAGGCAGGATTTGGTTTCAACGAGAGACTTCAAGTGTAACACAACTCGTTTTCCTAATTTAATATACAAATACAATAATTAATCTTGAAAGTTAACCTCATGGATGCTTTAAAATAATTGTATTTTTAATGTTCTCATCTTGACCCATTTTCGAGCATAGATCATTGTAATGGGGACGGAAACATTTATAGTAATTTGTTTCTTGGGGAAGATTATTGAGTGAGCGCAAACAGGATATTGCTGTCATCTGTCAACAAAGCAGAAACTCTTATTTTTTTAGATGTTTTAGTCCATTCAAATCAGCTCTGGAGGAGGCAATTATTTTGCTCGAACTCTATTTAGTTATTATGGTCATTTCATGCTCATGGGCTGTATATTTTCTGTTCGTTTCTAAACCTGTAATTGGGAAAACTTAAGATTGTTTCAAATTAAGAGAAGCAGCTAGCTAGCCTGTATGGCCAGTCTACGTTCATGTCACATTCAGAAGTGAAAAGGTAAGTATTACTTTTAATATAGTGAATATTATTGGTAGCTAAACAAAGCTGTCTTCAATGTTGTCCAACTTGTTTTAATCCTCACCCAGAATTGTGGGTTTTCTTGACATCACTCGTCGCTAGCTACCTGAAGTTTGTCGCACGGCAAAATGGACTTTTCCAAATTTCTGGACGATGATTTCGACGTGAAGGACTGGGTGAATGGGGCCTTCAAGATGCAGAAGGATGTGCCTGGGAAGGCAGATGCACACGCGGCAACGCTGGTCATGAAACTGCAGTTGTTCATCCAGGAAGTCAACAATGCAATAGAGGGTAACTAAGCTTTGGGACAACATCGGGAATCTATTGTTTGGATTCCCTGAGTTGTGAACGATCTGGTGGGTGGCGACGAAAAATAACCATACCACAATGTAGCCGATTCACCCCCCCCCCCCCTCTGATTCCAACTTTTGTCTGAACCGCACCATATCCCGATGTTGTCCCGAAGCTAGGGTAACAGTGACATACTGTCAATTTTGTGTCTCAAGTCATGCTATTTTATTGCAGCCTGTTCCCCGAAACTACCAAGTACATAAGTGTTCCAGGTTCAGTTAACTGAACTAGAAGAACCAAGAGTCATAGGCTACAGTAACCCAATAATTGTCCAAGGACCTTGTTATTTTCAGAGGAAGACAGGCTCTGGCAGCCAAGACAGCCAAATATTCAATTTAAACGAGTCAATTCTTAATTGTGATACAGGTTTAGAAACGTAAAGCCCTCTAATTTCATGTCACATCAAAATAATTCTACACTTACTGTACACTGTTTTTACTGTACACGGTTTTAACAGACTTCATTGCAGCTGATCATTTACAACGCGTTCTGGTGGCTTTCTCCCATTACACACAGGTGTTCGGCGCTTGCTAGATCGCTAATTAGAACAGAACTGTCTTCCGTAAACATGCGCCGTAATCTGGAGATGAGCACAAACGTTTTTGACTCATGCCATACGCTGCTGCTACTGTTTGTCTAACCTGTTGCCTAGTTACTTTATTCATAGTTATGTACATATCTGCCTCGATTACCTCGTACCCCTGCACATTGACTCGGTACTGGTACCCCGTGTATAAAGCCAAGCTATTGTTACTCATTGTGTATTGATGATTATTTTCTATTATTTCTCTATTTTCTGACTCTGCATTGTTGGGAAGGGCCCGTAAGTAAGCATTTCACTGTTAGCCTACACCTGTTGTTTATGAAGCATGATTTGATGTCTCCTGCTTCTCTGACCATTGACGTACACAATGGGAAACATTTGAATTGTATTTCTCCTTGTCCAGAGAGCAGTAACCAGGCCCTGCAGAACATGCCCAGAGTGCTGCGGGACGTGGAGGCCCTGAAGCAGGAAGCGTCATTCCTGAAGGAGCAGATGGTCCTTGTCAAAGAGGACATCAGGAAATTTGAGCAGGACACTGTTCAGTCCATGCAGGTATGGGCGCCATTTGCGTTATAAACGCACATCAGACGGATACCTCATCGAAATTGACTTGCGACTAAGCAAACACACACACACACACACACACACCACGCAAATATGCAGCACAGTCAGTCCATGTAGATACGGCGACATACACACAGTCGCATAATACTATATCGTACTATGTTCAGGATATTGTCCTATTCAAATAGGATAACAAGCTCCCAGTGTGGCAAATGCAGTTGAAGTCGGAAGTTTACATACACCTTAGCCAAATACATTTAAACTCAGTTTTTCACAATTCCGGACATTTAATCCTAGAAAAAAATTCCCTGTCTTAGGTCAGTTAAGATCAACACATTATTTTAAGAATGTGAAATGTCAGAATAATAGTAGAGAGAAGGATTTATTTCAGCTTTTATTTCTTTCATCACATTTCCAGTAGGTCAGAAGTTTACATGCACTCAATTAGCATTTGGTAGCATTGCCTTTTTAAATTGTTTAACTTGGGTCAAACATTTTGGGTAGCCTTCCACAAGCTTCCCACAATAAGTTGGGTGAATTTTGGCCCCTTTCTCCTGACAGAGCTGGTGTAACTGAGTCAGGTTTGTAGGCCTCCTTGCTCGCACATGATTTTTTTTTATAGGATTGAGGTCAGGGCTTTGTGATGGCCACTCCAATACCTTGACTTTGTGGTCCTTAAGCCATTTTGCCACAACTTTAGAAGTATGCTTGGGGTCATTGTCTGTTTGGAAGACCCATTTGCGACCAAGCTTTAACTTCCTGATTGATGTCTTGAGATGTTGCTTCAATATATCCACATCATTTTCCTGCCTCGTGATGCCATCTATTTTGTGAAGTGCAACCGTCCCCCCTGCAGCAAAGCACCCCAACAACATGATGCTGCCACCCCCCTGCTTCACAGTTGGGATGGTGTTCTTTGGCTTGCAAGCCTCCCCCTTTTTCCTCCAAACATAACGATGGTCATTAATGCCAAACAGTTCTATTTTTGTATCATCAGACCAGAGGACATTTCTATGTCGATATAGGACTTGTTTTACTGTGGATATAGATACTTTTGTACCTATTTCCTCCAGCATCCTCACAAGGTCCTTTGCTGTTGTTCTGGGACTGATTTGCACTTTACGCACCAAAGTACATTCATCTCTAGGAGACAGAACGCATCTCCTTCCTAAGCGGTATGATGGCTGCGTGGTCCCATGGTGATTATACTTGCGTACTATTGTTTATACAGATGAACGTGGTACCTTCAGGCGTTTGTAAATTGCTCCCAAGGATGAACCAGACTTTTCATTTTCTGAGGTCTTGGCTGATTTCTTTTGATTTTCCCATGATGTCAAGCAAAGAGGCACTGAGTTTGAAGGTAGGCTTTGAAATACATCTACAGGTACTCCTCCAATTGACTCAAATGATGTCAATTAGCCTATCAGAAGCTTCTAAAGCAATGACATAATTTTCTGGAATTTTCCAAGCTGTTTAAAGGCACAATCAACTTAGTGTATGTAAACTTCTGACCCACTGAAATTGTGATACAGTGAAATAATCTGTCTGTCAACAATTGTTGGAAGAATTACTTGTCACGTACAAAGTAGATGTCCTAACCGACTTGCCAAAACTATAGTTTGTTAACAAAAGATTTGTGGAGTGGTTGAAAAACGAGTTTTAATGACTCCAACCTAAGTGTGTGTAAACTTCCGACTTCCAACTGTATGTGTTGTTAGTTATACAGCACTAAGTCTTTGGCGTGTGGATTCTGTGTTGCAGGTCTTGGTGGAGCTCGATCAGGTCAAGTCTCGGATGCACCTAGCCTCCGATGCACTACAGGAGGCAGACAAATGGAGCACGCTCAGTGCAGACATCGAGGAGACCTTCAAGACACAGGTGGCGTCAAACCACCTCTAAAACCCTGCTCCACTCCCCTTAGTATGCTGTAATATCTCTCTGCACTGATTTAAGGATTCAGTGACTTGATATTTTAGGTGGCACGGGTGACCAAATATAAGAGCGTTGAAGCGTGAGGCTCAACTTCTCTGCTGTTTTGGTGCCCTGGCTACCACGCTGTGAATAGTGTGAAGTGAACCTGTGCACATGCGCAGATACTGTCAGAGAGAGTCTTTCATCTCGCTCATCTCAATATCTGTGATGCTGCATCGTGACTGTCATTCTGCTGTGTCGACTTATAACAAGTGACCAACTCCTCAAAGGCAGAAGACATCCCACGTTAACGGGAACACACAAGCTCTAGTCATTTTCATTTTTGACTTGACCAAACATCGATTTCCATTTAACCTGAACTTTCTGCCACTACCTCGTTCCCCCAGGACATGGCTGTAATCTCTTCTAAACTGACCGCCATGCAGAACAGCCTGGCTATGCTGGTGGACACACCAGACTACTCTGAGAAATGTGTGCACCTGGAGGCTTTGAAGAATAGGCTGGAGGCCTTGGCCAGCCCCCAGATAGTAGCCACCTTCAACTCCATGTCTATAGGTAAGAGACGGTCTGCAAATAAATTATGATTGGGTTGAGATGGAATGCTCAATCCGTATTAGTTTAGACCGGTCTTTCTGAAACCTGATTCTGACTAGGCTTATGGTTTTCTTTTCTTCTGCAGACCAAGCCAAGCTCTTTGTGAAAGTCTTCACAGAAATCGACCGAATGCCACAGCTTCTTGCCTACTACTACAAGTGTCATAAGGTATGTGTTACATTATCACTGATTTTAATTTAGCGTAATTGCTTACGTGGTTTATTTTGTAGGTAGGTGTTTTCCAATTGTTGACTTGAATTCTCGTGTGTGTGTGTGTGTGTGTGTGTGTGTGTGTGTGTGTGTGTGTGTGTGTGTGTGTGTGTGTGTTTCCAGGGTCAGCTGGTGAGTGTGTGGCAGGACCTGTCTCAGAGTGAGCTGAGTCTAAATCAGCAGCTGGCTGAGTTCTACGACACCTTGCTCTCCACCTGGCACTCCCAGCTACAGTGGAGCAGCCAGGTATACTCACACACACACATACACAGTCTAGTGCTTTTTAAACTTTTTCAGTGGGATCCCATTTCTTTCATCAGAATTTCTGGTGAAATTCTTCAAATAAATTTAGATTTATACTTTTCTCATCACAATTAAAATAACCAATAAATACTTAGTTTTACTCAATAAAATGTGTATCTTTCTCATTATCTTTCAAAGAAGTTTGTATATTGTCCCATACAATGATCTGTAATTCAGCCCAATTATGTATTTCATTATGTGAAAAACTGGCTAAACACTGCAATTCCCACTCGACCCCGACTTTGAGTACCACTGCTCTGTGTCATACCATAACACACGCGCTCCATCGTAACATAACACACACAACTAAGTATCCTTCCCACACTGTATCATACCATAACACACGCGCTCCATCGTAACATAACACACACAACTAAGTATCCTTCCCACACTGTATCATACCATAACACACGCGCTCCATCGTAACATAACACACACAACTAAGTATCCTTCCCACACTGTATCATACAGCAACGCATACTCTCAGTTAGGGCTGCCCAAGTAATTCAATTCACATCGAAATTGCAATATTGACATTTGCAGTGTCCATATCTCAAGAGATCCATATCGTATGCAATATTTTAAAACGCCACTCGGCCGAGTCAGTTTAATTTTTTTTAACTTTGTTTGTCATCTCTCTTCTCTTGCGTCTGCTTTCCACAAGCCTTGCCCCGTGTCACTCAAAGCAGCGCGGCTCCGCCTCCTCACTGTTCGATCCACTATAAGTTTGCATGCAGTTCCAGTCATGCAGTCCACAGATTGTTCCAAACACAAACGATGCTGCTTTCCACTTTGCTTCCTAATATAAGTATTTATATGATTCCAACCGTTCACCCAAGTGTTTTGATTTAAAAAAAAAAAAAGCTATATTTTTTTCGCCCGTATCGTGCAGCCCTGCTCTAGGCATCCTTACTCACACTACCATACATTTACACACCATGACTTACACTAATAGACTGTACAATAAAAACATATATATATTCTTGCTGTAAAAAAACATGTCCGCAGAGGGTCCACAATCTTCCATCTACAACTTGTCATCTCCAACCTAACCCCATGTCCCCATATGACTATATGAATTGATCTACCTTCCACCACCAGGTGTTTAAGAACCCATACGAGGTGGTGACAGTGCTGCTGATCCAGACCCTGGGGGCCATGGTGCCCTCCATCCCTGTGTGTCTGAGCACGGCCATGGAGCGCGCCCCCCAGGAGCAGCGGCTGGACACCCTGCTGGAGCTTCACCACACCGCTGCCACCTTCGGCAGGAGCCTGGCGCAGGCCATGTTGCCTCACCTGGGTCTGTTCAGCCTGCAACTGCGTCTATGTATTTATTTATTTATAGGCCTATCATTTGCACGTTATTCGACAAGTCTGTCAATGCTGAGGTGTAAAATAGTTGTTGATTTTGCTAAACAGTTTATTTTCATCCGCAGTCCCTTGTTAGTCAGCAGTGAGATTGATGATATAGATTATAAGATTGTAATGATATCAGCCCTGCGTCAAAATACTTGAAAGGTGGCCTTGATTTTGCTTGGAGTTTGCACTTTTGGGACTATTCCATAGGAACATAATTATAGTAGGGAAACTGAAGTATTTGAAAGATCTGCTCATGACATGTTTATGGTAATCTTGATAGTGACGCTAATTAATTGTATTGATATATATATAACGCTGAATCCTAACTTGAGCTCCACTCAGGTAATTCAAACTTTTCCTTGGGGTTGACATCTGAGTGTTTTTTGGGGGGGGTTGGGGGGGTTCAGAGCTCACAAGGTAGACTTATGTTGTGGTTGTACCTCTCAGGCGAGAACAACCTGCTGAAGGTGAATGAGCTGGTCAGTGCCCTGTACGACCCCTACAAACCCTACCAGCTGCAGTATGGAGACCTGGAGGAGTCCCACCTCCTCATTCAGATCAGCGCCGTGCCCCTGGTGAGGCACATTTACATTTTAGTCATTTAAGAGACTTACAGGAGCAATTAGGGTAAAGTGCCTTGCTCACCTAGTCGGCTCTGGGATTCGAATCGGCGACCTTTTGATTACTGGCCCAATGCTCCTATCTGCTAGGATACCACCTCACACACACACGCACAAACCAAACCTTATTCAATAGTAATTTCATTTTTTTGGGAAGGCGAGTGGAAAGGACCTTGTGATCATTGACCGTGTACCTCTTGCCTTCTCTCTTCATCGTACATTTTCTTCTCTCTCCCGCTCCTCTTTCTCTGTCCCTCCCTCTTTCTCTCTCTCCTTATTCCCCTCCTTCTTTCAGGAGCGTGGTGAGGTGATAGACTGTGTAGAGGAGCTGAGTCACTCAGTGGGGAAGCTGTTTGGCCTGGCCGGTGCTGCTGTTGACCGCTGTGTCAAACTGACTGACGGCCTGGCCTTGTGTGGCCTCCTCAAGGCCCTCAAAGCCCTCTTCGCCAAGTAATTATACACGACTATACACTTTTTAAAAACATTTTATTGATCATTTTTTGGGAGGTGGAATGTTAACTTTTCAGTGTAAACTTAAACATGTAGAAAAGATAATAGAGCTATACAGTATATTTTCTTTTAAATAAGATCATCTTTGAGAACTAATAATCGCCATTCCAAAAATGTCATTGCATGGGGCCTCAATTGATTTTGTTATGTTTGAGTCACTCAGATCGCATAAGAACATGGCTTAAGCCATGGTAAAATGTGTAGAATTGTAGTAAATTAGCTTTAAAACATAAGTTTTGTCTCTGCGGCCAAGAGGACACCCACTACTCCCCCAACCCTAATTATGACACCACTGCTGGAAAAGAAATCCTAGGGGAAACACTGACAGTTCATACACATACTACACAGTACATGCACATTTCAATATTTGTGTGAATATTCTGGTTGACTTTTGTCCATTGCTCTCACATGTATGTGTCTTGGCCAATTTTTCTACAGGTATGTGTCAGACTTTTCCACTACTCTGCAGTCAGTCAGGAAGAAGTGCAGGTTGGAGGACATGCCCAGTGCTGCTGTGTTCCAAGAGGATTGGACTGCCTTCCAGAACTCGGTCAGGTGGGTTTTGTGTGAACCCAAATCAAACTCTGCTGGCTCTATTTTCCTTTGCACATTGTCATTTTCAGGATGCTTCCAACAACCATGGTTAATTAGATGTTAAGTCCAATATTTAGGGGACTGAGAGGTTTTGGACTGCTTCTGACTGACATTTTGGTGTACAAAGCACTCTGTTAATGTCACAGGGCCCAGTGTCTTATTGTACACTACATGACCAAAAGTAAGTGAACACCTGCTCGTCCAACATCTCATTCCAAAATCCTGGGAATTAATATGGATTTGGTGCCCTCTTTGCTGCTATAACAGCCTCCATTCTTCTGGGAAGGCTTTCCACTAGATGTTGGAACATTGCTGCGGGTACTTTCCATTCAGCCACAAGAGCATTAGTGAGGTTGGGCACTGATGCCTGGCTCGCAGTTGGCGTTCCCATTCCATTCAATTCATCCCAAAGGTGTTCGATGGGGTTGAGGTCAGTGCTCTGTGCAGGCCAGTCAAGTTCTTCCTCACCTATCTCGACAAACCATTTCTGTATGGACTTCGCGTTGTGCACGGGGGGCATTGTCATGCGGAAACAGGAAAGGGCCTTCCCCAAACTGTTGCCACAAAGTCTAGAATGTCATTGTATGCTGTAGCGTTAAGATTTACCTTCACTGGAGCTAAAGGGCCTAGCCCAAACCATGAAAAACAGGCCCATACCATTATTCCTCCTCCACCAAACTTAACAGTTGGCACTATGCATTCGGGCAAACATGGTTCTCCTGGCATCCTCCAAACCCAGATTTGTCCGTCAGACTGCCAGATGGTGAAGCACGATTCATCACTCCAGAGAATGTGTTTCCACTGCTCCAGAGTCCAATGGCCGCGAGCTTTACACCACTTCATCCGTCGACTTGGCATTGCACATGGTGATCTTAGGCTTGTGTACGGCTGCTCGTCCATGGAAATCCATTTCATGAAGCTCCAGACGAACAGTTCTGGTGCTGACGTTGCTTCTAGAGGCAGTTGGGAACTCTGTAGGGAGTGTTGCAACCAAGAACAGACCATTTTTGCGAGCCGCGCGCTTCAGCACTTGGTCCCTTTCTGTTTTCTGTGAGCTTGTGTGGCCTACCACTTCCCTGTTGACTGTTATTGCTCCTAGACATTTCCATTTCATAATAACAGCACTTACAGTTGACTGGGGCAGCTCTAGCAGGGCAGAAAGTTGACGAACTGACTTGTTGGAAATGTGGCATCCTATGATGGTGCCACGTTAAGTCACTGAGCTCTTTGGTAAGGCCATTCTACTGCCAAAGTTTGTCTATGGAGATTGCATGGCTGTGTGCTCGATTTTATACATTTGTCAACAACGGCTGTGACTGAAATGGCCAAATCCACTAATTAGAAGGGGTGTCCAAATGCTTTTGTATATATAGTGTGTTAGAAAGCACCATATTTCTGCTACCACTCTGTCAGCAGAGCTGACTTTAAGTGTCAGGTTTTACACCCCGATTTGCGTAGGGAGTGACGTATCACATTTTGTGCCCTATCTAGACAAAGAATCGATTGAATTTGCCTCTGAGCAACGGTGCCCAGCCTGCCAGATGGCATGTTAAAGGCAGATTGACATTTATTGTCATGAATCTTGCTCTGGAGGCAGAATTGAGCTATTTCTGCTATGTGGGCCAGATGCAAAGTCACCATTTTGTGTCTTCATTTAAGGTGAGGGTGAGGCATTAGGGTTAGCAGTGTAGTTAAGGTTAGGTCTAAAATCAGATTTTATGACTTTTTGGCTGTGCCAGCTAGTGACCACTCTGCAGAGCTGCCTCCAGGGCAAGGTTCATGACAATAAATGCCATATTAAAGGGGACAATCTAGGGACTCTGTCAATTGTGGTTTCGTCTCGCTGTGATATTCTGAGCCAGATTGGGAGCTCTCGAAATGAATAAATGCGAAATAATTTTGTAGAATTATTAGAAGGGACGAAATGTCTTAATGCGCAAAGCTGAAGTTGTAACGAGTCTGTACACATTCGAATGGTGTTTCTGCTTCGCTAAGAGGACGCTTGGTAGAACATGCTGTGCCGTCAGTTATATGAAATGGATCCAAACTTGTACTCTCACCTAAATATGATCATATTTATTTTACAGTTCGTTATAAGGTTGAATATTATAGTAAATTGTTTATAATTTGATTGTTACTATATTTAGAAAGCATTTCAGTAATTACAAGCTCTATTCCCGCACTTTTTTTATTTTATTTTTAATTTTTTACCTTTATTTAACTAGGCAAGTCAGTTAAGAACAAATTCTTATTTTCAATGACGGCCTAGGAACAGTGGGTTAACTGCCTGTTCAAGGGCATAACGACAGATTTTGTACCTTTGTCAGCTCGGGGATTTGAACTTGCAACCTTTCGGTTACTAGTCCAATGCTCTAACCACTAGGCTACAATAGGACAAAAGTCTGATATTATTTTTTTAATATTTTCGTAATATTTGTACTATATACTTGAGCCTGTGTCCTCAAAAGTGTGTACACCTCAGCAATTTTTTTTTTTTATACCAGAAAGTTCATTTCCAGAGCTTTCGAGAACTATGCAGCATTACTAGATATTGTTTATGGTAATATCATGAATAATAATAACTTTTGGGTCTCTTTAGGCAGAAATCTACATTTTTTTTATTTCCCCCATAATGTTCAACCAGGCCAATGCAGCACAGCTCGGCCGGTCATGGCCCGGTAGTATGAAAAGAGTAATTGTGCATGAACTGTCTGTTATTTTTGCTACCCCGTGTATCCTCTTCATTGCAGGATCATTGCCACCTGTGGGGAGTTGCTGAGACAGTGTGGAGCCTATGAGCTGCAGCTGTCAAACAAGTAAGACCAATGTCATCGCTCTAGCCGAGTTCCAAATCAACCCCCAGACCCTACTCCCTAGCTACCTGACTCCCCTACTTACAGTGCCTTGCGAAAGTATTCGGCCCCCTTGAACTTTGCGACCTTTTGCCACATTTCAGGCTTCAAATATAAAGATATAAAACTGTATTTTTTTGTGAAGAATCAACAACAATTGATTGGATATTGGATATTTCAAACTTTTTTAACAAATCAAAAACTGAACAATTGGGTGTGCAAAATTATTCAGCCCCTTTACTTTCAGTGCAGCAAACTCTCTCCAGAAGTTCAGTGAGGATCTCTGAATGATCCAATGTTGACCTAAATGACTAATGATGATAAATACAATCCACCTGTGTGTAATCAAGTCTCCGTATAAATGCACCTGCACTGTGATAATCTCAGAGGTCCGTTAAAAGCGCAGAGAGCAACATGAAGAACAAGGAACACACCAGGCAGGTCCGAGATACTGTTTAAAGCCGGATTTGGATACAAAAAGATTTCCCAAGCTTTAAACATCCCAAGGAGCACTGTGCAAGCGATAATATTGAAATGGAAGGAGTATCAGACCACTGCAAATCTACCAAGACTTGGCCGTCCCTCTAAACTTTCAGCTCATACAAGGAGAAGACTGATCAGAGATGCAGCCAAGAGGCCCATGATCACTCTGGATGAACTGCAGAGATCTACAGCTGAGGTGGGAGACTCTGTCCATAGGACAACAATCAGTCGTATATTGCACAATCTGGCCTTTATGGAAGAGTGGCAAGAAAGCCATTTCTTAAAGATATCCATAAAAAGTGTCGTTTAAAGTTTGCCACAAGCCACCGGGGAGACACACCAAACATGTGGAAGAAGGTGCTCTGGTCAGATGAAACCAAAATGGAACTTTTTGGCAACAATGCAAAACGTTATGTTTGGCGTAAAAGCAACACAGCTCATCACCCTGAACACACCATCCCCACTGTCAAACATGGTGGTGGCAGCATCATGGTTTGGGCCTGCTTTTCTTCAGCAGGGACAGGGAAGATGGTTAAAATTGATGGGAAGATTGATGGAGCCAAATACAGGACCATTCTGGAAGAAAACCTGATGGAGTCTGCAAAAGACCTGAGACTGGGACGGAGATTTGTCTTCCAACAAGACAATGATCCAAAACATAAAGCAAAATCTACAATGGAATGGTTCAAAAATAAACATATCCAGGTGTTAGAATGGCCAAGTCAAAGTCCAGACCTGAATCCAATCGAGAATCTGTGGAAAGAACTGAACTGCTGTTTACAAATGCTCTCCATCCAACCTCACTGAGCTCGAGCTGTTTTGCAAGGAGGAATGGGAAAAAATGTCGGTCTCTCGATGTGCAAAACTGATAGACATACCCCAAGCGACTTACAGCTGTAATCGCAGCAAAAGGTGGCGCTACAAAGTATTAACTTAAGGGGGCTGAATAATTTTGCGCGCCCAATTTTTCAGTTTTTGATATGTTAAAAAAGTTTGAAATATCCAATAAATGTCGTTCCACTTCATGATTGTGTCCCACTTGTTGTTGATTCTTCACACAAAAATACAGTTTTATATCTTTATGTTTGAAGCCTGAAATGTGGCAAAAGGTCGCAAAGTTCAAGGGGGCCGAATACTTTCGCAAGGCACTGTATATCCCTTCATACTTCCCCCATTCTCTTGCCATGACCTATAGGTCAAATTTATTTAAGTACGTTTTATTTGAAAGGGAATTGTGCATGGGCCTCAACACACTTTATGATCCTATAGGATCCTGGCCACGGCGGGGAAGTACCTGTCTGAGTCGTACAGCCCTAGGAGCCTGGCGGGCATCCAGGAAGCCAGCTCCACAGAGAGGAAGGCAAGCGGCAGGAACCCCTGGCAGGAGTATAACTACCTGCAGAGGGGCAACATGTCAGAGTACAACAGCCTGATGGGGCTGCTCTACTCCCTCAAGGTATGGATGTTCATACGGGGGGGGGGGATGACTTGGCACTGTTAACTTTCATTTGGGTTTAAGGTTTTTAGCTTGGGTGTGATGTTACAGTAGTTGTTGGCTAGGATGGGAATGTAGCCTATAAATGGTCAAATGTCCCATTTTTAACTATTTTCAGAGTGAAAATACAGAGAGTCTTGTGATCTGCGACCTATGTCATTTTTGCTTCAATAAAAGCTTGTAAATGCAATTAAGTAAGTTTCACTATGTTTTCAGGGAGTTAGGTCTGTTGTGAGGTCTGACATGTTCAAGTTGCCATTGTTTTGTAGGAGAAGGGGACAGGTAACTCCATTCTTCTGGCTGAGCCCCGAGTGGCTCTGACCCGTCTCAACCAGCAGGCCAACCAGCTGGCCTTCGACTCGGTCTTCCTGCAGATCAAACATCAACTCTGCTTGGTCTCCAAAATGGAGGTCTGTATGTGTGTGTGTGCAGTCAGTGAATCTAGTTTCTGTATGTAAATGTAATGCTTACATATGTTCCGTCTTGTACCACGGCTGTTATCAGAGCCGAGACGCAGGAGGTTTTGGAGAGAGCTATGCTGAAGACCTGCCTACCTTCAGCTTGTCCCCACAGGAGTACATCACCAATGTATGTCTGGCCTAACTATGGGCACAACATCTACAGGTTATATAATTCAAGTCATAGATTCAAGTGTTATTGTATATGTATTATGTAATATAACCTGTCCTTGCAAGCTGTTTTTTGGAAAAATGTTTTAGTGGTGGTTTTTCTGCTGTAAATGTTCACCGTTAGTGTTACTATAGTACTATGAATGTTCCGGTTCCGTCAGGTTGTGTTGAGGTGGCTTACTGCCTGTGGTTTCTCCTTGAAAGATAGGACAGTACATCATGTCTCTGCCGCTCCACTTGGAGCCCTTTGTGACGCAAGAAGACCCGGCGCTGGAGTTGGCCCTGCACGCAGGAAAGCTGCCTTTCCCTCCTGAGCAAGGTGACCCCCCCCCCCCTCTCTTTCATTCGGTCTATCCCTCCATCTGTCTCTCTACTCTTCCCTCCTTTTAGATGTTTGCCCCTCTTGTCTGGTACCCGTCTCCCTTGTTCTTTTGCTCCTCATCTCTTCAGGTTTTGCACCTTTTTCCTCTCTTCCCCAGTCCTCTTCTATCTCCCCATACCTCTCCTCTCTCTTCTCAGTCTTCCCCCCCACTTTACTTATTGCCCTAAACTTCCGGTCTCTTCTTTCTTTCTCTCCTTGCACACTCCATCTCTCCTCCAGTCTCCCTCTCGTTTGTCCTAATTTCAATAGCTGCCCTTGCCATTTTCTGTGTGTGACTGGCCATGCCTCATGTTTGTCTGATGTTGTTTCAACCTCAGGTGATGACCTTCCGGAGCTGGACAACACAGCAGACTACTGGCTGGGCTCCATCGCCAGGGCGACCATGCAAACGTACTGTGACGCCATCCTGCTCATCCCAGAGCTCACGGCCCACTCCACCAAACAGCTGGCCACCGACATCGGTACTGTACCTCTGTCAATGACCCCCAAAATATTAGGGATGTAACGATTCACCGATAAGCATTGGTCCCCGGTTCAAATGTTGAAGATACGAGTGCGTCGCTCTGCGGGACCCCAAACCTGCTCCGACGTTCAAATGTTACAAATTGCCGGTTCACTAATGTTTTTTTAAATCGTATTGTTTTATTCTGAAAATACCTCATCTGTTGTGACTGACTGGATGTGTCCTCTCCTTCAGTTCAGTAGCCTGTCGAACTTTTGTGACTAACTGCCTATGACTGTCAAATAACAACTGTGCGCACAGCTGGGAGATACAGCTGCTGGTGCCAACGAGAGGTCGGCCTATCCCTGTTCTAATAGGATATTTGTACATCTGTGCGGCACTTTCAGCTTTCAGAGGCCTGTAAAATGGCTCTCTCAATGTCAAATTATAGGCTTTATTAGTTTGAGTGACAACCAATGTAATTTGCTGGCTCATTGTTACCAAATGTGCTGTAGAAAATGGTGTTTTACCGGAGTTGTGTAGCCTACCAGAGTGGATGCAACTCACATCCAACTGCTGATTTAAGGTTTTCAATCATTCAGATTTCATTTAGATTGTTCAGGTTCACCATAAGAAATAGTTTTGGTAGTTTTGCTTTAAACAGTCAATGTTTTTGGTAATTTTTTACATAAACAGGGTTATTTTGTAAGGGCAGCAATAATTTTTGCGAGAATGCAAGGTTGCATTCAATTCCTGTACTCCCTGTTCACCCACGGCTGCATGGCCAGGCACGACTCCAACACCATCATTAAGTTTGCAGACGACACAACAGTGGTAGGCCTGATCACCGACAATGACGAGACAGCCTATAGGGAGGAGGTCAGAGACCTGGCCGGGTGGTGCCAGAATAACAACCTATCGCTCAACGTAAACAAGACTAAGGAGATGATTTTGGACAACAGAAAAAGGAGGACCGAGCACGCCCCCATTCTCATCGACGGGGCTGTAGTGGAGCAGGTTGAGAGCTTTAAGTTACTTGGCGTCCACAGCAACAACAAACTAGAATGGTCCAAACACACCAAGACAGTCGTGAAGAGGTCACGACAAAGCCTATTCCCCATAGGGCAACGAAAAAGATTTGCCATGGGTCTTGAGATCCTCAAAAGGTTCTACAGCTGCAACATCGAGAGCATCCTGACATGTTGCATCACTACCTGATACGGCAATACGCAAGGCACTACAGAGTGTAGTGCGTACGGCCCAGTACATCACTGGGGCAAAGCTGCCTGCCATCCAGGACCTCTACACCAGGCGGTGTCAGAGGAAGGCCCTAAAAGCTGTCAAAGACCCCAACCACCCCATTCATAGTCTGTTCTCTCTACTACCACATGACAAGTGGTACCGGAGTGCCAAGGCTACTCGGACTATCTGCATTGTGTATGGTATTGGGGCCCATGTATTTAGAGTCATATTGAATCGTTCATGAAATATTTGTTAGATAGCTCTAGATCAATTTTGTACATGGAGCCAACGTGGTTATAAGTACTGAATGTCATTGCTTCTTGGATGCTGTATGATCATCTGGAGTTGGTTGTTTAGTAAAAAAAAAAAAATGTCAAGAATGTACAGACTCGTTTTACATTTTCAGATAAAAAAACTAAACCAAGAAGCAATGCGTACTTACACACACGTTGTATCATCGTTGCATCATCAAGTATGCGTTGTCAAATGCCTACTTGCCAAAGCATCAATAGTGTATCATTAAGCATGGCAGGTTACTCTACGTCTATTTGTAATTAATATCGGAAACCCAGAACTAAAATGTTGACGCTCGATTAACTTCAGGGGGAGATGTGAACTTGACTTGCAAAGTATCCCCCTCCCTCCCTTAATTGGAAACTCTACAAGTTTCAGGCAAGTCTATTGGCCAAATGTCCACTTCTGAAATTTGAAATATGCGAGCACCTGCAAAATTGTAATTTGTCCAAATGTTCAGTGGTGAAAAATCAGCATACCCAAACAGAGTTCCTTGTTAGTCGTTGCATCCCACAGACTGTTGACAGACGCATCGATACCATTTATGTTAAGTGCGTCTATCCACAAGAGATTAATTGGTAATAATATAGTAATAATCTAATTGTATCGGTCACATACACATATTTAGCAGATGTTAAATGGGGGTGTAGCGAAACGCTTGTGTTCCTAGCTCCAACAGTGCAGTAGTATGAACAATGCACATGAATCTAAAGTTAAATAATGGAATTAAGAAATATATAAATATTAGGACACGCAATGTCGGAGTGGCATTGACTTAAATACAGTAGAATAGAGTACAGTATATACATATGAAATGAGTAAAGCAGTATGTAAACATTATTAAAGTGATATGTGATTCTATGTATATGGGGCAGCAGCCTCTAAGGTGCAGGTTTGAGTAACCGAGTGGTGGCTATTTAACAGTCTGATGGCCTTGAGAGAAGCTGTTTTTCAGTCTCTCTGTCCCAGTTTTGATGCAGCTGTACTGACCTCGCCTTCTGGATGATAGCGGGGTGAACAGGCTGTTGCTCGGGTGGTTGTTGTCCTCTGATGTTTTTGGCCATCCTGTGACATCAGGTGCTGTAGGTGTCCTGGAGGGCAGGTAGTTTGCCCCCGGTGATGCGTTGGTCAGACTGCACCACCCTCTGGAGAGCCCTGCAGTTGCGGGCGGTGTAGTTGCGGTACCAGGCGGTGATGCAGCCTGACAGGATGCTCTCAATTGTGCAGTTGTAAAGGTTTGTGAGGGTCTTAGGGGCAAAGCCGAATTTCTTCTGCATCCTGAGGTTGAAGAGGTGCTGTTGCGCCTTCTTCACCACACTGCCTGTGTGGGTGGACCATTTCAGCTTGTCAGTGATGTGTACGCGAGGAACTTGAAGCTTTTCACCTTCTCCACTGCGGTCCCGTCAATGTGGATAGGGGTGTGCTCCCTCTGCTGTTTCCTGAAGTCCACGATCAGCTCCTTTGTTTTGTTGACGTTGAGAGAGCGAGGTTATTTTCCTGGCATTCACCTCCTCCCTGTAGGCTGTCTTGTCATTGTTGATAATCAGGCCTACTACTGTTGTGTCGTCTGCAAACTTCATGAATGAGTTGGAGGCCTGCGTTGCCACACAGTCATGGGTGACCAGGGAGTACAGGAGGGGGCTGAGTACCCACCCTTGTGGGGCCCGTGTGGAAGATCAGTGAAGTGGAAGTGTTGTTTCCTACCTTCACCACCTGGGGGCTGCCTGTCAGGAAGTTCAGGAACCGTTTGCACAATGCGGGGTTTAGACCCAGGGCCCCAACTTTAATGATGAGCTTGGAGGGTACTATGCTGTTGAATACTGAGCTATAGTCAATGAACAGCAGTCTTACATAGATATTCCTCTTGTCCAGATGGGATAGAGCAGTGTGATGGCGATTGCATCGTCTGTGGATCTATTGGGGTGGTATGCAAATTGAAGTGGGTCTAGGGTGTTAGGTAAGGTGGAGGTGATATGATCCTTAACGACTGTAGCCTCTCCAATCACTTCATGTTGACAGAAGTGAGTGCTACGGTGGCCTCCCTAGTGGTGCAGTGGCCTAAGGCAGTGCTAGCTGTGCCACTAGTGATCCTGGGTTCGAGTCCAGGCTCTGTCGCAGACGGCCGCGACCGGGAGACCCATCGGGCGGCGCACAATTGGGCCAGCATCGTCCGGGTTAGGGGAGGGTTTGGCCGGCAGGGATGTCCTTGTCCCATCGGGCACTAGCAACTTCTGTGGCGGTCTGGGCGCAGTGCACGCTGACACGGTCGCCAGGTGTACGGTGTTTCCTCCGACACATTGGTGTGGCTGGCTTCCGGGTTAAGTGGGCATTGTGTCAAGAAGCAGTGGGTACAGGAACAATGGTGGACATCTTGAAGCAAGTGGGGACAGCAGACTGGGATAGGGGGATATTGAATATGTCCGTAAACACTCCAGCCAGCTGGTCTGCGGATGCTCTGAGGACATGGCTAGGGATGCCACCTGCAGCCTTGCGAGGGTTAACACACTTAAACGTGTTATTCACGTCGGCCAGGGACAACGATACAGTCCTTGGGAGCCGGCCGTGTCGGTGGCACTGTGTTATCCTCAAAGCTGGCGAAGAAGGTGTTTTTAGCTTGTCCCGGGAGCAAAACATCTGTGTCTGCGAAGTGGCTGGTTTTTCCCTTTGTAATCCGTGTTTGTCTGTAGACCCTGCCACATACTATATTATTACCTATTATTGACTATATTATTACCTATTATTGACTATATTATGTCCATACTATGTTTTCAGTGTGTTAGTGCCACACAGTGTTTGTTGATCTTCAACATCTGTCTCCTAACAGACTATCTGAGCAACGTTATGGACGCTTTGGGCCTGCAGCCCTCCAGGACCCTTCAGCAGATAGTGACCCTGCTGAGGGCCAAGCCAGAGGAGTACAGACAGACGGCCAAACTGCTGCCCCGCAGACTGGTGTCCACCATCGCTGCCCTGAGAGGGCTGGACCACTGACCACGGTCACACTCTAAACCGGTAACGGACTATGGACAAAAAAAAAGCTATTTTTCTAACTCTGGCACATTGACATTTAAATGTTGATGAATGTACACTGTCTCTGTCACACAAGTCCAACGTTAAAAGTTTTTTTTTTTTCTCGTCCCAACACAAATACATTGTCTTTCACCTCCTGTGTTGGTCAGCCTGATCTCAAATGTGTTTACACTTGACCCAAAAACAAATCCAGTCTTAGAATGTAGAGAGAAAAATATCAAATTACACTTCTTTTTTTTTATACGTGTTGTAAATATGGAAGTATGTCATGTAAAAAATTATGATCCTACTCAAATCGCTTGTTCCTCACTGTTTTTCTTCTCTATAGATTTGATCGCTACAATCTGGAGTCTGGACCCCTGGTATGACGGAGAACTGAGAAGTATCCATTTGGGGATATTCCCATCATGCAACATCTTCAAATCAAATATTGTAACTGCTTTGGCATCATACTATTGGCAATTCTGTTAGTAAAAAAAAAAGATTGTTTTCTATTATGTTACATTTTTGTTCATTTACACTTATATTGGGGTAAATCCGGGTAGAATTGGTTTTGCTTATTTGTAATGTACTGGAATCTGTCCACTAATTGAATAAACATGTGGCCTTGTTGTCTTCAAGTCTTTGATAATGAAATTAATTGAAGATTCAAGTTCAATGTCTGATTAACTGAGGATGCTGTTGCCACAGCAAGGGTAGTATTGTTCACATAGGCTATGTTTAACAGTATGAAGGTTCATCTCAGAAAATCATTAATGAACATACTGTAATGCTAGGGTTGGCAACAGGCCAAAGCTTATTTTTTTACATTTTTAAATAGACTAATCTCCAGGAATTCAACTGATTTGTTTAATTTAGGAAATATGTTCCCAAGTATTCCCACAGACAAAAAAAAAGATGTGATCATGTCTGGAATTGTTATTTTGAAATACAATCTGTTTTGGAGCTTAGTTGTGGTCAATTTGCAGTGTTTCCGCCCTGACCATCCGTCGGACAAAAATCGTCTTGAATCTAGTTGCCTACCCCTGGCCTGCCGTAAAACAGTTGCAGGATAGGCTAACTGTAGTGAGGATCTGAATTTTCTGGGCACCAAATTATCGGAGTATCTTTCCCAATGTAAAAAAAAAAAGTGTTATTTTTGTATATATATTTTAGGCCTAGCTGTGTATGTGTCACTGTCTGATTTCTAGTGGAGCATTCTGGCCTACAACAGGAAAGTAGAATGAGACAGACCCCAGTCAGCATCACATGCCGCTACCTGCTCTCCTCCAACATGGATCAGTGTTTGGCCGTGACGTCAGCCGTCACCGCCCTGCCTGCCTGCAGTATCGGTGACTCCAGATGATGAAGACAGGAGAAGCGGCCTTGCGATGAATCAGAATTAACAGGGAAATAAGCCATCACAGGATGAGATACTGCTTTAAACTTGGCGACGGAGGTATCGAACGATGTTCATTTTACGGCGCTTATACGATGGATAGTATTATACCGAATGGAGGGAGCGGTGGACTATGCTTCCCTCCGGGCTTCTTTCTAGGGGCTTTTCAGTTTAAGAGCGCTTCTGCAAGCGCTTCCACGGTATGGGCGATTTAGTGAAGACATCCACGAGTCTATAAACATCAGCAATACAATCGTTTTGGGCAATATCGTGGAATATTTATGTTCTTAAAGATTCTAGAATAGGATTATATAGGTGGAGCTGCGGTTTATTTAATAAAACATGAGCCCCGCTCGGTACACTGTGGTCCCAATATATGGGTTGATTTATTGCTGTTGATGTTCGAGTATTGTGAGTCGCTGATTTTCTAATGAACGCGGTTCATTTTGGGCATCCAAAATGTTACACCTGCATGGCATGACCCTAAATTGATAGACTACGAGAATATTAACATTTGCTCGTGCATGGAGACCCTCTAGGCTACCTAATTTAGAGTGGCATGATAGCATCTCCCCATGGAGAATATTTATGCAACCCGACGCAGTGTTTTAATTGAGATAAGAGACATGTCATGGGTCTTTTGTTCAGGCTATAGGCTGCTGGTGATAAGACCCTCAAATGCTCCACCTTTCCTCCAAAATAGTGTTTTATAGCCTACTACTGTCATCATCAGTGAGGAGCATAAATAACATCAATAATTATTATCACTGTGGTTGGCTTTTGTCATTGGGAATGACAGACTGATCCAATTATTGTCCAGAGGTGCTCTCTCTAGTAAGATTTAAATATTGAGAAACCCCAGCCCGACTGTGACCATGTCGAAAGCTGCCACTAAAGAGAAAAAATCATTCAGCAAGAAGCTCTTCCGAAGGGGCTCAGTGCGCTCGGTGGGGAGCTTTATGAACAGAGTTCTAAGGACTCTGTCGACTTTGTCCCATTTCGGCAACGAGGAGCATCAAGATGAAGACAAGGACGATGCAAGTTCCATCCCGGCCACCACTGGCGGCTCTGTCCCCTCCGACGACAGTGACTGTGGCGGGTTCCTGTTTGGGGACAAGGTCCCCGGAGTTGCCGGACTCAAGAACCATGGCAACACCTGTTTCATGAACGCTATCTTGCAATGTCTGAGCAACACGGAGCTATTTGCTGAATATCTAGCATTGGAACAATACCGTGGAGAGGACAACAGTCACGGTACTAATGACAAATCGACTGAATCGAATAAACCGAAGTCAACCAACGGTGTCTGTATCCAAAGAAAGGGACACCAGCAGGAGTCAGGTGAAGTCACCGAGCAACTTTCTGGTCTCGTCCGCGCTCTGTGGACGTTTGAGTACACCCCACAACACAGCCGCGAATTCAAGGTATGTGGATGCACGCCCTGGCAACTGAATTGTTTTGATCGCTGTCTATTGTTTGATGGAAATGGGATTAATCCTATGGTTTATAAACTGCGACGGGCGCACACTTGAAAGCCATTCAAATAGTTGGCATGGGTTGTTGCAATGCAGTACGTGACTAACATGCACCTGCCAACCGTTACAATGTAACCGCACAAATGCAACTGATTGTTTCATTGGTTCGTTCTGTCATGGTGTTACTTCGTTGCAGAATCTCATAAGTACAGTAAACCCAATCTACTGGTTGTCTGTGGGGATTGAACGTGTCAAGCCAAACTACTATAGGCCTACTATTGATTCATTCAAAGTGACTGTCATTAGCAGAAACATATAATGCGCAGGTGATGAGTATGCGTGTGTTAGAGCAGGTAGGCTAGGTGTGTTTGAGAAGAGCTGGATAAGAAAAGCTGCACACTCAGTCCAGCAGAATGGCAGACTGTGACCCACGTGACTACCCAGTGAGGAATACATCCAGAGCTGGTGTCAACCAGACTAGTAGAATGGTTGGCCAATCCTGTATTAGTGCATAGGCCTCGGGTGCTTTGCAGTTCAGGAGATATACACACGATTTACTTCTGATGGATATCTGAATGTTGAGAGCACACTCAGAAAGTATTCGTACCTCTTGACTTATTCCACATTTTGTTGTGTTACAGCCTAATGTCTCACCCATCGACACACAGTACCCTATAATGACAGTCAAAATATGTTTTTTGATAAAATAAAAAAAACATTTATTGAAAATGAGATACAGAAATATGACATTTACATAAGTATTTACACCCCTTTGCGTTGCAAAGAGAATGTCAAGAGTGTGCAAAGCTGTCATCAAGGCAAAGGGTTGCTACTTTGAAAAATCTAAAATATATTTTGATTTGTTTAACACTTTTGGTTACTACATGATTCCATATGTGTTATTTCATCGTTTTTATGTCTTCACTATTATTCTACAATGCAGAAAATAGTAAAAATAAAGAAAAACCCCTGAATGAGTAGGTGTGTCCAAACCTTTGACTGGTACTGTATATACTGAAATATCACATTTACATAAGTATTTAGACCCTTTACTCAGTACTTTGTTGAAGCACCTTTGGCAGCGATTACAGCCTCAAATCTTCTTGGGTATGACACTACAAGCTTGGCACACCTGTATTTGGGGAGTTTCTCCCATCCTTCTCTGTAGATCCTCTCAAGCTCTACCAGGTTGGATGGGGGGCTTCGCTGTACAGCTATTTTCAGGTCTATCTAGAGATGTTTGATTGGGTTCCAAGTCCGGGCTCTGGCTGGGACACTCAAGTACATTCAGAGACCTATCCCAAAGCCACTCCTGCATTGTTTTGGCTGAGTGCTTAGGGTCGTTGTTCTGTTGGAAAGTGAACCTTCTTCCCAGTCTGAGGTCCTGAACACTCTGGAACAGGTTTTCATCAAGGATCTCTCTGTACTTTGCTCGGTTAATCTTTCCTTCAATCCTGACTAGTCTCCCAGTCCCTGCCGCTGTAAAACATCCCCACAGCATGACTCTGCCACCACCATGCTTCACTATAGGGATGGTGCCAGGTTTCCTCCAGATGTGACGCTTGGCATTCAGGCCAAAGAGTTAAAACTTGATTTCATCAGACCAGAAAATCTTGTTTCTTATGGTCTAAGAGTCCTTTAGGTGCCATTTGACAAACTCCTGCATTGGCAAACTCCTGCTGTCATGTGCAATTTACTCATGAGTGGATTCCGTCTGGCCACTACCATAAAGGCCAGATTGGTGGAGGGCTGCAGAGATGGTTGTTCTTCTGGAAATTTCTCCCACCTCCACAGGGGAACTCTGGATCTCTGTCAGAGTGACCATCAGTTTGGCCGGGCGGCCAGCTCTAGAAAGAGTCATGGTGGTTCCAAAGTCCTTCCATTTAAGAATGATAGAGGCCACTGTGTTCCTGGGGACCTTCAATGTGCAGAACGTTTTTGGTACCCTTCCCCAGATCTGTGCCTCGACACAATCCTGTCTCGGAGCTCTACGGACAATTCTTTCGACCTCATGGCTTGGTTTTTCTCAGACATGTACTGTCAACTGTGGAACCTTATATAAGCAGGTGTGTGCCTTTACAAATCATGTCCAATCAATTGAATTTACCACAGGTGGACTCCAATCTCCAGGATGACCAATGGAAACAGGAATTTCAATTTTGAGTGTCATAGCAAAGGGTGTTAATAGTTATGGAAATAAGGTATCTGCTTTTTATTTTTAATACATTTGCAAACATTTCTAAAAACATGTTTTCACTTAGTCATTATGGGGTGTTGTGTGTAGATTGATGAGGACATGTTTTTTATTTAATCCATTTTAGAATAAGGCTGTAATGTAACCCAAGCATACAGCCAAAGCAATGCTGGAATGGCTTCAGAACAAGAACGTGAAAGCCTTTGAATGGCCCAGTCAAAACGCAGGCTCAAATCCCATTGAAAATCTGTGGAAATACTTGTAATAGAGCTTGGGAAAATCTGCAAGGAAGAATGGGAGAAAATCCCCAAATCCAGATGTGCAAAGCTGATACAGGCATACCCAAGACGACTCAAAGGTGCTTCTACAAAGTATTTACTCAAAGCAAAGAGGTGTGAATAATTATGTAAATGCGGTATTTCTGTATTTCATTTTCAACACATTTGCTAAAACTTTGTCATTATGGGGTATTGTGTGTAGATGTGTGAGGGGGGGGGGGGAAATATATATGAATTCAGGCTGTAACAGAACAAAATGTGGAATAAGTCAAGGGGTATGGGTATCTTCTGAAGGCACTGTACACGTCCGTCAGAGCCACAGGGTCTAACAAACAAGACGAACAAGACGGATGAAAGAGGAAGAACCACCCAAAACATGAATTGTTAATACATGAATGATCAATAGTTACATGCTTTATTTATTTTACTAGGCAAGTCAGTTAAGAAGAAATTCTTATTTTCAATGACGGCCTAGGAACAGTGGGTTAACTGGTCTAGGAACAGTGGGTTAACTGGTCTAGGAACAGTGGGTTAACTGGCCTAGGAACAGTGGGTTAACTGGCCTAGGAACAGTGGATTAACTGGTCTAGGAACAATGGGTTAACTGGTTTAGGAACAGTGGGTTAACTGGCCTAGGAACAGTGGGTTAACTGGCCTAGGAACAGTGGGTTAACTGGCCTAGGAACAGTGGGTTAACTGGTCTAGGAACAATGGGTTAACTGGTTTAGGAACAGTGGGTTAACTGGCCTAGGAACAGTGGGTTAACTGGCCTAGGAACAATGGGTTAACTGATTTAGGAACAGTGGGTTAACTGGCCTAGGAACAATGGGTTAACTGGTTTAGGAACAGTGGGTTAACTGGCCTAGGAACAGTGGGTTAACTGGTCTAGGAACAATGGGTTAACTGGTTTAGGAACAGTGGGTTAACTGCCTTGTTCAGGGGCAGAATGACAGATTTTTACCTCGTCAGCTCGGGGATTCGATCCTGAAACCTTTCGGTTACTAGTCCAACACTCTAAACATTAGGCTACCTGCCGCCCTTACATGTAAACCTATATCGAATATGTTCGCAGATATCTATATAAGTCTATGAAGGATGAGCCAATCATAACAAAAAGTGTACTCTCTGTTTCCTGGTGATGAATGGTACAGTAGGCTATTGACACACAACACGTTTTATATTATATCACCAGGAACCAAAGCGTCCACTTTTTTTTGTATGATTGGCTTTTCACGAATTGACTCGTTACATAGATATCTGCGAACAGATTCATTCTTTTGATATAGGCTTACATTTAACTATTGATCACTCGTGTATTAACGTGTAAATTTCAATTAGAGCCTACTGTACCATTCTCTTGATTCATCAAATCAATTAGCAACAACCTCCAAGTAGACTAGCAGTGGCAGATATTATGAATGGATGGACTCGGGAGCAGTGAATCTCACCTATCCGTTGGATCTCCCTAATCAGACGGATTTACGGGGTTTAGTTGAGAATGGCAAAAACTCAAATCAATCACATTTCTTTTATAAAGCCCTTTTCATATCAGCTGTTGTCACAAAGTGCTGTACAGAAAGCCAGTCTAAAACCCCAAACAGCAAGCAATGCAGATGCAGAAGCACAGTAGCAAGGAAAAACTCCCTAGAAAGGCAGGAGTCTAGGAAGAAACCTAGAGAGGAACCAGGGTCCGTGAGAACAGCAAATTCGGAAACAAAGGAGCACGCCAAGGCAACACACCCGGTGAAATCAAGTCAGGGTTCCACAGATTCCAGACTTTCTGAAGAGCAGAGATGTTGTGTTCCTGTAGAGTTTTTCGATGGACGTGAAATGAATGAAATGTGTAGCAGCATCTGAATCTACCAGCTTGTGTCCCAGCAGATTAGCCTGGTCAGCTGTCTTAATGTTGTTTCCTCTTAGGAAGCTCAGGTTACCCTCCCATCATCAGCACCAGAATTCCTTTCAAAGTCACTCACTAAAGATTTCTCTGTGAACCTCCATTTCTTTGCACCAGGGATTTTCTTTCTGTCTATTTCGGGTCTTATAACTACATGTCCTGCTTTACCGGTTCAAAGTAAATATTGGAGGGGAATTGAATTGAACAGGTCCATCCAGCAACACACTGCTTATTCCTGACAATGTTTCTATTTCGGTCCATTTTTCTCCCTTGGTTGTCAGCCAGAGAACAAACTGTCTTATTCTATATAGATTATTCACTCTGGAGTGTAGAGCCACGGTCATATTTATGAAGTTGGCTGTGTTTACACAGGCAGCCCAATTCTGATATATTTTCCACTAATTTGTCTTGTGACTCATCAGATCAGTTCTGAAAAAGATCTGATGTGAAAAGATCTGATCTGAATGGCTGCGTCTACAAATGCAGCCATTCAGATCAGATCTTTTTACATCAGATTAGATATTTTCAGAGGCTCCTTCACTAGATACATTGGACTCTTTTAAAATATGCCCGTTATTTATGGAGAGAAAGTGTGTTTATATGTTTTGTATTGATTGATTCAGCTACATTTGATCTCCATAACTCAGCACTTACTATCAGTCCCAACCGTCATCAGTTAAATGTTTGGGTAATTGTGCTTTAATTGGTATCGGCTCAGTTTTTCACGGCAGGTCACTTCACATGTCTACCTGGTTAGTTCATTTGCGTAAACCGCAGTATAAAACAGTTAGAGCCATGTCTGAAAGGTTGGTTTTAGCACCTTTGAATTGCCAAGCTGTTAAGTATTTTACAAGTAATTAAGTATTTTACACAGTTTTATAATCCGTGTACTTTTTAAGCCATTAAGTGGACAAGGCGATGGCCGGCATTGTCACAATATCTCTGAGCTGGGTTGTTGAGTAAAGCGCTATAAAGTACAGTATACCGAGCTCCTCTTACACCTAATGATTTTCCCAGTTTGCGTCATCAAGTTTCTTGGTAACCAAATAGCCGTATTTTACTGGAGCTAACTTGAGTTTCCATCATTGACAGTAGAAGGTATAGACCCTTTTCAAATCACGACCATGTTGAATTGAATATGAGGCTGAGCAGACAGAATAACTGCTGTCTGAGGCCACATTGAGAACAAAACTTGAGAGCACTTACAACTCATTAACGAGACATGGACGATAGATACACAAGGGGATAGCCCTATCCGTTTTCCTGTACATCGACTGCCCGATCGAGCGATAAATTGTCTATCTCCACTGTCATTGACTAATTAGGCCATTATACAAATGGAATTGTTTAATTACATATCATCAGTAGTTTACCTGGCTGCATTATACTGCAAGTACCATAGGCAGATTATGCAGATGCCTTTCCAGGACTCAACAGCACTCAACCTCCATTTTACCTTGCTGTTTTTCTGGTTAGATATTTTACTGTGGCACACAATGCTACAGTATACGTACAGTAAACATCCTCCACCTACTCTACAGTTCTCTTTTAGTATGTACACAGAGGCATTGGGTTGAGTGCTTGGTCTTTCATGGCATCATGCTTTGCATAAAGTGCTGGGGCTGCAGTGCTAATGGTTTCAAAAGGAGGGTTTCCCTGTGGGATTTACTGGGAGGAACAGAGCTCGGCGTTCTGGTTGCATCGTTGCCCTCATGTGACATTTGATAGCCAGTGACCAGAGGTGTCTACACCTGGCCTGGAGGGATGGCTCTGTCACCACGCACGGAGGTGTCCTCAATTAGCTAAGTCTGTCACTCACCGGGTTATTAAAGTGTTATTTCTTCAGGGTTTCTCGTCGCGATGTTACAATAGAAACTGTACTGTCCAACATAGAGAAAGGAGCATGTTGTTACATTAAAAAAAATAACTAGGCAAGTCAGTTAAGAACAACTTCTTATTTTTCAATGACAGCCTAGGAACAGTGGGTTAACTGCCTTGTTCAGGGGCAGAACAACAGATTTGTACCTTGTCAGCTCGGGGATTTGAATTTGCAGCTACTAGCACAACACTCTAACCACTAGTCTACCCTGTTAATGCCTTTCCCAACCAACACTTCGGTTTGCTTCGACTCCTGCTCCTCAGCCATGTCTCAATTTGAAGACGGACCAATCAAAACACAAACAAAAATGATCTGTTTAATGCCTCACATTAACTTGTGACCTTACTTTTACCATTCATCTTTGAACTTGTGTTTTTTTTTCTTCCCAGAACGTTGTGTCGAAGAGTGCCCTGCAGTTCCGGGGCAACGCCCAGCACGATGCTCAGGAGTTCCTCCTGTGGCTCTTGGACAGAGTTCACGAGGACCTCAACAACATCGTCCTGCCCAGCAGCAGACCCCCCAGGAAGGTAACCAACTTTACTTGGGCATGCGTACGTCCGTTACATCAGTTGCAAGTTGGAGATTATAACTCAGACCGTTGAATGATATTAGATATAGCCTATAGCCATGTCTGGTAGTATCGCTGCCAACTGTACTGGTTCTGAAGCTTCGAGACTGTGGATTGGTACCTTTCTGTACTGAACAGACAGCATTGTGTCTCCTCCAACTGCATCGTCTAGGCTGTATCCCCTTTACTGCATTTCCATTGTTGTATCTCCCTTAACTGTCAATTACCTGATTGTGTTTACTTTGTTTTATTTGTTGATATTTGTTGATCTGGTGTTACTCTATTCGGGCGTTAATGTGGGCTGTTAAGTATCTATCTCCTGACTAACTGCTGTGTTACTATATGTCGTCTCTCCTGACTAACTGCTGTGTTACTATATGTCGTCTCTCCTGACTAACTGCTGTGTTACTATATGTCGTCTCTCCCGACTAACTGCTGTGTTACTATATGTTCGTCTCTCCTGACTAACTGCTGTGTTACTATATGTCGTCTCTCCTGACTAACTGCTGTGTTACTATCTGTCGTCTCTCCTGACTAACTGCTGTGTTACTATCTGTCGTCTCTCCTGACTAACTGCTGTGTTACTATATGTCGTCTCTCCTGACTAACTGCTGTGTTACTATATGTCGTCTCTCCTGACTAACTGCTGTGTTACTATCTGTCGTCTCTCCTGACTAACTGCTGTGTTACTATCTGTCGTCTCTCCTGACTAACTGCTGTGTTACTATCTGTCGTCTCTCGTTACTAACTGCTGTGTTACTATCTGTCGTTTCTCCTGACTAACTGCTGTGTTACTATATGTCGTCTCTCCTGACTAACTGCTGTGTTACTATCTGTCGTCTCTCCTGACTAACTGCTGTGTTACTATCTGTCGTTTCTCCTGACTAACTGCTGTGTTACTATATGTCGTCTCTCCTGACTAACTGCTGTGTTACTATATGTCGTCTCTCCTGACTAACTGCTGTGTTACTATCTGTCGTCTCTCCTGACTAACTGCTGTGTTACTATATGTCGTCTCTCCTGACTAACTGCTGTGTTACTATCTGTCGTCTCTCCTGACTAACTGCTGTGTTACTATATGTCGTCTCTCCTGACTAACTGCTGTGTTACTATCTGTCGTCTCTCCTGACTAACTGCTGTGTTACTATATGTCGTCTCTCCTGACTAACTGCTGTGTTACTATATGTCGTCTCTCCTGACTAACTGCTGTGTTACTATATGTCGTCTCTCCTGACTAACTGCTGTGTTACTATATGTCGTCTCTCCCGACTAACTGCTGTGTTACTATATGTCGTCTCTCCTGACTAACTGCTGTGTTACTATATGTCGTCTCTCCTGACTAACTGCTGTGTTACTATATGTCGTCTCTCCTGACTAACTGCTGTGTTACTATATGTCGTCTCTCCCGACTAACTGCTGTGTTACTATATGTCGTCTCTCCTGACTGTCGTCTGTCTGCTCGCTGTATCTGCAGCCTCCGTTGGAGGAAGAAAATGTCCCCGAAGGATCCTCATTACCAGCAGCTGGCTCTTTCGTACAAGAGCTATTTCAGGCTCAATACAGGTGAGTCACTCCTCAAAGTAATCCCCTGATTGACACCCCACTGCACTCAGAATATATTTACGATAGATTCGACACGTACTCTTGATAGGGCAGATCCTAACACAAGGGAGCTAGCCGGTTTTCGAATGCTAATTTGGACGACTAACGTTTGGCTCGCTGCGATTGTAGCTTTCACATTGACACAGGCGGTGTGCACCGTCAAACGTTACAGCGGTTTGAAGTGAATATGTTCTTCTTCTTTTTTTTTGTCTCCACACAAATAGGTCCTCCCTGACTTGCCCTCACTGCCAGAAACAGAGCAACACCTTTGACCCTTTCCTCTGCATCTCACTGCCCATCCCGGTACCGCACACTCGGTAAGGCGATATTGAATATCCTAATAAGGCAATATCTGACACACAAACAGTATACCCCACTACAAATTACACAAAGACCCGGGTCTTGTTCTGCTGTATTTGATCTCCACTTACAACTGAGTGCCTAACTTGGCAGTGATACACGGAAGGATGCCAGAGACAAACCACAAACAGTGTAGAAGCATGATGAGATGATGGTGTTCCTTGACGCGTGGGTAAGATAACTCAATTGTCCTGTGTGTCCCTCCCAGGCCCCTGTATGTGACGGTGGTGTACCAGGGAAAGTGTTCCCACTGTATGAGAGTGGGTGTGGCTGTGCCTCTCTCCAGCACTGTGTCCAGACTGAGAAGCGCTGTGGCCCAGGAGACCAAAATACCCTCAGAACAGGTACCGAGTCTTTGGTGCCTTTGAAATCGAGCCTCAAAGTGTAAACATGTATACAGATGAACGGTTAAGAGACAAGTGAAACTGTCAGCAATGATTGAAATTGCCCACCCTACTAAAAAGCCATCTTCAGCACTATTCAAACTGAAACATAAAATGTCAGCACTATTAAATTCAAAACTCGAAGGCCACTGAGTAGGTACTTAAGTGGTAGTCATGCTCATTCATTATCAAAGTAGGTGTTTGTTTTTTAGGTTCAGCCAATGATAGGGACTCAAGGCCCTTGTGAGCATCTTCATTACAGAGAAATCTATTGTCTCAGCCTTCAACAATCCACTGTTTGTGTTTGATGTGTCCCCTAGAGTCATGATGGGAGGCTCAGATCATGTGATATTGTTTGCTCATCCTATTTAATATGGTCTACTACTCTGTATAAATCCCGAGTTACTGTGTAATAATTAAGGTGTGTTAATCAATCTTATGAATCTTATATGATTTTCATATGAATAAACCACACACCTCATGCCTAGCTATGTTGGCTTTTCAGTATGAAATTGATTCCCCTTTGAGATTTTGTAGCCCTTTACACTCGTACCCGTGTATACGAGTTGAAAAATGGCAGATTTGGGCACTGATAAACGCAGTAACATGCTATGCATGACGTCAGAGCTCTGGCTCTGCGATTCACAATGCCGCATGGGTTTTGACAGACAGACGTTCTGAACTTGAGCACCTCTCACGTCAAAAAGTTTCCCCCATCCCTCCTGCTAATTGGGCAACTTTGGTAAATGTTTTGTTGTCTGGGCAAAGTGAGGGAAATGCTGTAAATGAAAAGGACTGTGTTTTTTGAAAGATGAGACCTTGAGGATGATAATAAATACCGCTTTGATGTCATACAAGCAAGCCAAATACCTGTGAGTCTAAATGTGCACTTCGCATTTTCAAATTATAAGAGTCATGTCAGAATCGGATCAAATCCAATTTTATTTGGTCACATGCTCCGAATACAACGGGCGTAGACATAACCATGAAATGCTTGCTTACGAGCCCTTCCCAACAATGCAGAGTAATTAAAAAAAATATGAACACAAGAGGAATAAAATACACAATATACAGTGTCAGCGTTTATGATCTCTATGTTTGATGTACAGTTACAAGATGAAATGGCGTCATACCCTGGGTTGTTCTGAACAGAATGAGTCTATTAGTTGTACAGTTACAAGATGAAATGGCGTCATACCCTGGGTTGTTCTGAACAGAATGAGTCTGTTAGTTGTACAGTTACAAGATGAAATGACGTCATACCCTGGGTTGTTCTGAACAGAATGAGTCTGTTAGTTGTACAGTTACAAGATGAAATGACGTCATACCCTGGGTTGTTCTGAACAGAATGAGTCTGTTAGTTGTACAGTTACAAGATGAAATGACGTCATACCCTGGGTTGTTCTGAACAGAATGAGTCTGTTAGTTGTACAGTTACAAGATGAAATGGCGTCATACCCTGGGTTGTTCTGAACAGACTGAGTCTGTTAGTTGTACAGTTACAAGATGAAATGACGTCATACCCTGGGTTGTTCTGAACAGAATGAGTCTGGTTGTCTATTGTGAAGAAGATTTGCCGCGGCACACGCACCTGAATGCACTCAACGCCTTTCTAGGCTCACCAAAACTTAGCTAGTCATGTTCGCAATAGAACAAGCTTTCAAATGATGCCCACCTGACCCAGATAGCGATTTATAATGGATCGTTAATTGTGTAATTGCAGGGCTGTGTTCCAAACTTAACAACTACAAGTGGGCTTGCTCTAGTTCCTCAACGGAACAGCTAGGATAGCTCAAAACAGCACCTTATGTACTGAACAAAAATATAACCGCAACATGTAAAGTGTTGGTCCCATGTTTCTTTAGCTGAAATAAAAGATCCCAGAAATGTTCCATATGCACAAAAATACAATTTTTCTCCGATTTTGCGCACAAGTTAGTTTACATCCCTGTTAGTGAGCATTTCTCCTTATCCAGGATAATACATCCACCTGACAGGTGTGGCATATCAAGAAGCTAATATAAAGGCTTGTGCTGGGGACAATAAAAGGCCACTCTAAAATGTGCAGTTTTGTCACACAGCACAATGCCACAGATATCTCAAGTTTTGAGGGAGTGTGGAATTGGCATGCTGACTGCAGGAATGTCCATCAGAGCTGTTGTCATTTCTCTACCATAAGCTGCCTCCAACGTCATTTTAGAAAATGTGGCAATACGTCAGAGCTGCCTCACAACTGCAGACCACATGTAACCACGCCAGTCCAGGACCTCCACATCCGGCTTCTTCACCTGCGGGATCGTCTGAGACCAGAGACCCGGACAGCTGATGAAACTGGGGGTTTGCACAACCAAATCATTTCTCCACAAACTGTCAGAAACCGTCTCAGGGAAGCTCATCTGCGTGCTTATCGTTCTCACCATGGTCTTGACCTGAATGCAGTTAGTTCAGTGTCGTAATCAACGTCAGTGGGCAAATGCTCACCTTCGATGGCCACCGGCATGCTGGAGAAGTGTGATCTTCATGAATGAATCCCGGTTTTAACTGTACCGGCAGATGGTAGACAGCGTTTATGGCATTGTGTGGGTGAGCGATTTGCTGATGTCAACGTTGTGAACAAAGTGCCCCATGATGGCAGTGGGGTTATGGTATGGGCAGGCATAAGCTACGGACAACGAACATAATTGCATTTTATCGATGGCAAATTGAATGCACAGAGATACAGTGACGAGGTCCTGAGGCTCATTGTCCTGCCATTCATCCACCGCCATCACCTCATGTTTCCGCATGATAATGCATGGCCCCATGTCGCAAGGATCTGTACACAATTCCTGGAAGCTGAAAATGTCCCAGTTCTTCCATGGCCTGCATATTCACCAGACATGTCACGCATTGAGCATGTTTTGGATGCTCTGGATCGACGTGTACATCAACATGATCCAGTTCCTGCCAATATCCAGCAACTTCGTACAGCCATTGAAGAGGAGTGGGACAACATTCCACAGGCCACAGTCAACAGCCTGCTCAACTATGCGAAGGAGATGTCTCACTGCATGAGGCAAATGGTGGTCCACACCCCTACCTTTTTTTAAGGTATCTGTGACCAACAGATGCATGCACATCTGTATTCCCAGTCATGTGAAATCCATAGATTAGGGCCTAATGAATGTATTTCAACTGACTGATTTCCTTATATGAACTGGAACTCAGTAAAATCTTTGAAATTGTTGCATGTTGCGTTTTATATTTTTGTTCGATGTAGTAACTGGAGACACCAGTTAGTCCTCTCACTCAAACCCTTTTCGTTTTTTCCCTTATGTTCCACCTACCCAAAATGTTTAGCATGTTACTGAATATATCCAGAATATTTTCAAATTTCATTATGAGCAAATGCGGCAAAAAGTACAGTAAATGTAAAATGCACATAAAATCAACAGTTTAATGTTTGGATTCCGTCTTGTGTCAGGTGAACTGTTGTGCCCTCACCTTTGGTCTAATAATTGTCCCATGATCACCTACATCTTCCCTTTCAATTGCTACCATGGTGATGCACATGCTTTTCATATTTCTTCTGTAAGAAACATTTCAATTTAGCCCTATCCATATTAGGCCAGTTCCCACAAGTGTAAAGGTTTAAACCTTTGTGGGACCTTCCTCGATGGAGGACAAAATGTTACTGGAGGCTCAAATCTTAATATAACTTAATTGAATGAGATGAACCCCATCTCTGTTAATGATCCATGTGTGTTGGCAGATTGTCCTTACTGAAATGTACTCCGATGGCTTTCACCGCTCCTTCTGTGACGACGATGACGACCTTGAGATCATTCAAGAGAGCGACTCCATATTTGCCTTTGAAACACCGGAGTTGTTTAGACCAGAGCAGATCCGGTCTCAGCGAGGTTTGACTTTATGTTATGATTCCCCGTAAATCAGTTTAGCTCTGGGCTGGATTAGGGAGGTAAGAGTCTAGATTAGATTACAAATGGATTTAGCAATAGGATTTAATAGGAAATCATGTTAAATCTGGATGTGATTACCTATGTTCACCCTCACTGCATATGCGTGTACAGTATCTTTTGGACCCAAAAAATTGATAGCCCAATAAGAATTGGGTATACAGATATGCGTTCCTATGCCAGAATCCAACATATTGCTTAGGTTAACAGCCTTATTCAACAAATGTGCATCTCACTGACCTGTAGCAGGCTTTGATCTTTGTTTCATTAACCCCTTAGGATAATGTGACCGCAACTGCAGCTTGGGTAGTTTCGATTTAGAACTCAAAAGTTTGTTCATATCGTGCTGTGTATACATTTACAGTATATACGGCAATGTGTTGCAGGAAGTCCCCATGCTAATCTGAATCAGAACAACTTGAAGTATGGGACAGACAACAACAGGCTACAGGTGTCGACAAAAATGGAAGAGTCAGTGACTCCCCCTCCGAGCCCCAATAAGACCAGCGTGGCTGACAAGATCATTCTGCTGGTGTGTAACAGAGCCTGCGCCGGACAGCAGGGACGCAGGTACACAAAGCAACTCCTCAAGATTTCAACATGAAACATTCCAGTTTAATGTGGCGAAGCAACGTAGCACCAGGAAAACAAGGAACTCAAGGAACATGTTCATACAGTGGAGACAAACTCATTTGACATAGTTTTGGTGGATGTGGGAAAATCGTGTTCTTCACCCTTGTCTATGACGATTCTAGGTTTGGCCATCCGTTTGTGCTGTATCTGGAGCGGAATGTCACCTGGGACGTTCTGCAGAAGGAGATCCTGGAGAAGATGCGTCACCTTTTGCGTCCTGGGGTCTTTGTCCAGGTAGGTGCAGGTTGTCCACACACAGACACTCATTCAACACAGGCACACACGTACACGGTGTAACTAAACGTATTGCTGTCCCCTCAGGTTGGGCCCTTCAGTTTGCGTGTAGTGGGGGTGGTTGGAATCACGTATCTCTTACCTCAAGAGGAGCAACCACTGTGCCACCCCTCTGTGGAGAGGTAATGTCACCCAGCGCCACCAGAGGGCGCTTGTCTCTCACTGATAGAGGACAGGTAGCAAGAGTTAAGTTTAGCAAGGGTTCAACCTTTCAGTGGGTTTAGCCTTTTGTTTAACCCTTCCGTGGTTTTTCACACGTGCTAAACCATCTGGGTTGTTGTTCCACATGTAGCGTACCCTGTTTTCCACATTGAGCTGTCATAGGGCTCAAAGATAACGTTGCATTGGTTTCCTATTTATCCAATGTTTGTCTGCAGAGCGTACAAATCTTGTGGGCCAGGAGGCCCCCCACATGTCAAGATTGTGGTGGAATGGGACAAAGAGACAAAAGACTAGTAAGTGTAATGAGACAAAAAAAAACACTATGCTGAGAGGGAAAGACACTCACCTCTTTCATCATGACCCAGTGCACACATTTAGCATTGACTGGCAGTCACTCATACAGTGAGAAAAATAGTTTTGCTCTTTGAAGAGAATGCGAATGTGAATTCAAAGCAATAGTTGTGACAGGTGTCAGACGTTTCCCTAGTTTCTGTTTGTCAACACAATTCGATAGACCTTTCATGGTTTCCTTTGAAGCTTGTTGTGCGACCTCTGTGTGAACTGTGCATTTGGTTGTGTCTGACTGCAGTCTGTTCAAACGCACCGAGGACGAGTACATCCCAGATGCTGAGAGTGTACGTCAACAGAAAGACGGACATCTGCAGCCTCAGACGTGCTCCCTCGCCCAGTGCTTTCAGCTCTACACCAAAGAGGAACAGGTACGTGTGTGTGTGTGTGTATGTGTGTGTGTATGTGTGTGTGTGTGTGTGTGTGTTTGAGAGCTCCGCTCTGTGTGTTTCAGCTTGCTCCAGATGATGCCTGGCGCTGCCCACACTGCAAGCAGCTACAGCAAGGCAGCATCAAGTTGAGCCTCTGGACCCTGCCTGACATCCTCATACTGCACCTCAAACGCTTCAGACAGGTACAGTACACTACAGACCACCACACTATACGTCAACATCATTCATACAACTATATAATCAAAGTGGATAAGCTCAGTTAGCCTTATATTACCCCAGGAATAAACTCAAAATAGTATTTAATTCAAAGTACACATGTATAGATCGTATTACTAGTGTATGTCAACACTAATATTATGTTAATTCTTACAAGCTCAGTCGGCATTATAAACTCAACCAATCTGCATTAGCATAGTAAGCATTCCACCCTCAACCAACATCATCAAATGTGTTGCTGTTGTGCGTGTGTGTGTATGGTGTCTTCTTAGGACGGAGACCGGAGGATGAAGATGCAGAACATGGTGAAGTTTCCTCTGATCGGGATGGACATGGCGCCCCATATGGTCAAGCGGAGCCAGAGCAGCTGGAGCCTGCCCTCGCACTGGTCACCATGGAGACGACCTTACGGGATGGGCCGCGACCCAGAGGACTACCTGTATGACCTGTACGCTGTGTGTAACCACCACGGGACAATGGCGGGAGGTCATTACACAGGTTAGCAAACAACACACGTATGGACACACACTCTAATATGTTCCTGCAGCAGTAGGGCTATAAATTGACAGGGTTGCTGACTCAAATCCCAATGGGGTTACAATGCTGTTCTGCCCTTGAGAAAGCCACTTACTCCATGTACAGTACCAGTCAAAAGTTTGGACACACCTACTCATTCAAGGGTTTTTCTATGTTTCTACATTGTAGAATAATATTGAAGACATCAAAACTATGAAATAACACATATGGAATCATGTGGTAACCAAAAAAGTGTTAAACAAATCAATATACATTTTAGATTATTCAAAGTAGCCACCTTTTGCATTGATGACAGCTTTGCACACACTTGGCATTCTCTCAACCAGCTTCACCTGGAATGATTTTCCAAAAGTTCCCACATATGCTGAGCACTTGTTGGATGCTTTTCCTTCATTCTGCTGTCCAACTCATCCCAAACCATCTCAATTGGGTTGATCACTCTCCTTCTTGGTCAAATAGCCAAAGAAGATAGTCCCACTAAGTGCAAACCAGATGGGATGGCATATCGCAGCAGCCATGCTGGTTAAGTGTGCCTTGAATTCTAAATAAATCACAGTGTCACCAGCAAAGCACCTCCATACCATCACACCTCCTCCATGATTCACGGTGGGAACCACATATGCGGAGATCACTGGTTCACCTACTCTGCGTCTCACAAAGACACTGCGGTTGGAATCAAAAATCTCAAATTTGGACTCATCAGACCAAACGACAGGTTTCCACCGGTCTAATGTCCAATGCTCGTGTTTCTTGGCCCAAGTCCAATGCTCGTGTTTCTTATTATTGGTGTCCTTTAGAAGTGGTTTTCTTTGCAACAATTCAACCACGAATGCCTGATTCACGCAGTCTTGAACTCTGTGAAGCATTTATTTGGGCTGCAATCTGAGGTCCAGTTAACTCTAATGAATTTATCCTCTGCAGCAGAGGTAACTCTGGGTCTTCCTTTCCTGTGGTGGTCCTCATGGGAGCCAGTTTCATCATAGTGCTTGATGGTTTTTGCGACTGCACTTGAAGAGACTTTCAAAGTCCTCTTAAAGACATGATGGACTGTTGTTTCTCTTTGCTTATTTGAGCTGTTCTTGCCAAAATATGGACTTGGTCTTTTACCAAATAGGGCTATCTTCTGTATACCAAAGCTACCTTGTCACAACACATCTGATTGGCTAAAAATCATTAAGAAGGGGAAAAAAAATCCTCAAATTAACTTTTAACAAGGCACACCTGTTAATTGAAATGCATTCCAGGTGACTACCTCATGAAGCTCGTTGAGAGAATGCCAAGAGTGTGCAAAGCTGTGTATCTTGATTTGTTTAACACTTTTTTGATTACTACATGATTCCATATGTGTTATTTTATCGTTTTTAATCTACAATGTAGAAAATAGTAAAAAATAAAGAAAAGCCCTTTAATGAGTAGATGTGCCCAAACTTTTGACTGGCACTGTATGTATATCGAAATGTGATTGGCATCGATATCCCTGCTCTTTTTTTAGAAACTCAAATCATTCAAATCCACTGAATTATCCAGGTAACATGATAATTGACTCTTTATCCCATCCTTATTATGTCCTCTTCTGCAGCTCACTGTAAAAACTCCATCGATGGCATGTGGTACTGCTTTGATGACAGCGATGTCCAAGCCATATCTGACGATGACGTCTGCAAGCAGAACGCCTACATACTGTTTTATCAAAGACGGGCCACCATCCCATCATGGTCTGCTAACAGCTCCGTTGCAGGTAAGAATATTATTAAAAAAACAATTTAATTAATGATTCAAATAAAATCAAATTGTATTTGTCACGAATACAACCAGTGTAGACCTTACAGTGAAATGCTTACTTACAAGCCCTAACCAACAATTTTTTTATTTTTTATTTTTATTTCACCTTTATTTAACCAGGTAGGCTAGTTGAGAACAAGTTCTCATTTGCAACTGCGACCTGGCCAAGATAAAGCATAGCAGTGTGAGCATACAACAAAGAGTTACACATGGAGTAAACAATTAACAAGTCAATAACACAGTAGAAAACGAAGGGGGGGTCTATATACAATGTGTGCAATAGGCATGAGGAGGTAGGCAAATAATTACAATTTTGCAGATTAACACTGGAGTGATAAAAGATCAGATGGTCATGTACAGGTAGAGATATTGGTGTGCAGAAGAGCAGAAAAGTAAATAAATAGAAACAGTACGGGGATGAGGTAGGTGAAAAGGGTGGGCTATTTACCAATAGACTATGTACAGCTGCAGCGATCGGTTAGCTGCTCAGATAGCTGATGTTTGAAGTTGGTGAGGGAGATAAAAGTCTCCAACTTCAGCGATTTTTGCAATTCGTTCCAGTCACAGGCAGCAGAGTACTGGAACGAAAGGCGGCCAAATGAGGTGTTGGCTTTAGGGATGATCAGTGCGATACACCTGCTGGAGCGCGTGCTACGGATGGGTGTTGCCATCGTGACCAGTGAGCTGAGATAAGGTGGAGCTTTACCTAGCATAGACTTGTAGATGACCTGGAGCCAGTGGGTCTGGCGACGAATATGTAGCGAGGGCCAGCCGACTAGAGCATACAAGTCGCAGTGGTGGGTAGTATAAGGTGCTTTAGTGACAAAACGGATGGCACTGTGATAGACTGCATCCAGTTTGCTGAGTAGAGTGTTGGAAGCCATTTTGTAGATGACATCGCCGAAGTCGAGGATCGGTAGGATAGTCAGTTTTACTAGGGTAAGCTTGGCGGCTTGAGTGAAGGAGGCTTTGTTGCGGAATAGAAAGCCGACTCTTGATTTGATTTTCGATTGGAGATGTTTGATATGAGTCTGGAAGGAGAGTTTGCAGTCTAGCCAGACACCTAGGTACTTATAGACGTCCACATATTCTAGGTCGGAACCATCCAGGGTGGTGATGCTAGTCGGGCATGCAGGTGCAGGCAGCGACCGGTTGAAAAGCATGCATTTGGTTTTGCTAGCGTTTAAGAGCAGTTGGAGGCCACGGAAGGAGTGTTGTATGGCATTGAAGCTTGTTTGGAGGTTAGATATGCAGTTTCATAATAAATTACCAAAGAATCACCAAATAAAAAATAAATAAAAGTAACAAATAATTAAAGAGCAACAGTAAAATAACAATAGCGAGGCTATATACAGGGGGTACCGGTACAGAGTCAGTGTGTGGGGGCACCATTCCATAATTCTATGGGATGCAATGTTTTTCAAACAACAAGATGCAACAATGTCATAGATAGTCTGGAGACCTGTACTAACTGTTTCCCCTGGTGCCACTAACTTTTTCCCCTGGTGGCACTGGTGCCACTAACTTTCTTCCCCTGGTAGCACTGGTGCCACTAACTTTCTTCCCCTGGTGGCACTGGTGCCACTAACTTTCTTCCCCTGGTGGCACTGGTGCCACTAACTTTCTTCCCCTGGTGCCACTAACTTTCTTCCCCTGGTGTCACTGGTGCCACTAACTTTCTTCCCCTGGTGGCACTGGTGCCACTAACTTTCTTCCCCTGGTGGCACTGGTGCCACTAACTTTCTTCCCCTGGTGGCACTAACTTTCTTCCCCTGGTGGCACTGGTGGCACTAACTTTCTTCCCCTGGTGGCACTGGTGCCACTAACTTTCTTCCCCTGGTGGCACTGGTGCCACTAACTTTCTTCCCCTGGTGGCACTGGTGCCACTAACTTTCTTCCCCTGGTGGCACTGGTGCCACTAACTTTCTTCCCCTGGTGGCACTGGTGCCACTAACTTTCTTCCCCTGGTGTCACTGGTGCCACTAACTTTCTTCCCCTGGTGGCACTGGTGCCACTAACTTTCTTCCCCTGGTGCCACTAACTTTCTTCCCCTGGTGGCACTGGTGCCACTAACTTTCTTCCCCTGGTGGCACTGGTGCCACTAACTTTTTCCCCTGGTGTCACTGGTGCCACTAACTTTCTTCCCCTGGTAGCACTGGTGCCACTAACTTTCTTCCCCTGGTGGCACTAACTTTCTTCCCCTGGTGGCACTGGTGCCACTAACTTTTTCCCCTGGTGTCACTGGTGCCACTAACCTTTTCCCCTGGTGGCACTGGTGCCACTAACTTTTTCCCCTGGTGGCACTGGTGCCACTAACTTTTTCCCCTGGTGGCACTGGTGCCACTAACTCTTTCACTTGTTGGCAACCACCCTTGATTTGGTCTCATCAAAAACAATGAATGGCGTCACGCAATAGAAAAATGAGTAATCATCATGTTCATTGATAGTGCTTTATTATTAAGAAGTGTATTAATCTACTGAAACAAATGTAACTCCCACAGCCAAGTCAAAGGGACGCTGAATGCGACTAAACAGCCGTAGTCTGGAGCCATGAAGTAGAAAACCCGGGTCTCATTTGGTTTATGCCTCACATCCAATCTCCCTGTAGATGTCATGTCCTCCCCGACTGAGACATGTGATTTAAAATCATATACACATGTGCACATATAAATGTTTTTATACTGTATGTCTAATATATACATTTATGATGTATATATACAGTTGAAGTCGGAAGTTTACATACACTTAGGTTGGAGTCATTAAAACCTGTTTTTCAAACACTCCACAAATTTCTTGTTGACACACTATAGTTTTGGCAAGTCGGTTAGGACATCTACTTTGTGCATGACACAAGTCATTTTTCCAACAATTGTTTACAGACAGATTATTTCACTTATAATTCACTGTGTCACAATTCCAGTGGGTCAGAAGTTTACATACACTAAGTTGACTGTGCCTTTAAAATTATGTCATGGCTTTAGAAGCTTCTGAAAGGCTAATTGACATTATTTGAGTCAATTGGAGGTGTATCTATGGATGTATTTCAATGCATACCTTCAAACTCAGTGCCTCTTTGCTGACATCATGGGAGAATCAAAAGAAATCAGCCAAGACCTCAGAAAAAAAATTGTAGACCTCCACAAGTCTGGTTCATCATTGGGAGCAATTTCCAAATGCCTGAAGGTACCACGTTCATCTGTACGAACAATAGTACACAAGTATAAACACCATGGGACCACGCAGCCATCATACCACTCAGGAAAGAGACGCGTTCTGTCTCCTAGAGATGAACATACTTTGTTGCGAAAAGTGGAAATCAATCCCAGAACAACAGCAAAGGACCTTGTGAAGTTGCTGGAGGAAACCGGCACAAAAGTATCTATATCCACAGTAAAACGAGTCCTATATCGACATAACCTGAAAGGCCGCTCAGCAAGGAAGAAGCCACTGCTCCAAAACCGACATAAAAAAGCCAGACTACGGTTTGCAACTGCACATGGGGACAAAGATCATACTTTTTGGTGAAATGTCCTCTGGTCTGATTAAACAAAAGTAGAACTGTTTGGCCATAATGACCATCGTTATGTTCGGAGGAAAAAGGGGGAGGCTTGCAACACAAAGAACACCATCCCATCCTTGAAGCACGGGGGTGGCAGCATCATGTTGTGGGAGTGCTTTGCTTCAGGAGGGACTGGTGCACTTCACAAAATAGATGGCATCATGAGGCAGGAGAATTATGTGGATATATTGAAGCAACATCTCAAGACATCAGTCAGGAAGTTAAAGCTTGGTCGCAAATGGGTCTTCCAAATGGATAATGACCCCAAGCATACTTCCAAAGTTGTGGCAAAATGGCTTAAGGACAACAAAGTTAAGCTATTGGAGTGGCTAGCACAAATCACTGACCTCAAACCCATAGAAAATTTGTGGGCAGAACTGAAAAATCATGTGCGAGCAAGGAGGCCTACAAACCTGACTCAGTTACACCACCTCTGTCAGGAGGAATGGGCCAAAATTCACCCAACTTATTGTGGGAAGCTTGTGGAAGGCTACCCGCAACGTTCAACCCAAGTTTAACAATTTAAAGGCAATGCTACACTCAATTAGTATTTGGTATGTAAACTTCTGACCCACTGGGAATGCGATGAAAGAAATAAAAGCTTAAATAAATAATTGTCTCTACTATTATTCTGACATTTAACATTCTTAAAATAAAGTGGTGATCCTAACTGACCTAAGACAGGGATTTGTTATTGGGATTAAATGTCAGGAATTGTGAAACTGAGTTTAAATGTATTTGACTAAGGTGTATGTAAACTTGCGACTTCAACTGTATACATACAGTATATGTCCTTTGTTTACTTGTCCCAGGTTCGACCAGCTCGTCTCTGTGTGAACACTGGATCAGCAGGTTGATAGGGAGTCGTCCTCCTAGCCAGGCCTCATCTGGCTCCTCCAGACGCACTTCGCTGGCCTCCCTCTCGGAGTCGGCCGAGTTCACTGGGGAACGCAGCGAAGACGATGGTGAGAAACAGCCTCTCATGCATATTTGTCAAGATGTTGTATTTCTGCTATATCAAATATGTTTGCACAATGATAGTACTTGGAACTAAAATTTATACAAAATATATTGTTACGATGACACTGCAGGCCTTAGTCTATTCCACTCCACACCAACGATTTAGTTGTACATCTCTGTCCCCTTCTGTTGAGAAGGCTTCTCTACCCGCCCGGCGGTGCGGAGTATCCAGAGACAGACCTTCTCCTCACGCTCCAACATGGCCAGCCCTCTGGCCCTCAGCGAGAACGGCTCGAAGCCCTCCTGGTCCCTCTCCACCAAGCTCCATCTGCGCTCCAACTCTCCCTCGCGCTTCTCCCTGGAGTCCCACTCCTCCTCGCCCACCCTTGAGAGGATAGGCGAGGCGGTTGATGACAAGGTCTCCACCTCCTGCTTTAGCGGCTCGGCGAAACCCGAGGTAAGGGCTGGAGGTAAGACACCCCTGGTCCTGGATGGTAATGCAGGGGCTAAAAGGCTCTTGGAGCAGGTGCACTCCAAGGCCATTCCCCAGGCTGAGCTGAGGAGCTCCAGCCCGGCAGGGGGTAACAGTAACGGGGCCACGGTCATGGAGCCAGGCAGCCCGGGTCAAGGAGCAATCGCTAAGGAGCCTAAACAACGAGGAGCAGGGGGAGAGGAGGATGCCGGGGCCAGGAGAAACTCGGCAAAGACTGTTGAGACTGAGAAGAGCCCCAAGAAGCACCCGACCACCCCCTCCCCGTCCCCCTCCCACACCTCCTCTGCGACCCACGCATCGTCACCTTCTCGAACCCAAGCCAAGAGCGTGGCGGCCACAGTGTCCAACCCCAAGGAAAAAAGCGAGGGTGCAGTCAAAAAAAACAGCAAGACCTCCTCAGCCAAAACAGCCACCCCCACGAAAAAGGAGCCGTTGCAGACCCCAGAAACACTTCACCCTGAAACAGCAAAGCAAAGGAAGGGAGGCTCCCCCAGGTCCCAGAGTTCCTCGGCACACCCGCAGAGGAAGACGTCGCCCAGAGGGACGGTGGAGAGGAGCTCCGCATCAGCGAGAACTAGAGCAGCCGAGAGAAGCGCCAGTCGGGAGACGTCGCGGACCACCTCAGTGTCAGAGAGGGGGGTGAACCAGGGTGGTCCCTCCTCCAGGGCCAGTGGTGTGTCCCGGGGAGGAGAAATGTGTGCCGCTGGCCGGGGCGAAGGTAGGGCGGGGCGAGGGGTGGAGAGCAGAGCTGGGGGGAGGAGCACCAGCAGCAGCTCCTCCATGACCAGCCTGCGATCGTCCAGTGTGAGCGGGGCAGCGGCCTCAGCAGCGCCACCCAGGGGACCTGGTAGGAACAGCAAGACGGAGGAGAAGGGACTCAACTTCTTCAAGAGTGCCCTGAGGCAGAAAGAGACACGCAGGTCCACGGACGGGGGAAAGCCAACCACGACGGCCAAAGCAGGGTCAGGCGAGGCTAAAGGCAACTCAGAAGAGGGGGCTGGGGAGGAGACTGGAGAAGGGGCGGGGAATGGAGCAGCCAAGAGGGCCCAGCAGGGGAACCCAGAGACCCAGATGAACACACCCTCGGCCAAAGACAAGGAATCCTCCAAGACGTCCAACCCAGCCAAGCACTCTATACTGTCCTCCGCCAAGTCCAAGTCTTCCGGAGGAGAGACGGGTGGAGTGGAGAAAGCCTCTGCCAATGGAAAAAAACCTCCTGAAAAGAGGTTGCCGCCATCCCGAAAGATCCCCATCAATTCTTCACGAACCACCCAGAAGTCCAAGTGAAATATCTTTGGGGAACCAAAACAATCGCTGACGTGAAGCTCTAAGGTGTCTCAAAGATTGAACTACATCTCCTCTTTGGGAGCGACTTTTGAAAAGCACCTCTGGCTTTTCATTGGCCCTTGGTGATTGCAAGCTGCCATACATGACAGTCTGTCCCTGTCCACTTTATTATATAGTAATGGATTGAAACAAAGCACTTTGTATGGATTGCATTGTTAATTCTTTTTTTGAAAAATGATTTTAATCAAATGGATTATTATATGAACTGCACATGTAATGACATTTTTACCTGGTTCTTTAGCGTACTTTGAGAAGGTTCGTCTTGGGCCGACGTCGAAAGGAACTTGTATAGCGAGCAAGTGCATTTGTTAAGCAGTGTCAGGATGAGAATCCCTGTAAATCACACAATGGATCACACATGGAATACTACTCAGTCACCAGATGTAGTTAACGAGCAGTGTTTTACATCTCTGACTTCTTTGTACTTTGAAAACTTCTGGGTCCACTTTCAAATAGTTCAAAACATTCCACACCAGGCAGAGCATCTAAATATATGGCGCCATGAAACAAACACGAATACCTATCATAATCCCAGTTAATAGCTCATTTGATACAGTATAGGTCAGTGGTAATGTATGTCAAATCTCATATTATGAGCTATCAATGCAGGTACATTTGTAATCCCAAATTCACTGGTATTAGTTGTCCAGTACTGATAATCCCAGTTTGAGCAACTCCAATTCCAGATTTACATAATGAATAATCCCAGTTTAACAACTCTTGGTTTTCATTTTACTTAAACTCCCAGTATGATAACATAATCCCAATTTAACATTAGTGATTGTGCAACAACATTTTGCTAGCCTATGTAGGACATTATACGTATCCAGGACTAGAGGTGTGTGGACTAGAGGTGTGTGTATACCTGCCAATAGCATTAAAGGGACCCATTAGAAATATACAAGGAAGGTGACATCGATCAATGATTTTGGAAGGTTGGGACTGTGGTTCTTCACTCTCCCTCTGGTTGTACTGATTTTGGAATAGTAGTGACATCATAGTGTGACATAATAGCCCCCCCCAGAGTGCCCTAACAACTCCACTCACCTCTGACTGGTGACCACTGTCACTGCGGGTGGTCAAGGCCTGACAGGGGACCACATTCAGACTGCCAGACATCTCAAAACATTCCTTAAGACGAACACAGGGTCGACGTGGAAAAAAAGATACACTCAAGGCCATCAAAGACATTGCTAAAGTCAATACATGGGGACGTCTTTATAAGATCACCATATATGGTGCGTTTGGATCCGCCCTATCCTTTTCTGTTTTTCTCTGTGTCATCACAGCTTGTGCCTGTGCACATTTTTGGCTTATGCGCTACCAAGCATATTTCCCGCGTAGAATGCACTGACTTAGATTCAGAAAAGTGATCGCCGTGATGAAATGTATGACAGCAATCTTTGCATGAAATTGCTTATGCATGCATTAAACTATGCAAGCAACACTTGCTAATGTCCACACAAGTAATACTGCTACTTTTGGATGTGTATATATTTCTAACTGTATATTTTTCCAAATGCCTGCATCAGAGAGCATGTTTAGGCATCATTCAATGCTTTATTTGCACATTTTCTTCAGAGTATAATCCTTTTTTTTTTTATGAATTGTAGGTATTGCTCCTTCACCTCAAAGTAAAATCAACTCACTTGCGAATGAATGATTTCTGTATTGTATTCATTTGACTCGTGTTTGATTCCAAACCATTTAAGGGACACGCTACCCCATAGACCTCTGCAACCAAACATCGAATAACTAAATATAAGAAATACATTTGGAAACAACTGGTATGATTGTGAAATGTCACTTTGTCATGGTTTGAGAGTAGGTACTTTTCAGATGGTTTTAGTGACTGAATCCCCAACTAGTTTATATAATTCATTCATTCAAATAGCCAAAGACAATATACGAGATTATTTTCAGTGGAATACTTTATGAACCTGTTATCTAAATACTGGCTGTAGCTATAATCTCCCAGATGTTTTTCAAAGTGAGATGATACAGTAAAGGGTGATACAGGGGTGACCTTTATCAGCATTTCCTTTGCAACCACACTGCCTTCAGTTGCCTTGTTCAAAAACGCCCTTTCCAAGGAGTACCCTTAAAATCTCACATATACACCGAGTGTACAAAACATTAGGAACACCTTCCTAATATTGAGTTGCACCTCCCTTTGCCCTCAGAACAGCCTCAATTCGTCGGGGGATGGACTCTACAAGGTTTCGAAAGCGTTCCACAGGGATGCCGGCCCATGTTGACTCCAATGCTTCCAACAGTTGTGTCAAGTTGGTGGAATGTCCATTGGGGGGTGGACCATTCTTGATACACACAGGAAAGTGAAAACCCTAGCAGAGTTGCAGTTCTTGACACACTCAAACTGTTGTGCCTGGCACCTACTACCATACTCCGTTCAAAGGCACTTCAATCTTTTGTCTTGCCCCCTCACCCTCTGAATGGCACACATACACAATCCATGTCTCAATTGTCTCAACACTTAAAAATCCGTCTTTAACCTGCCTCCCCTTCATCTACACTGATTGAAGTGGATTTAACAGGTGACATCAATAAGGGAACATAGCATTCACCTGATCAGTCTATATCACTGAAAGAGCAAGTGTTCCTAATGTGTTGATGTATTTGATAGATTAGATTAAATTGAATATCTGCAGATTTCAACTATTGTAAAGACGTATCTTTTTTTTCAACCTCGCAATTAGCTGTTGAAATTCTGATATCTTCCCCTTCCCACCCTTGCACCAATTTCAAATGAAGAGTAGAATGGTAATGGTGATTTTAAGTAGGGAGGCTGTTTTGCTCTGGAGCACTAGCCTTGGTGGTCTACATACAGTACAACAGATAACAACAGAAAACAACAGAAAAGCTTCAAATCATATCATGATTATGTTCAAGTGGAATGGGACTTCAGTAGAGTAAAAGGTAAAAATGCAAGTCATTATTTCGTTTGGGCAAGCGCATGAGTGTCAATTTTTAAAAAACTAGTTTTTTAGTATGCACTTTTAATGACTCAATTCTAAAATGTTTTTTTTCTTCATGTTTTTTTAAGGATTTATTACTTCAAAGGGAGAAAGCAATGTTTGTATATGCCATTGGTTTAGCAATGCAACAACAAGAAGATGTCATATAATAAAAAATCATTGTTAATTTTATATTGCTTAGAATGGATTTAGTTTTTAGTTTTGTTTGTTTGTTTATCATTACAGTTCTGGTTTCATCCACTTGGTGGAGCAAACATTTTCCATGACTCCAAATTCTACTGCATGCCAGTTGATGACTTGGAAATAAAGTAACCACAAAACTGAATTTGCCCTTAAAATCGAACTTTGAGTGAATCTCCCTTTATCAAGACGTATCATTCTGTCCAATCTAATGTTGTCACTGAGGGGGATGACAGTTGGTGTATGAAACTACAGAGGCATCATTTATTTATAGCTGATTGAATTATGGATATATTAGTTTTGCCCAAGGATGGGGGGGGGGGGGGGGTTTATTAAGAGTTAATACACCCTCTTTGTCTCTTTTCCCCTGTAATTTTAATCTATTTCAGGAATCTTTTTGTGCTCTCTGTCTCCACGTATTCCTCTCTCCGAAGGAGAAAAGTGATGAAATCCAACCTTCAGATGAAATTGCTTATTGGGGCTACAACTAGGTCTATTTTTCCCCAACAATCTCGCAGCTTAGGAAATATCAAAATACCATTATACCCTATCAATATCATTGCTGATCTACCAAATTGGAATAGCAAAACAAATAACTAAATAAGACAAAACATATATATATATATATACTATATATGGAAAAAATATGAAAATAAATAAGATTAATAAATAAATAATGAATGAGTAGTATACATATAACCACATCTCTGTTATCTCTGTACACAGATAATATTCTTTCGTGGGGCGGTGACAGTAAAACCAGCCAGCTTAAGAAGCAAACCAGATGTTTTCTCTGAAATCAGAAATATGAGCCACAGCAGCCAAGTTCTTCTAATGCCGAATCAGTCATCTGTTGCCAATTGTGTGAGATCTAAGGGAACCCTATTAGCGATACCTAAGATGAAGAGTTGTCGACTTTTTATCTTGATGTAACACCTGAACAATGACAATATCTCGCTTGTCTTCTGAACACAATGCGTTTAGTGTGTTGATTAAGGTCTAGGAATGCTTTTCCTGGGTTATTGGCCCACAAATTTTCGACAGGCAATCTCATTTTATTGATCAGTCTTCCCCGGGTGTCTCCTGGGGCCGACTTTAATCCTTGATACTGCTGTTGAGAGACTCCATTTTAAGACACTCTCGATGGATATAACTCCTGGAACGTTATTAGGGTGGGGAATAAAGACGGCTAGAGGTGGAACAGGCTCTTGATTAGCGCCTACGCACTTGTACCAAGATGCATTTCGCTCTCTTGTGAGAAAGGCATGAGTTTGTAAGGAGGCTGCTTGGATGCTGGTGAATTTGTAAAATAAGGTTTATTTGGTCATGTATGTATGTATGCATGTATGTATGCATGTATGTATGTATGTATGTATGCATGTATGCATGTATGTATGTATGTATGTATGTATGTAGGTAGGTATGCATGTATGTAGGAACCCATCTCTCTTTACATTTATCCTTATGCTTCTCTCTCTAGGTCATTGATCAAGCGTACATCTACTGGTAACAGGATATTGTGCATACCGTTGTAACAGTAGGCCTATATCAGGGATGTTCAACTCGGGTTCTCAACTTACAGTTGAGAGTTAGAATAATAGAATACACAAGGTGCAATTTCGAAATTTGATTGTGCATCAGCAGTCACTCAATTAGTCCATGTCAGGTAATTTGTTTGAGATTGGTCAATTAGTCTAGGAGCCAGCTATCTAAACTTGTACATGGAACAAAAATATAACCGCAACATGTAAAGTGTTGGACCCATGTTTCATGAGCAGAAATAAAAGACCACAGACATTTTCCAGATGCACAAAAAGCTTATTTCTCTGTAATTTTGTGCAATTTGTTTACATCACTAGTGAGCATTTCTCCTTTGCCAAGATAATCCATCCACGTGACAGGTGTGGCATATCAAGAAGCTGATTAAACAGCATGATAATTGTGCTGGGGACAATAAAAGGCCACTCTAAAATGTGCAGTTTTGTCACACAACACAATACCACTGATGTCTCAAGTTGAGGGAACATGCATTTGGCATTCTGACTGCATGAATGACCACTAGAGCTCTTGCCATAAGATGTATTGTTCATTTCTCTACCATAAGCCGCCTCTAACATAATTTTAGAGAATTTGGTAGTACGTCCAACTGGCCTCAATTCCGCAGACCACGTGTATGTCGTCATATAGGGAGGAGATCAGAGACCTGACTGTGTGGTGTCAAGAACAACAACCTCTCCCTCAACGTGATCAAGACAAAGGAGATGACTGTGGACTACAGGAAAAGGATAACCGATCACGCCCCCATTCTCATCGATGGGGCTGCAGTGGAGCAGGTTGAGAGCTTCAAGTTCCTTGGCGTCCACATCACCAACAAACTAACATGGTCCAAACACACCAATTCAGTTGTGAAGAGGGCACAACAATACCTATTCCCCCACAAGAGACTGAAAAGATTTGGCATGTATCCTCACAAGGTTCCACAGATGCACAATCGATAGCATCCTGACCGGTTGCATCACTGCCATGGTATGGCAACTGCTCGGCCTCAGAGGGTAGTGCGTACGGCCCAGTACATCACCGGGGCCAAGCATCCTACCATCCAGGACCTCTATACCAGGCAGTGTCAGAGGAAGCCCCTAAAGATTGTCAAAAACTCCAGCCACCCTAGTCACTGACTGTTCTCTCTGCTACCGCACGGCAAGCAGTACCGGAGCGCCAAGTCAAGGTCCAAGAGGCTTCTAAACAGCTTCTGCCCCCAAGCCATAAGACTCCTGAACTTCTAATCAAATGGCTACCCAGACTATTCGCATTGCTACCCCCGTCTTCTACGCTGCTGCTACTCTCTGTTATTATCTATGCATAGTCACTTTAATAACTTTACCTACATGTACATATTACCTCAATTACCTAGATTAACCGGTGCCCTCTGCACATTGACTCTGTACCGGTACCCCCCTGTATATTGCCTCGCTATTGTTATTTTACTGCTGCTCTTTAATTCTTCGTTACTTTTATTTGTTTAGATTTTTAGGTATTTTTTTAACTGCATTGTCGGTTAAGGGCTTGTAAGCATTTCACCTGTTGTATACGGCGTAGGGGACAAATACAATTTGATTTGAGAGAGGGAAACTCTAAGATCAATGTACTTTGTACATAACATAACTACATGTTGTGTTCTGAAAAAATGGAAGTATTTTGGGTAACACTTCATTTTAAGGGGTCCTTATTACAGTGTAATTATACTGTAACAAGCATTGTAGTTAATTGTACTACTTTTAGATGTATTTATTTTTTAAACCAACTAAAATATGACATTTGCATAAGTATTCAGACCCGTTACTCAGTACTTTGTTGAAGGGCCTTTGGCAGCAATTACAGCCTTGCGTCTTCTTGGGGATGACGCTACAAGCTTGGAACACCTGTATTTGGGGAGTTTCTCCCATTCTTCTCTGCAGATCCTCTCAAGCTCTGTCAGGTTGGATGGGGAGCGTCGCTGCACAGCTATTTTTAGGTCTCTTCAGAGATGTTTTGATCGGGTTCATGTCAGGGCTCTAGCTGGGCCACTCAAGGACATTCAGAGACTTTACCCAAAGCCACTACTGTGTTGTCTTGGCTGTGTGCTTAGGGTTGTTGTCCTGTTGGAAGGTGAACCTTTTCCCCAGTCTGAGTTCCTGGGCGCTCTGGAACAGGTTTTCATCAAGGACTTTGCTCCGTTCATCTTTTCCTCAATCCTGACTCGTCTCCCAGTCCCTGCCCCTGAAAAACATACCCACAGCATGATGCTGCCACCTCCATGATTCACCGTAGGGATGGTGCCAGGTCTCCTCCAGACGTGATGCTTGGCCAAAAAGGCCAAAGAGTTCAATCTTGATTTCGTCAGACCAGAAAATCTTGTTTCTCCATTGTCTAACAGTCCTTTACATGCCTTTTGGCAAACTCCAAGCGGGCTGTCATGTGCCCTTTACTGAGGAGTGGTGGAGTGCTGCAGAGATGGTTGTCTTTCTGGGAGGTTCTCCCTTCTCCACAGAAGAAAGAGTGACCATTGGGTTCTTGGTCAACTCCCTGATCAAGGCCCTTCTCCCCTGATTGGTCAGTTTAGGCCGGGCAGCCAGCTCTGGGAAGAGTCTTAGTGGTTCCAAACTTTTTCCATTTAAGAATGATGGATACCACTGTGTTCTTGGGGACCTTCAATGCTGCAGACATTTTTTGCTACCCTTCCCCAGATCTGTGCCTCGACACAAGCCTGTCTCAGAGTGTAAGTTTAAGTGTAACTTTAAAGTTACATATGAGCAATTACTATATAACTACTTACTACTCATTACCTAGTGAAAATACCTACAAACAAAAGAGGAGCTTCTCCTTTCGTCAACTTTAAATAGCAACACGTAAAAAGGATTTGTATTGTTAGATTAATAATTTGATGAATTAGATTAAACAAATATATAGGCCAACTCAATCACATAAAAATAACTATTCTAGTGGTGGTGAGTAGTAGTGTAGATAACTAATTTAGAAAAATGGGATTGTCTTTTTCTTCCTTTTTAACATTACAAGTAAAAATGGAAATCGACACCTCTGTTTCTGTCTTCATCGGTTTCTTTGTTGTAAGCAATTTCCCATCCTAGAGTCTGAGACCTTGTTGGAATCTGGGGTAGAGAAAAATAATGTACCTATGACAATTTACATTACCCATCATTACATCATCATGATGATTTCTATAGTCTTGGCCTGCTACCTAGTTAGTTGTCATTTTATCCAGCTAGCAATAATAGTGCTTGCTAACACTGATACATTTACCAGTGTTTAGCTACATTGAAAAGGAACTAACATTACTCACAGCGTGTTGACACAAGTGGCTAGCATGCTGGGTATGTCTTACGTAATATCCTTGGGATACGGATACCCTGAGAACAAGGTTTTGGAAAGATACGACCATTGAGCCCACTAAATGTTAGCTAGCTAGTTAACTAGCATGTAGCAACCATTGCATAGCTATTTGCCAGCTTTAGGTAGCTAGCTAATCAAGGTCAAAAACTAGCTAGCTAGCATGCTAGCTAATTCCCAAAAAATCTACAGATGATTGCATGGAAAGTCTATTCTGCAGATGGTAACTAACTAGTTGGTAGGCCTAATAAAACCGCAAGAGAAGCTAACATTAGCTTGCTACAGTTAACTAGCTAACTAACTAAATAACCTACGCTAAATCATCCAGCAGAAATCATGTATACAAAAAAAAATGTGCATGTAAAACTTGTGTTGTGTTGACGTTTTTGTCTTGTCTACAACATTTTGTTATGTTTCACTATATTGGATCACTCCAATATATTGGTGTCACTCTGGGCTCAGGGACGTCTAGCGTCACTACGCGCAGCGCACATACCTGACATCCTGAATGTGGCAGCAGATATGCTCTCGAGGGAGGGCCCACCATCTTGGGACTGGAGCATACATCCCTAGGTGGTGCAGCACCTGTGGGACAAGTTCGGGAGGGCGCAGTTGAACCTGTTTGCCTCCCTGGGCAATGCACACTGCCACATGTGGTTCTCCATGTCGGAGCCATCAGGGCCTCTGGGCTTGGATGTTCTGGCTCACGATTGGCCAGGGCTGGAGCTTACGCACTTCCCCCCCTTTTTGCCTGATCCAGGCTGTGATGGACAGGACCAGGATGGCGAAGCATCTTCTGCTGCTGGTGGCCCCATACTGGCCCAGACGACCCTGGTTCAGCCTTCTCCTGTCCCTGTTGTCTGGGACACCTTGGCAACTGCCCCTGAGACCCGACCTGCTGTTTCAGGCCGGGGGAACACTGTGGCATCCGAGACTGCACCGCCTCAGTCTGTGGGCTTGGCCACTGAACGGCATCAATGGTCCATGTTAGGACTACAGGAGGGCGTAAGGAACACCATTGCAGTGTGCAAGGTGACCGGCTACAATCGCAGCATACCAGTTGCGCTGGCGGTTGTCCTGCTCTTGGTGCACTGGCATTGAGGATGTGCCTGAGTCATGCGGGGTGCAATATGTCCTCCAATACCTGCGGTTTCGCTTGGATGAGGGCTTAGCAGCCTCTACACTGAGAGGGTATTTGGCTGCTATATCTGCCTGCCATGTAGGGTGGATGGACAAGCCAGTGGGGCGCCATCCCTTGGTCTCCCGGTTTATGAAGGGTGTTCATTGCCTGCGCCCTTCTAGGACCCGCTCAATGGCAGGCTGGGATCTGGATGTGGTCTTTGCAGCTTTGGCAAAACCTCTCTATGAAGGTGGCTTTCTTGGTAGCGATTACTTCCATGAAGAGGGTGGGTGACCTCCATGCTCTTTCAGTAAGTTCTGAGTTTTACCGGATGTACCCCAAGGGGAGGCGTATATATCTCCGCCCCAACCCTTCATTCCTCCCAAAGGTTCTGTCAGACAAGCATTTGAACATCCCTTTTATCCTGTCTGCTTACGACCCCCCGGCAGTGGCAAAGGAGTCTGGGCCTCCCTCTGGCATGCTGTGCCCTGTGAGGGCACTGCCTGCCTATGTGGAACGGACACGTCATTGAGAATAACAGACAAGCTCTTTGTCTGCTATGGTGAGAGAGTCCTGGGGGCTGGGCTATCAAAGCAGAGGCTCTCTCACTGGCTCGTGGAGACAATTACGACAGCATACCGCCTGGCTGGCAGGCCAGTGCTGGGATCTGTGGTGGCACATTCAACACGAGGTGTGGCTGCATCCTGGGCTCTACTGAGAGGAGTGCCCCTCGCTGATATCTGTGCTGCGGCCAGCTGGGCTTCCTCTTGCACCTTTGCTAGGTACTAACGGGTAAATGTGGCACCTCCCTCTGCGGTTGGTTCAACGGTCCTGGGCGTCGCCTCCTCTTCTGGGGACTGTACCTGGACCCCCCTTCCATTTTGACGGCCCCTGCGTCTCGGTCTCGTGCTGGGACTTCGCCGCTGGCTGGCCAGGTCTCTCTAGCACCGACTAAATCTGGTACGGGTATACCAATATATTGGAGTGATCCAATATAGGGAAACATATCAAAGGTTATTTTAACCATAACTGTTTATAAATGTGCCTAATATTTTTATTGATGGTTAAAGTTTTTTTGTTTTTTTTCACCTTTATTTAACCAGGTAGGCAGTTGAGAACAAGTTCTCATTTACAATTGCGACCTGGCCAAGATAAAGCAAAGCAGTTCGACACATACAACGACACAGAGTTACACATGGAGTAAAACAAACATACAGTCAATACAGTATAAACAAGTCTATATACGATGTGAGCAAATTGTCAAATGCACCGTTAATTGATTTAATAATTTAAAGTATTTGTTTTTTATGTGAACCGTTTGTGAATTCATTTTTGTCATTGGGCCTGAGCGTCAGATACCAGAGCCCTTTATTGCAGAATTGTGTCAATAAGGTGGTTCATTTTAAATTGGCTAACACTTATCACATGGTTTGTGTAAGCTGAAATCTGCGGTCAGAAATACGGTGCTTTTGGACATATGGTTGGAATGCTATCGGAAAATGATATATTTCTCTTTTCTTTATCCCTCTTCCCTTCATCCTCTTCCCTCCTTTGTTGGTGCTCATGATTTTACCAACATACTCATCTGCAGCTTCTCCAGAGATCAGATGAATTCCGTTGTGAGTGCATTTTTGCAGCGAATGAAAAAACACAGTCAATAATTCACTTAGATGAAGAGCGAGTACGTCAATTATTCCTCTTCTCTTGAGTCCAAAGATGCGCTACTTTAATTCCTTTTTAATTGGAGATCAAAATTTAAAAAAAATAGCAGGTCTGAGTGTAGCCCTGCTAGAGTGGCTTTTTAGCTAATGCAATATGAATGATGTGATGCCAAATGGGTTAACCACGGCTGAATTATATAACCTGAGGCCGTGAGCATTGCTCAGAAAACAACTTCAGCACTTAAAGAAGCAGCAGTGGTGTATCAGGATCAGGACCATGGATAGCTCCTCCGCAGCATCTCTGTGTTCTTTTAACCATTTAGGCCTAAGTGACAACTGGCCTGGCATTGCCCATCTATTCACATTTCTGACTGACCAGTGGCATGTGGAAGTTATTACAGTTTCTTAGAGGCATCTTATTAGGGACAAATCAACAATTTCTGGGGGGTGGGCTGGTCCAACTTGTGTCATATATATATATATATATATTTTAATAATAGTTTTCACATGTATTGTAAAAAGATTTGCGCATCCTCCCCCCTCATCAAATGTACAAAAGAATGATGACTACCACCATAAATAACAATAACTGTAGCAACCCTGTGTACATGGATATCGACTTTACCACTTCGGCATGGTTTTGTGGCACAGTCGATGCCACACAGGACTAACGTGCTAGATGTTTGAGGGTTCGCCGACCACCAAAGACGAGCTCACTCTCCCTGCCCGTTTCATTGCACTACGTTCAGTGCCGGCTGCAGACAATGATCAGCTAGGGGGGAACTCTGATTTTCAACAATTTGATGATATATTTACAGTACTAGTCAAAAGTATGGACACACCTATTCAAAGGTTTTTCTTTATTTTTTACTATTTTCTACATTGTAGAATAATAGTGAAGTCATCAAATCTATGAAGTAACACATATGGAATCATGTAGTAACCAGAAAAGTGTTAAACAAATCAAAATATATTTTATATTTGAGATTCTTCAAAGTAGCCACCCTTTGCCTTAATGACAGCTTTGCACACTCTTGGCATTCTCTCAACCAGCTTCACCTGAAATGCTTTTCCAACAGGAGTTCTCACATATGCTGAGCACTTGTTGGCTGCTTTTCCTTCACTCTGCGGTCCAACTCATCCCAAACCATCTCAATTGGGTTGAGGTCGGGTGATTGCGGAGGCCAGGTCATCTGATGCAGCACTCCATCAATCTCCTTCTTGGTCAAATAACCCTTACACAGCCTGGAGGTGTGTTAGGTCATTGTCCTGTTGAAAAACAAATGAAAGTCTCACTAAGCGCAAACCAGATGGGATGGCGTATCGCTGCAGAATGCTGTGGTAGCCCTGCTGGTTAAGTGTGCCTAGAATTCTAAATAAATCACAGACAGTGTCACCAACAAAGCACCCCCACACCATCACACCTCCTCCTCCATGCTTCACGGTGGAAACTGCACATGCGGAGATTATCCATTCACCTACTCTGCGTCTCACAAAGACACGGCGGTTGGAACCAAAAATCTCAAATTTGGACTCATCAGACGAAATATCAGATTTCCACCAGTCTAATGTCCATTGCTCGTGTTTCTTGGCCCAAGCAAGTCTCTTATTATTGGTGTCCTTTTGTAGTGGTTTCTTTGCAGACCCTTGAATGAGTAGGTGTGTCCAAACGTTTGACTGGTACTGTATAATTCTATAAAATATATGTAACAGATTTTCCACCAACAGGTTTCTGTGCCAATGCAACACATAACTTCATACTGATTACCTGACTTTGTGGGCTTATCATCATGGTTTGCATTTTCAACACCACAGTCAAGTAGAGTATGTTAATCTCAAAAAAAAGAAAATACATCCATCCCTACTCAGCATCAAAGGCTTGGTTTGACAATCTCCAAATGTCATTAAACGTTTTGGTGTTTTGTAACATGGCCTTTGTTGTAGTGGCCGAATGGCCTTTGCGCAGTTTGAATGCTGGAATTGTATTAGAGTGGAGTGGATGAACATATCAAATCAAACCAAGCTTTATTTATACAGCGCATTTCAGACATTGAATGCTTAAAGCAAGGAAGATAAAACAGGAAATATTTACTACAAAAACAGAATAATAACAATAAAAATGAATGATAAAAAGCACCCTAAGGAAAAGCAAAGCTAAACATGTGTGTTTTAAGATCCCCCCCCCCCCCACCAGGTTCTCTGACAAGCTATTCCAGAGGCTGAGGGCATAGTCAATAAAGGATGCATCTCCATGACCCTTGCTCCTAGCCTTGGGGATAGTTAAAAGGCTAGTGCCAGAGGACCTGAAGGGTACATAACTTAAAGGCATGTCTGTCATGTATTTGGGTGCACAATTGTAGATTGATTTAAAAAACAATAATTAAAAAATTCACACACAGCCAGTGCAGAGACCTTAAAACCGGTGTAATGTGAGCCCTCTGTCTGGCTTGGTCAGTACCCATGCTGCAGCATTCAGTATGTTTTTCAGTGGACCAATGGCTTTTTGGGGTAGATCAGACAGGAGAGCATTACAGTAGTCAATGGATGAGTCTCTCTGTATCAGCCTAAGAGAGAAACGGACAAACCTTGGCAATGTTCTTCAGGTGGTAAAAAGCTACAGTATTTTGGTTACATTTCTAATGTGATTTGAAATTGAGTTCAAAATCTAAAATAACACCTAGTACCTCAGTCTTGTCTTGATTTAGCTGGAGGAAGTTTTGAACCATCCAAGTATTTAAATCACTATTACAGTCTAATTGTTTATTCGTGGAGCTAAAATCCTCTGGTGACACAGAAATGTAAAGCAGTGTATCGTCTGCGTAGCAGTGAAAATGAATGTGCTTTCTGATAACTCTGCTAAGTAACATATGTAACATATAAACTGAACAGTACCGGACCAAAATTGAACCTTGTGATATGTGTTTTCTCTGAGTTATGTTCACCACGCGTGACAAAAAACTCTCAACTCGTTAAATAGGTCCTAAACCAATTTAGAACTGGACCAGAGAGGCCAACCCACCTTTTCAGTCTGTCCAGAAGGACATCATGGTCAAAAGTGTAGAATACAGCACTTAAATCCAAGAGTACAAGGACAGAGAGCTGTTTGGCATCTATGTTGGCTCTAAGATCATTTACCACTTCAACTAAGGCTGTCTCTGTGCTGTGGTGGGCCGGAAAACCAGATTGGAATTTTTCAAAAATACAGTTGGCACTTAAAAAATAATTTAGCTGTTTGAAAACCAATTTCTCCAGAATTTTGCTTAAGAATGGAAGGTTGGAGATTGGCTGAAAATTGCTAAGAGCTGAAGAATCTAGATTACTTTTCTTCAGAAGGGGTTTCACCATAGCAGTTTTTAGTGCAGTGGGGAAAGTGCCTGTGAACAGGGAGAGATTAACAATAGCTTGCAATTCTTCAGATATGCAATTCAAAACTGACTTGAAAAGGTGGTGGAGATAGGATCGAGAACGCAGGTAGAAGGTTTAAATTGTTATATCACTTTCCTGAGCATGTCTGTGTCAACCAGAGAAAATAAATCCATAGTGCATTTGCGTGGTAGGCTAAGGCACATATTGTCAAACTTCTCATCAGGTTTTGCTTGACTGATACCCAGCCTAATGTTTGTTATCTTATATCTGAAATATGCCGCTAACTCATCACATTTAGATGTGGAGGAATGTTCACAGGTTTCTAGGGATAGGATTTATCAGGCCATCAGTGGTCAGAAAGAGCACTCTTGAATTATTCTGATTAATAGTGATCAAGTTAGAAAAATGAGCCCGTCTGGCATTTCTAATTGCCAAGTTGCTCTTTCAGAATATCATAATGGACCTGCAACTTTGACGTCCTCCTCTTCTGCTCTGCCTTTCTGCAATTTCTCTTTCATTTATTTGTTTCCTCACTCATCCAAGGGGCTCTCTGTTTGGATGTGTCCTTTTTCAACTTTACTGGAGCTATGGCATCAATGGTTGCCCTTAATTTGCTGTTAAAGTGATCAAGTAAATCATCACAGGAGGAAGGCAGAAAGGGCGATGGAGTATTGTTCATACACTCAATCAAATCTGGAGCAGTTTCAGAGGTAAGATAGCATTTCTTAATAATGCATTCAGTAATACCCTGTGCTATGGGTAACAAGGTAGTACAAAATACAGTGGTTATCAGATAAAGCAACATTAACAATAGAGAGCCCCTTGATAAAATCAGGTCCAGAGTATGGCCACGATAATGGTTGGGCATCAGTAATATGTTGGATAAAGCCTATAGAGCTCAAAAGATTAAGAAATTCAATGTCCTTGGTGTCAGTCTCTTCGTCAACATGAGTATTAAAATCGCCCAACACAATGATTTTATCATAGTTCTCAAAGGACAATAGACAATAGTTAATAGAAATCAGATTCAAACATGGTGACTAGTTGTGTTTATGCCACACATAAAAGGTAATGCATTTTAAAGTTAAATTAAAAATATTTAGGCTATATTGAAGTGTTAGGTTATAGGCAGTCTATCTATATACAGTGCCTTGCGAAAGTATTCGGCCCCCTTGAACTTTGCGACCTTTTGCCACATTTCAGGCTTCAAACATAAAGATATAAAACTGTATTTTTTTGTTAAGAATCAACAACAAGTGGGACACAATCATGAAGTGGAACGACATTTATTCGGATATTTCAAACTTTTTTAACAAATCAAAAACTGAAAAATTGGGCGTGCAAAATTATTGAATTAGAACATTGAACTTAAACCCTGTACGAATCATGGATCTTGGAAATCTCAGGAAAATGCACTGTAAGTGTAACTATCCCGACTTAACATGTCATTATGTTTCGCAGTTCTCATGGTCGCACAAATCCAAAATAATGTTGGTCTATGCCATTGCAAAATCGAATGCTTCCAACCGAACATTAATATTTGATCTTCTTCTAACTGAAAGAGTCACCTTATAGGCCTGCTGTCAATAACATATAGCGTACTTGTTGGATGGATTGGATGCTCATTGGTGTCTAGCTGTAGGCTAGTTGTCTAGTGATATTGTCGACCATCATCAGCTGATCCAGGAAAGAAAACATATATTGATAGAAAACAGTGAAGCTAAATAAACAGTCTACTACTTCTGACCACAGACGGCACAGAGAACAATGAGAGTTCTATACAGCTGACTGACAAAAGCAAACAATGATAAATCAACTGATGAATCTAATGCATTGGAATAAAGGTATAGGCAATTTTTTATCAAGGACGCATGTCAAACAAATGGCGAAAATGAGGAAGTACAAAGGAAATACTATGCATAAAGGAGCTCAGCTGAGGCTGAAATTCAGCACTACTGAGTGGACAGCGCCTCCGCATAGAAATACATGGTTTAAACCATGACAGAGAGGTTAATTTCATTAGGAAGCTTTTAAAAAAACATATTTACCACTACATTTTAAACAAATAGAAGAATGGTTCAATTAGCATTATTTAGAGACCCCACCCGAAGTTGAACTTTTGTTGCATTTAGGGGAGCTAAAGTCTCATTCAGGGGAGCTGAGCCCCCCCTGGCTCCCCCATAATTTGCACCTTGGTTATAGGTTGAGTAATAACCCCTCAGATCGGAAAGGAAGCAGAACCATGTTAAGTGTTCCTGAATAACTGGGCCTGTGGGGAGCATAGACCTATGTGGCCACCCTACAGTGCCTTCAGAAAGTATTCACACACCATTTTATTATGATACAGCCTGAATTTAAAATGGATCAAATTTTGATGTTGTGTCACTGGCCTACACACAATACCCCATAATGTCAAAGTGGATTTTTATTTATTTTTAGAATTCGTAACAAATTAATAAAAAAAATGTAAAGCTGAAATGTCTTGAGTTTTAACCTCTAGGGGCAGGATAGACAGTTGACTGGTAGATTATATTGACCTGTGGTATAGTAAGCATTCGGAAAAGAGTAGTGAATAAAGGCGTCTGCATACTAGGTTCGGTTTGCTCCTAGCAGAAGTCGGCTAGGCGAAGTGAACATCTGTGCCTCGCATACTCCCCCAAAAAACTGGGGGAAAAAGCATACTGTTTGTCCCTCTTGAGACGTTGTAGCCAGTATACACTTCCTCAAAATAGTCAGAATGAATCTAAGATAACTCAAGAAATGTGTAATTCATTTGACGTTTTTACCAAGGAGGTCTTAGTCACGCAATTTTACATCTAACTAAGATGTTTGGTGCAGTATTTCTCAAGTGAAAACATTTGCATGAAAATATATCTCTCGTTGAATGACAACAAACACTTCATTGAAGAATTCCTACGTTTGAACAATCACCGACGAAGTTGCGTAGACTTTGAGTGCGTAGACAGCGAGTCACATCACCGATTGAAAAGCAACTTGCGCACACCGCTAAATAGCTACAGTAGCCATTTCACACCAGTTGCAAGAGGTCCTGGTGCATCAGGTCTGACACCAACAAACTCCTGGAAAGCTTCTATCTCCAAGCCTGCTAAATAGCTAACAGAATGGCTATGCAGACTATCTGATGCCTATGTAACAGTACAGCTTCCGTCCCTCTCCTCGCACCAACATGGGCTCGAACCAGGGACCCTCTTACCCATCGCGCCACAAAAGCAGAGCAAGGGGAACCACTACTTCAGGTCTCAGAGCGAGTGACGTCACCGATTGAAACGCTATTTTTATTTTTTACAATTTTATTTCACCTTTATTTAACCAGGTAGGCTAGTTGAGAACAAGTTCTCATTTGCAACTGCGACCTGGCCAAGATAAAGCGTAGCAATTCGACACATACAACAACACAGAGTTACACATGGAATAAACAAAACATACAGTCAATAATACAGTAGAACAAAAGAAAACAAAAAGTCTATATACAGTGAGTGCAAATTAGGTAAGTTAAGGAAATAAATAGGCCATGGTGGCGAAGTAATTACAATATAGCAATTAAACACTGGAATGGTACATCGGCAGAAGATGAATGTGCAGGTAGAGATACTGGGGTGCAAAGGAGCAAAATAAATACATAAATAAATACAGTATGGGGATGAGGTAGGTAGATAGATGGGCTGTTTACAGATGGGCTATGTACAGGTGCAGTGATCTGTAAGCTGCCTGACAGCTGGTGCTTAAAGCTAGTGAGGGAGATGTGAGTCTCCAGCTTCAGAGATTTTTGCAATTCGTTCCAGTCATGGGCAGCAGAGAACTGGAAGGAAAGACAACCAAAGGAGGAATTGGCTTCGGGGTTGACCAGTGAGATATACCTGCTGGAGCGCTTGCTACGAGTGGGTGCTGCTATGGTGACCAGTGAGCTGAGATAAGGCGGGGCTTTACCTAGCAGAGACTTGTAGATAACCTGTAGCCAGTGGGTTTGGCGATGAGTATGAAGCGAGGGCCAACCAACGAGAGCGTACAGGTCACAATGGTGGGTAGTGTATGGCGCTTTGGTAACAAAACGGATGGCACTGTGATAGACTGCATCCAGTTTGTTGAGTAGAGTGTTAGAGGCTATTTTATAGATGACATCACTGAAGTCAAGGATTGGTAGGATGGTCAGTTTTACGAGGGAATGTTTGGCAGCATGAGTGAAGGATGCTTTGTTGCGATATAGGAAGCCGATTCTAGATTTAATTTTGGATTGGAGATGCTTAATGTGAGTCTGGAAGGAGAGTTTACAGTCTAAACAGAGACCCAGGTATTTGTAGTTGTCCATGTATTCTAAGTCAGAGCCGTCCAGAGTAGTGATGCTGCACGGGCGAGCAGGTGCGGGCAGTGACCGATTGAATAGCATGCATTTAGTTTTACTTGCGTTTAAGAGCAGTTGGAGGCCACGGAAGGAGAGTTGTATGGCATTGAAGCTCGTCTGGAGGTTAGTTAACACAGTGTCCAAGGAGGGGCCAGAAGTATACAGAATGGTGTCGTCTGCGTAGAGGTGGATCAGAGAATCACCAGCAGCAAGAGCAACATCATTGATGTATACAGAAAAGAGAGTCGGCCCGAGAATTGAACCCTGTGGCACACCCATAGAGACTGTCAGAGGTCCGGGACAACAGGCCCTCCGATTTGACACACTGAACTCTATCAGAGAAGCAGTTGGTAAACCATGCGAGGCAATCATTTGAGAAACCAAGGCTGTCGAGTCTGCCAATAAGAATGTTGTGATTGACAGAGTCGAAAGCCTTGGCCAGGTCGATGAATACGGCTGCACAGTAATGTCTCTTATCGATGGCGGTTATGATGTCGTTTAGAACCTTGAGCGTGGCTGAGGTGCACCCATGACCAGCTCTGAAACCAGATTGCATAGCGGAGAAGGTATGGTGGGATTCAAAATGGTCAGTAATCTGTTTGTTAGAAAGACAGGGTAGGATAGATATAGGTCTGTAGCAGTTTGGGTCTAGAGTGTCATCCCCTTTGAAGAGGGGGATGACCACGGTGGCTTTCTAATCTTTTGGAATCTCAGACGATCTGAAAGAGAGGTTGAACAGGCTAGTAATAGGGGTTGCAACAATTTCGGCAGATAATTTTAGAAAGAGAGGGTCCAGATTGTCTAGCCCGGCTGATTTGTAGGGGTCCAGATTTTGCAGCTCTTTCAGAACATCAGCTATCTGGATTTGGGTAAAGGAGAAATGGTGGGGGCTTTGGCGGGTTGCTGTGGAGGGTGCCGGGCAGTTGACAGGGGTAGGGGTAGCCATGTGGAAAGCGTAGCCAGCCGTAGAGAAATGCTTATTGAAATTCTCAATTATAGTGGATTTATCGGTGGTGACAGTGTTTCCTAGCCTCAGAGCAGTGGGCAGCTGGGAGGAGGTGCTCTTATTCTCCATGGACTTTACAGTGTCCCAGAACTTTTTTGAGTTAGTACTACAGGATGCAAATTTCAGTTTGAAAAAGCTTGCCTTAGCTTTTCTAACTGCCTGTATATATTTGTTCCTAACTTCCCTGAAAAGTTGCATATCATGGGGGCTATTCGATGCTAATGCAGAACGCCACAGGATGTTTTTGTGCTGGTCAAGGGCAGACAGGTCTATTAGTGCCACCACCGCTAACTAGCTAGCCATTTCACATCGGTTACACTCACCCTCTGTAATATTCATATGTGTAAACATACTGAATTGTAATTGGATGCATTTTACCTCCATATCATACTGTGCTATGATTGTTTACGACCACCCAAATGGTTAGGTCATGGTCAGTTTGATCCTGGTTGGCGATATGCCAGTTATAGCTAGCTAAGCTACGTTAAGAAATATCCTGTAGTACTGCATTTTATTATTTTGTACAAAGTGTGCAAAACAAGACATGGTGTCAGAGTAAAAGGTCTTACAAGTTGGATTTTTGTGGAGTTCCTTCACCTCGAATGGACGGGGAGTCTACGAACTTACCCAATGCATGGCGTAAGTACAAACAGCATGTGGAGCTAATGTTCACGGGTCCTCTGAAGGACAGGGGAGAAGAGGGAAAATGCAGCTACTTGCTCCTCTGGATCGGTGAAAAGGGGAGAGATATTTACAACACATGGACACTTACCGAGGCTGAATCAAAGGTACTGAAAACATACAACGATCGTTTTGAAGCATATGTTGCGCGGAAGACCAATACGATTTTCCCTAGGTACAAATTCCATGAGAAAGTACAGGGTGCTAGCGAGTCTTTTGAACAGTTTGTGACAGAGCTGCGTCTGCTTGTGAAAGACTGTGATTTTGCAAACAAGGATGAGATGGTCAGGGACCGTATTGTATTTGGAATACACTCACCGCGAGTGAGAGAGAAACTTTTGAATGTTGGGTCTGAGGTAACGCTGGACAAAGCTATCGACATAGCCAGATCTCACGAGCTAGCACAGGCTCAGATGAAAACCATTTCGCGCGGCAGCACGAGCGCATCACGTGAACAAGCAGTGCACTCAGTCAGGCAGACATCAAAGCACACCGCAGGTGCACAGAGAGCGCGTTTTAGAACGGAGAGAGACATAACTCCAAAACAGAGCGACACAGACTCAAAACGCCCCAAAACATGTGGATATTGTGGATACAAAGTGCATGGCGAACAAGGAAATTGCCCCGCTAAAGGCAAACAGTGTACTAAATGTGGAAAATGGAATCACTTTGCCAAAGTGTGCATAGCTTACCGTTGAAAAACAGTACACACAGTGAGTGAAGATGAAATGTCAATCAAAGAGTCAAACGCTGATGAACTGTTTATTGATTCAGTGACACAGAAAAGTCATATATCAGAGACAGAGCAAGCCTTTGCTGACATTGAGATAGGAACACAAGGCACAAAGCTAAAGTTCAAACTAGACACTGGTGCACAAGTAAACATTATTCCTCTGAATAATATGAGGATTCTGTGTTATGCAATATAGCCCGTTACCATATATGTGATTGAATATTATCTGCTGTTGGCTTGTGTGGATGTATATGTTATGCAACATAGCTGACTTGAGACATTGTTAACAGTTTCAGGGCCATGGGCCTTTCTCATGATGGAAAAATAAGAATAACATGAAGACAGGACCTGTGCAATGAGATGGGGGGGCACATTCAGAACGTAGTGTTGCGAGAACAAACGGTATTTTGTTAGATAACAGGAGCCAGGTGCCTGATAACTGTATATTCTACACAGCTACGACTGACCGCTGAAGCGCTTAGGGGGCTGGGACCAGCCTCTGCGCCAACAATCAACGATAGGCTGGGTGAGTCTAAACCACGCCCAGTCTCTACTCTGACAGGCCGGCTCGGAAGCAGCAACTACTTCTGTCATCAGAGTATATTATAATATCTTTGTCAGGAACAAGTCAGTTTTCTGTTTGCCCTGCGAGGTGGGACAGAGAGCGCGTATATACGAAAATTGCATTTACCACTTATTGCTTAGCTAATAAAAAATACATAGTATACAATCGGTGACTCAATGTCATATTTATCCTGATACCAGATTCGAATTGACGCGACCCTAACAATAAGTACCGCAGCTTGACATCTGAGTGTGAGCTACAACCCACCACACGCAGACTGACTGGTTATGGTGGTGAACAGCTCCCAGTAAAAGGCACATGCACTTTCAAATGCAAATACAAGGAAAGTGACATAATGTTGGACTTGTATGTTGTTGACACTAGAGCACCTGCAGTGCTAGGTCTTAAAGCATGTTTAGACATGGATCTCATCAAGCTAGTTTTATCAGTGACAGCACCAGTAGAGACAGACAATTTACTGGAGGAGTTTACTGATGTTTTTACAGGAATAGGATTATTCCCAGGAGAATGTACCATTCACCTTGACCCAGAAGCAACCCCTGTGGTCTACCCACAGAGAAAGATTCCCCTTGCTCTCCGTGCCCATCTGAAGAAAGTGTTGGAGAGCATGGAGCAATCTGACATAGTCACCAAGGTTACAAAACCGACTGACTGGGTAAACGTGTTAGTGGTGGTGGAGAAACCACGCACAGGCAAGCTCCGAGTATGTCTCGACCCAAGAGACTTGAACAAGGCTATCAAACGCCCCCATTACCCTTTACCGACGCTAGATGGCATCACACACAAGCTAGCGGGAGCACACTACCTCAGTGTCATGGAAGCTAGCTAGATAAGGCTACTGGGCTATCAAGCTCAAAGAAGAGTAATCTAAGCTCAACATTCAACACACCATTTGGACGCTACAGGTTCCGTCGCCTGCCTTTTGGGATTATCTCAGCCCAAGACGAGTTTCAGTGAAAGATCGACGAAGGCCTCGACGGAGTTGTGGCAATTGTGGACAACATCCTTGTCTATGGTCGAACCAAAGAGGAGTACGACCGACACCTCCTCGCGATGCTGCAAAGGTCCCGCGAGAGAGGAGTCCGGCTCAACCCCAAGAAGAGCACAGTCGATGCTACAGAGGTCAGCTACTTCGGACATCTTCTCACAGCGACTGGAATCAAGCCAGATCCACAGAAGATCTTAGCCATAAAAGAAATGGAGCCACCAAAGAACCGTGCAGAGCTGGAAACAGTGCTTGGCATGGTCAACTACTTAGCCAAGTTCGCACCCAGCCTCTCCAACGCTAATGCACCTCTGCGTCAACTGCTAAAGCAGTCCAGTGAGTTTCTCTGGGACAAGCAACGCGACATTGCTTTCCAGAATGTGAAAGACTTGATCACAAGAGAACCAGGACCAATCCTTGCCTACTACGACCCTGACAAAGAGCTCAGACTCCAAGTGGATGTGTCAAAGTATGGACTAGGTGCAGTGCTACTGCAAGAAGGAAAGCCCACTGGCTACGTTTCCAAATCTCTCACAGACTGTGAAATCAATTACGCTCAAATCGAAAAGGAGCTCTACGCCATTCTGTTCGGATGTAAACGTTTCCATCAGTACATATATGGACGACAAGTCATTGTGGAATCCGACCACAAGCCCCTTGAGTCAATTATGAGGAAACCACTAGCCGCAGCCCTGCCAAGGCTACAGAGAATGATCCTGCAACTACAAAATACGACTTCACAATCACTCACCGTCCAGGCAAAGACATCCCTGTCGCAGACACACTCTCCAGGAAGTTTCTTACCTATAAGGACAGCAGCCTCAGTGAAAGCATGGACATGCAAGTGCACACTGTGTACAGTAACTTACCAGTTAGTGACACAAAACTGAAGGAGATCCAAGCAGAAACAGAAAAGGACTCAACTGAGGAAAGTCATACAGGATGGATGGCCTGAGGAGAGGAAAAAATGCCCTCACAGCGTCTCAGAATTCTGGAACCATTGTGATGAACTATCACAGATCAACGGAATAATTTTCAAAGGAGAGAACAGCATTATTCCTACCAGTCTCAGAGAAGAGATTTTGACAAAGATCCACGCTGGACACATGGAAAAGTGCAAACAGAGAGCATGGGACATTTTGTTTTGGCCCGGAATGTGCAAACAAATAGAGGACATTGTTGGTAAATGCGCCATATGTCTTGAACGACGCCCCTCAAACACCAAAGAGCCAATGTTACCTCACTGTATCCCAGACCGACCCTGGCAGGTCGTGGCAACCGATCTGTTCACCTGGAACAACGAGGACTACGTCGTAACAGTGGACTACTACAGCAAATACTTCGAACTCGACAAGCTTCACAGCACCACATCTGCAGCTGTGATACACAAGCTGAAAGCAGCCTTTGCCAGGCATGGCATTGTAGAGACTTTAATATCTGACAATGGGCCCTGTTACAAATCAAATGAGTTTGAATCCTTCACAAAAGCATGGGAGTTCACACATGTCACCACAAGCCCACATTACCCTCAAAGTAATGGCCTTGCTGAAAAATCTGTGCAGATTGCTAAATCACTCATGGACAAAGCAAAAGCAGACAAGAGAGACCCCTACCTCAGTCTCCTTGAATACCGCAACACTCCAGTTGACAACTTCAACTCCCCCAGCCCAGCTGTTGATGAGCCGCAGACTTCGCTCAATCCTTCCCAGCACCAACCAGCAGCTGCAACCTGAGGTCGTCAGCTACACGGAAATGCAAGAAAAACGTGCACGGAGACAACAACAACAATACTACGACAGATCAGCTAGACCACTGCCACCACTGATCGACGGAGAGTCAGTTAGAATCCAGGAGCATGGCCTCTGGAAGCCAGCAGTCGTCATCCAGCCAGCTGACACTGAACATTGTTATCACGTCCATACCGCAGAAGGAGCGGTGTACCGCCGCAATCGTCGTCACCTACTGAACACAAAAGAACAACACACTGATGAGATGAACTGTTCCCCTGAAAGAGAACGTGATGGACTAAACACACACACAGCACAACATACACCATACTTACCTGCAACACCACAAGAGCTGACTGACACAGAAGCATGCTCAGCATCATATTGCACAAGGTCAGGAAGAGAGGTCAAGCCCAGAGCTGTCCTAGACATGTGAAATGTCAAAGGGTGTAGGCGGATCGCTGCCCTAAAAGAGTTCCAGACTGTAAACTTGTTATTGAAAGTTCACTTGAAATGCTTTGGTATTGTATTTGTTTGAAATGTTAAGATGCTATTGCTAGAGTGAAAGCTGAGTTGCTGAGAATCCCTTGTTTGAAAAGTAACAGTATGTTGGATCATTGTTTCAGAGTCTATGTTGATTCAGTTGGTGTAGTATGCAATATAAATGGTTACTTACCTTGAGTCCAAACTACAGAGCATGTATTCAAAAGAAACCCTTAGAATATGTAAACATTTTTCTTTTGTTTTAAAAGAAAGGGGGTGTAATATTCATATTTGTAAACATACTGAATTGTAATTGGATGCATTTTACCCGCCATACCATACTGTGCTTTGACTGGTTAAGACCACCCAAATGGTTAGGTCATGGTCAGTTTGATCCTGGTTGGCGATACGTGAACATGCCAGTTTTAGCTAGCTAATAAAGAGCTACGTTAAGAAATATCATGTAGTACTGCATTTTATTATTTTGTACAAAGTGTGCAAAACAAGACACCCCCCTTTTCACCTCCTCCTTTTCCACAGCAACCAGTGATCCGGGTGAATAGCATCAATGTAACAGTATAGCTTCCGTCCCTCTCCTCGCCCCTGCCTGGGCTCGAACCAGGGACCCTCTGCACACATCAACAGTCACCCTCGAAGCATCGTTAACCATCGCTCCACAAAAGCCACGGCCCTTGCAGAGCAAAGGGAACCACTACTTCAAGGTCTCAAAGCGAGTGACATCACCGATTGAAACGCTATTAGCGCGCACCACCGCTAACTAGCTAGCCATTTCACATTGGTTACACCTAGTCACCTTACCCCTATACATATTTACCTCTATCGCTTCAGTATCCCCTCACATTGTAAATATGGAGTTGGAACTGACTGTGTATATGGCTTCTTACTTTCGTGTGTTCTTCTTATTTTGATTTATTGTGTGTTTTTATTCTACCTTATGTTATTTTTAGTGCTACATTGATATTGATTTCTGCATTGTTGGTTTTGGAACATGCAAGAAAGTCATTTCACTGTACTTGTGCACATGACATTAAAAACTTGAAACATCAGGAAATAATGTTGCGTGCACGAACAGTAGAAGATCAAAACAAACAAAATTGTCACAAAATGTCCTCATAATATATGCAATAGCTGTTCAAAACTGTTGGGGAAGCATGGGGACGCCTTAAGTGAAGAACACCTTGATAGGGGAGGTGCAAGCAAGCAGATGAGGGCATTATATAGTTAAACCTACAAAATGGTGAATGTAAATCGGAAAAAAATACACTATCCTCCCCTGTTCTCAATGAAAAAGCACACAACCCTCCTCAAAATGCCAAAAGAAATTAGACAACCCTCCCCTACTTTGGACCAGCCCCCCCAACCCCAGTACATTTCGAAATGTTCCTTATGTTTGCTTATACATATCTGGAGCCATCTTGGATTGTTACCATGTCATTTAGGTCTTTAGAGAACTAGCCAGGTCAGTCTTCATTGGCCATTTACTGTACACCACGTGCTCATCTTTCGAGAGCTTGAGTTCATTGATGTTGTGTACTGTGTCATCAGCTTGTTCGAACACTATCATATGGATTACTCTAATTATGTATTTTTTCTTATTCTACTACAACAGTACCCCCAGAATCCACCACAAAAGGTGGAGCATGTGGAAATCCATGGACAACTACTAAATACACAAGACGAGTAGCCACACTTAACCTACATACTGCATAAGATCTTGGCTACGTTGTACAGTGTCCAACGAATCCCAACCCACTCACTGAATGTCTGACATTCCCTTGTCAATAACCAAGTCTGTGTGATGTGAGAAGGCAGTGAAGCATTTCAGTCCAAGATACAGCCAACACGTGTCTATCCTACTCCCACTGACACTTCTAGTCTATAGGCTGTTTGAGAAGTGATTGACAGAGATGTTGATTATGCGTCTTCGAGCCAGGTGGCTGGCAAGGAAAGAAGCGCAGCGCACCAGATTGCTGCATCAGCCAAAGTGTAAGGCCGTCAGATTCTGGCACTGGCGTGTCTTGACAAACATCACAGGAATATTAAAGAGATCTGGAGCTGTCACTCAAAGTGAATTGTTGTTGCTTGTTAATCCTCCACTGCCTTCCAAAAATGTGTGTTTTTTGTTCCAGTATTTTCTCATTATTTTTGTCTCACCCCTTTCTACACTGAGTGTACAAAACATTAGGAACACCTTCCTAATATTGAGTTGCACTGCCTTTTGCCCTCCGAACAGCCTCAATTTCTCGGGCATGGACTACAAGGTGTCGAAAGTGTTCCACAGGGATGCTGGCCCATGTTGACTCAAATACTTCCCACAGTTCTGTCATTTTAGCTGGATGTCCTTTGGGTGGTGGACCGTTCTTGATACACACGGGAAACTGTTGAGCGTTAAAAACCCAGCGGCGTTGTAGTTCTTGACACTCAAACCTGTGTGCCTGGCCCCTACTACCATACCCCATACAAAGGCACTTAAATATTTTGTCTTGACAATTCACCCTCTGAATAGCACACATACTGTACACAATCAGGGTATGTAAGGGATTACATCCCCTATGTAAGGGATTACAAAAAATGGTGACTGTAATCCGTTATGTTACCAACAAAAATATTCTAATCAGATTACAGATACTTTTGAAAAACTAGATGATTACTTCAAGGATTACTTTTAAATTCAGAAAGGATGTTTGCAAAAAAAAATCTTGGACACTTCTCTGTTTTCTCAATGACATTCAAATCAGCATTGAAAAAGGTGCAAGTTTAAGTTTGTTCCACCTGAGCGAGTCTGACCACAAGTCAGAGACCACTATAGTGACACACCAAATGGGTTTGTTCGATCGCGGGAAAAGAGCAGGAATAGGTTTTTGTAAGCTACAGTCCAAGCTATGCCTTCCAATGGTGTGACTGCTGTCAGCATCCAAAGATTATCCAACTTGAATAAACGCTTGGAGGTAAAGATGACTAAGTGGTGTAGTCTACGGAGATACGGATATCACTTATTATTGATATCTACATAGCGCATTGATGTGAATCGCACAGCTGCTCTCTCATTTAGCTATTTGCGCCTTACGAATTGTGTTTGTTGTGGGTGGCTGTTCACAAATCTAAATGTGTATTTGAACCCAATAACAGTTGAGTTCAATAAGTTTAAGCTGCCTATCAATCATTGTTTTTGAAACCAGTGGACAGCCAGTGAAAAATATGCTCTTGCAACAGCTGCATAGTGCGGATCCCAGCCTATGAAATAAAATGCGGCTTTTATTGCTGAATCTAATTTATGCTGCTAAAAAAAAAATCCATAGGCCTAATGGACATATGCTCAGACTCGCACACTTTTGATAGACTTAAAGAGGCAATGTGTAGTTGCTACATCCATTTTTGGACTTATATACTATACAGTACTAGTCAAAAGTATGGACACACACTACTCATTCAAGGGTTTTTCTTTATTTCTACTATTTTCTACATTGTTGAATAATAGTGAAGACATCAAAACTATGAAATAACATATGGATTCATGTAGTCACCAATAAAGTGTTAAACCAATCAAAATATATTTTAGATTCTTCAAAGTAGCCACTCTTTACCTTGATGACAGCTTTGCACACTCTTGGCATTCTCTCAACCAGTTTCACCTGACATTCTTTGAAGGTGCTTTTCCTTCAAGCTACTGTCCAACTCACCCCCAACCATCTCAAGCACTCCATCACTCTTCTTCTTGGTCAAATAGCCCTAACACAGCCTGGAGGTGTGTTGGGTCATTGTTCTGTTGAAAACAAATGATTGTCCCACTAAGCACAAACCAGATGGGTTGGTGTATTTCTGCATAAGGCTGTGGTTGTCATGCTGGTTAAGTGTGCCTTGAATTCTAAATAAATCACAGACAGTGTCACCAACAAAGCACCCCCACACCATCAAACCTCCTCCTCCATGATTCACAGTGGGAACTACACATGCAGAGATCATCTGTTCACCTACTCTGCGTCTCACAGAGACACAGGTTGAAACCAAAAATCTCAAATTTGGACCAAAGGACAGATTTCCACCCGTCTAATGTCCAAGTCTCTTCTTCTTATTGGTGTCCTTTAGTGGTGGTTTCTTTGCAGCAATTCGACCATGAAGGGCTGATTCACACAGTCTCCTCTGAACAGTTGATGTTGAGATGTGTCTGTTTCTTGAACTCCGTGAAGCATTTATTTGGGCTGCAATCTGAGGTGCAGTTAACTCTAATGAGCTTATCCTCTGCACCAGAGGTATCTCTGGGTCTTCCTTTCCTGTTGCGGTCCTCATGAGAGCCAGTTTCATCATAGCGCTTGATGTTTTTTGCGACTGCACTTGAAGAGACTTTCAAGTTCTTGAAATTTTCCACATTGAATGATCTTCATGTCTTACAGTAATGATGGACTGTTGTTTCTCTTTGGTTATTTGAGCTGTTCTTGCCATAATATGGACTTGGTATTTTACCAAATAGGGCTATCTTCTGTACACCACCCTTACTTTGTCACAACACAACTGATTGGTCCAAACGCATTAAGAAGGAAAGAAATTCCACAAATGTACTTTTAACAAGGCACACCTGTTAATTGAAATGCATTCCAGGTGCATTCTACCTCATGAAGCTGGTTGAGAGAATGCTACAAGTGTGCAAAGCTGTCGTCAAAGCAAAGGGTGGCTACTTTGAAGAATCTCAAATATAAAATACATTTTGATTTGTTGAACACTTTTTAACGCGTGATTCCATATGTGTTATTTCATAGTTTTGATGTCTTCCCTATTATTCTATAATGTACAAAATAGTACAAATAAATAAAAACCCTTGAATGAGTAGGTGTATCCAAACTGCTGACTGGTACTGTATGTATGTATGTATGTATGTATGTATGTATGTATGTATGTATGTATGTATGTATGTATGTATGTGTGTGTGTGTGTGTGTGTGTGTGTGTGTGTGTGTGTGTGTGTATGTGTGTATGTGTGTATTTATGCATGTAGGTATGTATATATATATATACATATCCATTGATTCTTGAAGAATATAACTTGAGCCCCATGAGCTTCGTTCAACTGTCACATTCCATGAGAACCCAAAATTGTAAATGACAACAAACACTGTATAGCCCCATAACACCCCCCTAGCCACATCGATGGAACAGTAGTGGAGAGGGTAGTAAGTTTTAAGTTCCTCGGCGTACACATCACAGACAAACTGAATTGGTCCACCCACACAGATGGCATCGTGAAGAAGGCGCAGCAGCGCCTCATCAACCTCAGGAGGCTGAAGAAATTCGGCTTGTCACCAAAAGCACTCACAAACTTCTACAGATGCACAATCGAGAGCATCCTGTCGGGCTGTATCACCGCCTGGTACGGCAACTGCTCCGCCCACAACCGTAAGGCTCTCCAGAGGGTAGTGAGGTCTGCACAACGCATCACCGGGGGCAAACTACCTGCCCTCCAGGACACCTACATCACCCGATGTCACAGGAAGGCCATAAAGATCATCAAGGACAACAACCACCCGAGCCACTGCCTGTTCACCCCGCTATCATCCAGAAGGCGAGGTCAGTACAGGTGCATCACAGCTGGGACCGAGAGACTGAAAAACAGCTTCTATCTCAAGGCCATCAGACTGTTAAACAGCCACCACTAACATTGAGTGGCTGCTGCCAACACACTGTCAATGACACTGACTCAACTCCAGCCACTTTAATAATGGGAATTGATGGGAAATGATGTAAAATATATCACTAGCCACTTTAAACAATGCTACCTAATATAATGTTTACATACCCTACATTATTCATCTCATATGTATACGTACAGTGCCTTGCGAAAGTATTCGGCCCCCTTGAACTTTGCGACCTTTTGCCACATTTCAGGCTTCAAACATAAAGATATAAAACTGTATTTTTTTGTGAAGAATCAACAACAAGTGGGACACAATCATGAAGTGGAACGACATTTATTGGATATTTCAAACTTTTTTAACAAATCAAGAACTGAAAAATTGGGCGTGCAAAATTATTCAGCCCCCTTAAGTTAATACTTTGTAGCGCCACATTTTGCTGCGATTACAGCTGTAAGTCGCTTGGGGTATGTCTCTATCAGTTTTGCACATCGAGAGACTGAACATTTTTCCCATTCCTCCTTGCAAAACAGCTCGAGCTCAGTGAGGTTGGATGGAGAGCATTTGTGAACAGCAGTTTTCAGTTCTTTCCACAGATTCCCGATTGGATTCAGGTCTGGACTTTGACTTGGCCATTCTAACACCTGGATATGTTTATTTTTGAACCATTCCATTGTAGATTTTGCTTTATGTTTTGGATCATTGTCTTGTTGGAAGACAAATCTCTGTCCCAGTCTCAGGTCTTTTGCAGACTCCATCAGGTTTTCTTCCAGAATGGGCCTGTATTTGGCTCCATCCATCTTCCCATCAATTTTAACCATCTCCCTGTCCCTGCTGAAGAAAAGCAGGCCCAAACCATGATGCTGCCACCACCATGTTCGACAGTGGGGATGGTGTGTTCAGGGTGATGAGCTGTGTTGCTTTTACGCCAAACATAACGTTTTGCATTGTTGCCAAAAAGTTCAATTTTGGTTTCATCTGACCAGAGCACCTTCTTCCACATGTTTGGTGTGTCTCCCAGGTGGCTTGTGGCAAACTTTAAACAACACTTTTTATGGATATCTTTAAGAAATGGCTTTCTTCTTGCCACTCTTCCATAAAGGCCAGATTTGTGCAATATACGACTGATTGTTGTCCTATGGACAGAGTCTCCCACCTCAGCTGTAGATCTCTGCAGTTCATCCAGAGTGATCATGGGCCTCTTGGCTGCATCTCCGATCAGTCTTCTCCTTGTATGAGCTGAAAGTTTAGAGGGACGGCCAGGTCTTGGTAGATTTGCAGTGGTCTGATACTCCTTCCATTTCAATATTATCGCTTGCACAGTGCTCCTTGGGATGTTTAAAGCTTGGGAAATCTTGTTGTATCCAAATCCGGCTTTAAACTTCTTCACAACAGTATCTCGGACCTGCCTGGTGTGTTCCTTGTTCTTCATGATGCTCTCTGCGCTTTTAACAGACCTCTGAGACTATCACAGTGCAGGTGCATTTATACGGAGACTTGATTACACACAGGTGGATTGTATTTATCATCATTAGTCATTTAGGTCAACATTGGATCATTCAGAGATCCTCACTGAACTTCTGGAGAGAGTTTGCTGCACTGAAAGCAAAGGGGCTGAATAATTTTGCACGCCCAATTTTTCAGTTTTTGATTTGTTAAAAAGGTTTGAAATATCCAATAAATGTCGTTCCACTTCATGATTGTGTCCCACTTGTTGTTGATTCTTCACAAAAAAATACAGTTTTATATCTTTATGTTTGAAGCCTGAAATGTGGCAAAAGGTCGCAAAGTTCAAGGGGGCCGAATACTTTCGCAAGGCACTGTATATACTGTACTCTATATCATCTACTGCATCCTTATGTAATACATGTATCACTAGCCACTTTAACTATGCCACTTTGTTTACATACTCATCTCATATGTATATACTGCACTCAATACCATCTACTGTATCTTGCCTATGCCGCTCTGTACCATCACCCATTCATATATCTTTATGTACATATCCATTATCCCCTTACACTTGTGTCTATAAGTTAGTAGTTTTGGAATTGTTAGCTAGATTACTTGTTGGTTATTACTGCACTGTCGGAACTAGAAGCACAAGCATTTCGCTACACTCGCATTAACATCTGCTAACCATGTGTATGTGACAAATAAAATTAGATTAGATTTGATTCGATTTTTTTACATGGTTAAAACAATAATTTTGATATCATGGATGGTCTATAGCTGTCTTGCATCTATAGCTCAGTCTATTAATCTGAGAGTGGTTACATTTCTCCAGCCCCATCCCCCAGCTTTTTACCAAAACAGAGGCGGGGCGACCATTTTGTTATTGTTTCATCTGTGAATTTGCCATTTAAACAGCTGCTTTATCAAGATTTTTATTGTTACCAATAAAAGGTCAACAATAGGCCTATAGCAAATTCAGCATATGGCATTCATTTTTCCCATGTAAATAGCACTTTTCAGGAGTGCTCAAAGCATGCCATTCCATGAGCACAGCATTTATTTTTCAACTTGAATAAATGAGCCCAATCATTCCTCCAGACAACAAAATAATCATAAACAACAGAGTAGGGATGGCTAATAAGTCCTTAGTTTTGGGGTTATACTCAGGTAAAACTATTTGGCTAAATCTATACATCCATATTTCCAAGTTCTATTCTTGAAGATCAAGGGGTATAATGTATATTGGAATGACTGTAATTCTGATAGACTTTGGTTTTAATGTAAATATATAATTTTAGCATATTATTTTTTGTAGGAGAAAGCGATGGGTTAGAAGAAGAATCCTATGTAACCAACCCATAAAGTAAAACGTAACATCCATAAATGGCCAGCTATGTAAACTTAACATGGATTTATCCTGCAATAGACGTCGTTCAATTGCTAACATACATTGTTGTCTTCTTCTAATGCCTTTTAAGGGGCAAGTAATCTAAAAGTAACTGAATGGAATCAGATTACGTTACTGAGTTTGGGTGATCCAAAAGTTACGTTACCGACAACAATTTTGGACAGGTAACTAGTAACTAACTGATTACATTTAGAAAGTAACTTACACAACCCTGTGCACAATCCATGTCTCAATTGTCTCAAGGCTTAAAACTCCTTCTTTAGCCTGTCTCCTCCCCTTCATCTACTCTGATTGAAGAGTTAACAGGTGGCATCGATAAGGGAGCTTTCACCTGGATTCACCGGTTCAGTCTGTGTCATGGAAAGAGCAGGTGTTCCTAATGTTTTGTACTCTCAGTGTGTATTGTATCATGTGTCTTCAGAGGTTATTTTTTCCTCTCAAGGTAGGTGATGCTTTTGATTTAGCTTTTAGGGACGATGCAGTAATACTGGGATGCAAGAAATGGAGATGGATTAAACACCTTCCGTTGTTGGGGAAGTGTGGCCTAACTCTTTGATCTTGCAGTGTATCATGCAAGCATATATTTCATAAGCTATCTACACACATGCGCGCACACACATGAATGCGTGCACACACACACGCATGCCCACAGATGAGAATTTGTCTCATTTGTCTCATCAAGTGAAACATATATTGGTGTTGTGCTATATGCACACCACCGTTTCCGAGTGAAAGCTCCAGAAATGAAGGTGGGTGCATCTCTGTCCTGTTCAGTTTTTGAGGAAGATAAATTAGTGTTTGGATGAACATAAAAGCTAATGTATTCATAAGAGCTATGATGAGCGCAGCTGTCAACAAGCACCTGACATCCAATCTGAAAACAAGCCGCACGGGAGGTGGCACACTCTCTATAGTGTTTGTGTGTGTGTGTGTGTGTGTGTGTGTGGGCGCGCGTGCACATGTGTATGAGAGTTGTTTGTTTTCTGCTTACAGTGAGCTCTATCCCAATATCTTTAAAAGTGCTTAGAGCATTCCTAAGAAGTTGGCGCACACAGGATTTGCAGTAATTTCCCTACTGTCAAAGAATAATCACCATGGGAATGCTTGTTTTAACCCTCCAGCGTGGCTTAAATTGTGTTTCCTAATTGATTGTAGCTAGGATAGGATTCCTTGCATTTGGTGAAACCTGCAGTAGATCATTCGGTTCTGTTGTTGGCACCCACGTAAGTTGACGTGTCGTATGCCTTGTACTACAAAAATATCACAAAAGACATTTGTGTCGCTTTCCCGTTGCTTACATCATTAAACTAACGTTATAGCTAAGGATAACACATTTGATATAATTATTTACTTGAATCAAATGATGTCAAATGGCATGTAATTTACTGCAACCCTCGTTGTGCTCTGAAGATAAACGCAGGACTCATGTATAGTATACTGTGTTGCTATCTATTATTAGCTAACCACTACAGGTGCACGTATCCAGCCTGGGTTTCTGTTTATACATCTGGCTGACGTTTTGGTTTGCGTCAGACATAACAGCTAAGTTCATGGGGAGGAGGTCTCGGGATGGGGCCTCGTTTTGTTATTCTCCTCAGTAAGCCATCAACCATCCTGTGTATCCTGTGTAATTAGAACTCATCTCCTGGTGTGAGGACCGTCGAGGTCTGGCAGATTCACAGTTTTAATCAGTCCTTCAACTCACTTTATCTACTCCACAGAAACGCGGATAGAACAGACTCTCAGCAATCTGACAAATTGATTCAACAACAAGGCAATGGGATTGAACAACTGCTTCTAAATTGGAGGGGGGGTTTTTTCTTCCGAATTTCGGAGAGCTGTGTGACAATGGGGGACTTGCATTCTATCTCGCTTCATCTCTCGTTTTTCCCTCTGTTGGAGTTGAAATAGGGGGATGTTGACCGCTGGTTGATTTGTGGAGTAGATGTGATGATTGGAATGGACGAGGTGAAAGTGAATGGGTGTGCGTTTCATCGTCCTTCAGATGACCATCAGAAATAGAAGTGCAACACAGCATACGCATTTTAAGCTTCTATTCTATTTTCAACATTCCATCTCAGGAATTCACACATGGACAATAAAGGATTATATTGGAGGCTAGGGGCCTATAAGGATTTCAGTAAGTTCCTTTATATATCGAGTGACATGCATTGAGGTGATCCTATCTGAAAGCTGCTGTTCTCATTCACTGTATACAGTACCTTCTTGGGCTGTTTCCGGATCAGTTTGTACGAATGCTGATCCTCGGCTGCCACACCTTTTTTTTTTATCCACTTATCTGACTGCGTTGTGCTCACACAGTCAGTGAACAGATCTCTCTGGGAGTTATTCAGGTTTGGCTGATGTTGGAAGGCAGAAGTACAGGACATGTCTCTTGTATCATTAGCTGCTGGGGAGTATGCTACAGTTGTCAGCACTTCATTTTAATTTGGCTCCAAAGCCACTAGCGGCTTTGACCACAGGGATTTCCTGTCCTCTGTGGCAGTTAAACTAAAGTAAGTGTTTGGATGGAGGTAGACAGGGTTCCATAGAGTCGCAATGTCAGCTGGTATATGTCTCATCTTGATACCAAAGTACCGTATTCAATCTTTGTCTGAACATCCTGAATCGAGATAACTTGTAAATTGGTCTAAAGTCCTTGTATGTAACAAAAGCACAGTACATGTCTCAAAACATTTTGTTTTGCCCAGGGAAAAGACAACAATGCTTCTCAGGGTTGTCCTTGAAGTCTTATCCGAGTTTGTACACAGGGCTGTTTCTGCAGTAATAACTGGTTAGAATTACCAGAGACCGTGAGATAAGAATGAAATACCATTGGGGGGGGGGCACTCAAGATATGAATGCACAAAGAGAACAGTGCACTGAAACGTCCTTTCGAGGTTAACGTTATCGCTCTGGGTTTCATTATTGCAAATAAGCCCAGATAATTATGGTTAAGCCTTCAAATAGCTTAGTAAATGAACGTTTTTAAAAGGTTCAAAATCAAATAAATCCACTAGAGGTGGAGCTCAAAGTCATATTTCATAGTGCGGATATCATCAGGATATCAGGACCTTAGAAAAAGTTAGTTTAAAACGGTTACAGTGAATTGTAGTTTCATACCTCATAACACTTTTCATTCGTCCAGCCAGTATTGCAATGTGTTTTATACGTCGGGAGCCTTGCACATACCGTTGCCTTCATATAAAAAACAAGAACAGTACATTCCAACATCCTACACCCACAGTTCCTACAGTCATGAGTTTGCATAATTTGCACGGTTTCTTATCTAAGAGGATCCATATCCACACATACTCTCCCATAAAGCCAGAGAGAGAGAGAGAGCGAGAGAGAGAGATTGAGATCCTTGACCTCCAGGCAGTCTCCAGAGGGGCTTTTTTTACTGTGAGAGTCTAATCAGAGTGTAGCTGACGTGTGTGCTGCGGATCGCTCCTCTCCAGTCCCCAGGCCTAATTAGGACCCATGTGTACTGTACATAGAGCTGCCTTTCACACTGCCTGTTGGAAAAAGCTCACCTGTGTGCTCTCAATAGGCCACAGAAATGAGCTGCTGGAGAACATGATGACAAGCAGGGCCAGCGGAGGTAGAGGAAGTCCCTCAAACCAGGAGGTCCTTTCAGTTTAATGAATGCCAGCAGAGCAAGCCAGACGGAGAGAACAATTGGAGAGGGAGCGAGAAAGGGAGACAGTTGGAAAGAGAGCGAGAAAGACAGAATGTGGCTTTGGCAACATTTAATCACTTCTGTCAAGACAGTACAGCTTGTTCGGGTTTGGGAGAGCGAGAAAGAGAGAGAGAGAACAGGGGATATGTAAAAGAACAAGTCGTCTTTCTTCAACCATTCTCCTCTGTGCTCTCTAGTCTAGCATTAACACATTTATGATGGTCCTTCTCTGTTTTTACTGAGTGGTTATTTACAACTCTTGAAATTCCCCATGGCACACTAGTATGTCTGGAAGAGAGAGAGAGTCATGGTTAATGAATTCATGTAAATCAATAGGATCCTTGGTTTGAAGCCCGGTAACTGTTAAATAACAGGGTAACTCGATGGCACGAGGGTGCCGGTATCCTACTTTCCTCTGGACAATGAACATGTGCTCTAAATTCCACTCCGACAGTTCTTTGAGTAATGATGAGCTACCGTGGCTCTGCCACACAAAGACATGAGAACCGCTTCATTGGGTTAGAGCTCAGGCTTCCTCTCGATTCCATTTGTAGGGTCAACGTTTCACTTTTAAAACACACAAAACGTCGGTAGGTAAGGCTTTCATTGCATACAGATCTTGTATAATATCTGAACATAACATCAATCCGTAACACACTTAATGCTGTTTCATGAGTTACGACTCATGACCAACAGATACAACAAAAGTATATGTACTGTACATGCTGTATTTGTAAAACACGTATTTCCCCATTTAGATAAGTGCTGTTAATGTTTCCTATTAAAAATACAGGCAACTAATTTCTTCACTGCAGAATTTAGACACTCGTTTTGTAAGCCTGAGGCACACGCCTAGGCAGCCTAGTTTCAACATTCCCAGCATGCATCCAAAACCAAACTTCTTCAATACAATCATGTGACAAGTGGGATCCAAGTGGTCCCCAAATCAATTTGACAACCTGCCACAACTAGGCGCTCCCTCCTTTGTCTTTGAAAAGCTATTGGAATTCCGCACCCCACAAAGGATATTCCATCACTACTAAACACAACTCAACAATTTGTGCAAATTCTATGATGGCAAAGAGTCGTAAATAATAAGAAAGCTATTTATTCACGGGATTCGCGAAAAAAGGACAATCAAAAATCGAATTTCTATAGTCTGATGAGCTGAAATGATTTGTCCAAATAGACCGTGTAGCTATGATGGTACGGCCACACACTTCAGTTTTCAATTGTGACACCAACCTTTTGATTTAGCGGAGATTGATGTGAGTAAGATTGTAAAAGGCAAGAGGAAAAAAGTGTGTATGGGTTACCTTGGGAAAAGGGCGAATTGTCTAAATTCAAACAGAAGTGAGGCCACTGTATTAGAGGTGACCTTCACTGACAGAGAAGGGCTCATAAAGTATTGATCTGATTTGATCTTGCGGGGATTGGGGGATTACATATATTATATTTCTTAAGTTGTTTTTTTATTGAAACATGAAAAGGGACCTTGCATCATTAAAAGCAGAAGTAAAGTGTTACATGTTACATCATTCTTATCCATGAAATGATACCGGTTAATTGCTCAATTAGTCCACAGCTAAAATCAGAAACAAATGATTGGGAAATATGATGTTTTTGTGCTATTGCAGTCACATTGTGAGCTTTGCTGTACACTGTAAAATCTTTCCTGTTGTTTTTACGGTAACTTACAGGTTACTTACTTACAGTATGTAACTTACCGGTATCCACGGTATCCAATACTGTTACTGTAATCTTTTACCATTGTTTTATGGTAACTTACAGACAACTGGCTGCCTGTAAGTTACTGTAAAACAACAGTACAGTGCATTACTGTAATATGTTTTACGGTAATCACAATGAATCAATTAATGAATAGTTGAATTATTTAAATTAATTGAGGGGAGATGGGGTTTGTATTTTACAGTATTTTATCATAATTGCATGGGCTTGGTGCAAGCAGGTTGGCTGCTAGGTAATGTGTTTGCATATTACAGCATATCAATGAATGGCAGTTCTGAAATGTTTGTTAAGGCCTCTAGAAGTGTAAGTGATATAAAATTCACAATTTTTGTATTTTATATCACCTGCACTTTTAGAGCCCTTAAAACAAAGGCTTCCAAACTGTCAGTGACTACAGGGCAAAACAAACCAAAGGACATGGTAAATACTCGACCATTAAAGGTTTGAGACTAGTTGCTATTCCAATGGGTCCCCTATACACATTTAATTGTTGGGGCACTACTATCTCACTAATGGGTGGCCAAATGCAGCTTCTTACAAGGCACGCTTCGAAATAATAGTCGGTGTACTTATTTGAGTAAATCATATAAATACAGTACACATCTTGTTTTATAGGTTCACTCCAGACCCTCAATGCTGTGTGCTTACAGTAACGTACTGTTAAAGCAAAGTTTCTTTGTAATTTACAGTATCATTTACTGTTTACGCCTAAAATCACCCAGCGTGCACTGCCAATTTACTGTAAATAATTAATATGGTACTTTACTGTTAGTTTTATTGTATAATACTGTCAAAACAGCAAGAATGTTTTTCAGTGTATACAGTACATGAATCGACAGAGGCTTCCCAGCTCCCACTTCAGTTTTAGTTCAAGCCCAGAGTGTCATTTATCTTTTACAATAATATCCCTTTCTGAAGACGATGCTCACATTTTCCATGGTCTTCTGAGATTAGTGAGGGGAGTTACATCTATCCCATGACATTGGCTTATTTTATATATTTAGTCGGCAACAGAGGAAAGCTAGTCAGCAGGAAAAGGCCAAGGGATTTTCAAAACTTTAGCGGACACTTATCTAAAGCGACTAACAGGACAGTAAGTACAGTACATTCAAAGCATTTAGACCCCCTTCACTTTATCCACATTTTGTGACGTTACAGCCTTATTCTAAAATGGATGAAATGTCTTTTCCCCCTCATCAATCTACACGCTGTATCCCATAATGACAAGGCAAAAACCGAATTTTTGCCAATTTATAAAAACATTTAAATTGAAATATCACATTTGCATAAGTATTCAGATCCTTTACTCAGTACTTAGGGTCGTTGTCCTGCTGGAAGGGGTCTGAATACTTTCCGAATGCACTGTACATATTTTTTAAATATGTGTATGTGATCCCTTCGAGACTTGGACCCACGACTTTAGCTAGAGCCACACTATTACCAACAGCCAAACAGGAGGTCCATAGAACCACACAAAAAAAAAACATTTAAACTGTGCGTACATTCATGGATGACATCTTGTCTCTCCTTGTGCCACTTGTAAACTGCGGACCTCCCCACAAATCTCTATTCCCATCTAAAATCTTGACCCACCATTTCGTAAAACTTGACATTGTATGGCCTGTAGAAGTCCCGTAGCTGCTCGATAGTGTCGTGATCTATCTGAATGTGGGTTCTACCTTTAGACTTGCCCAGGCAGCGGGGTGAGCTGCTGCTCTCTGGTTTCTTCAGGCAGGGGAATCCTTTGGTCCTGTTGAAGTAGAAATGTTTGTCTGTGACGATGCGTTTCAGACCCAGGAAGTCCTGCACCCGCGCCAGTTCTCCAGCCGGGTCCGTGATGAGCCGCTCCCCGTTGACGAAGTGGATCTGGGACAGAGGGAAGTAGCGGAGCCAGTTTTCCAGGTGCAGAGCGTACATGCCGATGCGGATGGCATTCCAAGACGTGTCAACCAATCCTAAACTCTGGTTCTGGAAGGCCAGATCCTGGAAGCTGGGAATGTCAGGTGTCTTGGACAGGGTCTGCGTGTAGTCAGAGATGACCCGGGTGACAGGGTCGCGCACCACCACGATCAGCTTGGTGTCCCGGGACATGGCGGAGATCCGGCGAGGTGTCTCCCTTGTTACAAAGTAGCTGGGAGTCTTCTCCATGGTGATCTGGCTCTCCATAGTCCGTGGCATCAGGCATCTGAATAAGGAGGAAGAGACAGACAATTCATTCATGATTAAGAAGAATGGGTCAGCAATGTCATTAAATATATATAAATATACACAGTGCATTCGGAAAGTAGTCAGACCCCTTGACTTTTTCCACATATGATTACGTTACAGCCTTATACTAAAATAGTATATAGTTTTTTTCCTCATCAATCTACACACAATACCCCGTAATGACAAAGCAAAATCCATTTTGGGGAAATTGTTACTAATTTATCAAAAATAATAAACAAACTGAAATTTACATAAGTATTCAGAAACTTTACTCAGCGTTTTGTTTATTTATTTACCTTTATTTAACCAGGCAAGTCAGTTAAGAACAAATTCTTATTTTCAATGACGGCCTAGGAACAGTGGGTTAACTGCCTGTTATGGGGCAGAACGACAGATTTGTACCTTGTCAGCTCGGGGGTTTGAACTCGCAACCTTCCGGTTACTAGTCTCACCCTCTAACCACTAGGCTAAACTGCCGGCCCAGGGTAGCCTAGTGGGAGCAATTACAGCCATGAGTCGTCTTCGGTATCGCGCTACAAGCTTGGCACACCTGTATTTGGGTAGTTTCTCACATTCTTCTCTGCAGATCCTCTCAAGTTCTGTCTGGTTGAATGGGGAGTGTCACTGCACAGCTACTTTCAGGTCTCTCCAGAGATGTTAGATTGGGTTCACATTCGGGCTATAGCTAGGCAACTCGACGACATTCATAGACTTGTCCCGAAGCCACTCCTGCGTTGTGTTGGCTGTGTGCTTAGGGTCGTTATCCTGTTGGAAGTTGAACCTTCGCCCCAGTCTGAGGTCCTGAGTGCTCCGGAGCATGTTTTCATCAAGGATCTCTCTGTACTTTGCTCCGTTCATCTTCCAACCTCAACCCTGACTAGTCTTCGCTGCTGAAAAACATCCCCACAGCATGATGCTGCTACCACCATGCTTCACCGTAGGGATGGTGCCAGGTTTCCTCCAGACGTGACACTTGGCATTCAGGTCAAAGAGTTCGATCCTGGTTTTATCTGACCAGAGAATCTTGTTTCTCATGGTCTGAGAGTTCTTTAGGTGCCTTTTGGCAAACTCCAAGCAAGCTGTCATGTGTCTTTTACTGTGGAGTGGCTTCTGTCTGGCCTGATTGGTGGAGTGCTGCAGAAATGGTTGTCCTTCTGGAAGGTTCTCACATCTCCACAGAGTAATTCTAGAGCTCTGTCAGTGACCATCAGGTTCTTGGTTATTTCCCTAACCAAGGCCCTTCTCCCCAGATTGCTCAGCTCCTGGGAGGCCAGCTCTAGGAAGAGTCTTGGTGGTTCCAAACTTCTTCCATTTAAGAATTATGGAGGCCACTGTATTCTTGGGGACCATCAATATGGCAGAAATGTTTTTGTACCATTCCCAAATCTATGTCTCGACACAATCATGTCTCAAGGCTCTACGGATAAATCCTTAGACCTCAAGGCTTGGTTTTTGCTCTGACATCTTACTGTCAACTGATGGTGCTTATATAGACAGGTGTGTGCCTTTCCAAATCATGTTCAATCAATAAAATGTACTACAGGTGGACTCCAAGCAAGTTGTAGAAACATCTCAAGGATGATCAATAAGAAAAGGATGCACCTGAGCTCAATTTCGAGTCTCATAACAAATGGTCTTAATACTTATGTAAATAAGGTATTTCTGTTTTTGTTTTTCATCAATTTGCCTAGAAGGCCAGTATCCTGGAGTCGCCCCTTCACTGTTGACGTTGAGACTGATGTTTTGCAGTTACTATTTAATGAAGCTGCCAGTTGAGCACTTGTAAGGTGTCTGTTTCTCAAACTAGACACTCTAATGTATTAGTCCTCTTCCTCAGTTGTGCACCGGGGCCTCCCACTCCTATTTCTATTCTGGTTAGCGCCAGTTTGTGCTGTTCTGTGAAGGGAGTAGTACACAGCGTTTCGCCAGGCCTTCGGTTTCTTGGCAATTCATTGCATGGAATAGCCTTCATTTCTCAAAACAAGAATATACTGATGAGTTTCAGAAGAAAGGTCTTTGTTTCTGGCCATTTTGAGCCTGTAATCGAACCCAGAAATGCTGATGCTCCAGATACTCAGCTAGTCTAAAGAAGGCCAGTTTTATTGCTTCTTTAAGCAGAACAACAGTTTTCAGCTGTGCTAACATAATTTCAAAAGGATTTTCTAATGATCAATTAGCCTTAAAATTATAAACTTGGATTAGCTAACACAACGTGCCATTGGAACACAGGAGCAATGTTTGCTGATAATGGGCCTCTGTATGCCTATGTAGATATTCCATTAAAAATCATCCATTTCCAGCTCCAATAGCCATTTACAATATTAACAATGTCTACACTGTATTTATGATCAATTTGATGTTATTTTAATGGACAAAAAATGTGCTTTTAATTAAAAAATAAAGACATTTCTAAGTGACCCCAAACCTTTGAACGGTAGTGTGTGTGTGTGTGTGTGTGTGTGTGTGTGTGTGTGTGTGTGTGTGTGTGTGTGTGTGTAAACTCAGCAAAAAATAAACATCCGGGCTCTTCGCTGGCCATGGCAGAGCACTGACATTCCTGTCTTGCAGGAAATCACGCACAGAACGAGCAGTATGGCTGGTGGCATTGTCATGCTGGAGGGTCATGTCAGGATGAGCCTGCAGGAAAGGTACCACATGAGGGAGGAGGATGTCTTCCCTGTAATGCACAGCGTTGCGATTGCCTGCAATGACAACAAGCTCAGTCTGATGATGCTGTGACACACCGCCCCAGACCATGACGGACCCTCCACCTCCAAATCGATCTCACTCCAGAGTACAGGCCTCGGTGTAATGCTCATTCCTTCGACGATAAACGCGAATCCGACCGCCACCCCTGGTGAGATAAAACCGTGGCTTGTCAGTGAAGAGCACTTTTTGCCAGTCCTGAGTGGCTCAGCAACGGTGAGTTTGTGCCCACACGCAACGTTGTTGCCGGTGATGTCTGGTGAGGACCTGCCTTACAACAGGCCTACAAGCCCTCAGTCCAGCCTCTCTCAGCCTATTGCGGACAGTCTGAGCACTGATGGAGGGATTGTGTGCTCAACACATGGTCCTGAAAAAGGGACACTTCTTTTTTTGCTGAGTTTTTTATATATATATATATATATATATATATATATATATATTATTATTGTCACATCCATTGGATAGGTGCAGTGAAATGTATTGTTGATTCTATACCTACAGTATACCTACAGTATATTTAGTAATTGTATACTAATTTAGTATGCAAAGAGTATCAGTACATTATGGCCATAGACATCAAGGGAGGTCCAGTCTGGCTATGGGCCTGTTTCCAGTGAAACATAAAAACAATAAGGACACTTTACCAATGTCACAGAAGGTAGTTGCCACAAGAGACTTGTGTGGGAAAGATCTCTCTCTCTCTGTCTTTCTCATATACTGTAACTAGCTCAGTCCCAGGTTCAGCAGTAATAAATCACCTGTGAGATGTAATGTAGATTGGACAGAGGAAAATGACTCTCTGGGTCATAACTGGGTCAAACAAGTAGGCCACCGAAACTTTTGGTTGTTTTCTGTCAGGTACACCGATTTATTTTTGGTCACTTCAAGTTCTAAAACTCCCCCCAAAATGCATGCATAGCTCTGTCTGATTGAATTTAATGAAATGGTATCCTATTCATTGATAAGAAGAAAACAGTTGCAATGAATCAGCAGCTTCTAGCCTACCGTTGACAAATAGACACATCATGGATCAATCTTCTGAAGACACATTCTGAAGAAGAAAGCATCTTTATTTGGAAAGTAATAGCCACTGATGCTCAAGGTCGTTTTTTTTGATGGATGACAAAAACACCTGAGTTGATGTGGCACAAAATATCTTCCAATTACTGTCATCCTCCACTGACCACTGTCAACAGGACTGTCAACAGGACTGTCAACATGACATGGAACTGTTGTTTGAACTTGTTTCTCTGACATTGCCTTTGAACAGATGGACAGGTCAGAGGAAGCTATATTCTCCAGGCTACACACTAGTCATGCAATTCAATGATTCCACGCTCCTCTCCACTGACGATTGCATTGTCTCGTTCAACAGACAAACTAGTAGGTTACAATGAATTACTATGGCAAGAAACTAAGCGAGAAAAGGGATGTGAACGATAAGATAGAGGGAGACATGCGAAGGAAAATAATTAGGTTAATAGGTTTCAGGGGAATGACAACAAATGACAGCGAGATGAACACGTTTTGGTATTGAGCCTTCCACAAGGCTCCTTTTTACGAAATGTACCTTTTTACAAAAATCAGGACTAAACAGCAAGAGCTACGCAACACAGCCGTTGGCATGACGGTTGACTTCCGTTAATGAGCCCCGTAGGTCGACACCTGTACAGGTGTAAAATTAGATATTGTCTTACCTGTACCAGTCTAGTCCACGGTCATAGTTCCTGTCGAAAAAATGCGTTTCTGTGCCGACCGCCCGTACGTCCGGATGGATTCTGATAAACTCCAAGACAGCTCTTGTGCCGCCCTTTTTAACACCGACAATGATGGCATTTGGCAACTTCTTATTCCCGAACTTCCCACTGCCCATGTTGTTAGTGGTAGGACGGTCTGATGTGAAATTCCGAACTGTGTTGTGATTAACCGAGGCGTTGCTTTGGTTTGCTTCATGGAGAGATATTTCCCTTGTCGCTCTCGCGTCCAATGGCAAAGTGCAGTAAGGAGATTTTTGCTGAAGTTTTTTGCCTCCATCACTCCTGAGGCGCAGGCAGTTCTGCGTTGGATCACTTGGTTTTTGCATGATAGCATCCGAAGAAAATAAGAGACAGTAGCATATATATGATAGTGATAGAGATAGGGAAAATATGCAGACGCATGTCCTGGTATGCCTATATGAAGACGGCGCAACTCGGCTATAGAGGAGAATGCATGCCATATCTCCACGGATTTAGATGGTTCATGGTTTTTATTTATTGATTATTTACTTGTTATCTGCCTTGTCGTTAAAAGAGTGAAGACAAAACGTAGCCTATATCCACGGGCATATAAACACATTACGCAGCTCTGACTAATATCTCCATTCCCCCAAAAACTGTTCCCAGGGCAGTTAAGTCGTGGCTAAAACCGCACATTTACAAATAGCAATCAGGGTATTCCATTCAAGCTTGTTTCAGATATCCAAATGATTTCAATATTGCGGCACATTACTTCACTTCATCCTGGATCGAACCACCAAAATCACTCAGGTGTGTGCTTGCGTCAGGAAATAGTAGCCTACTGTAGTATGTTTTACTTCTTCACTTAGTTAAAAAACTCCTCCTTTCCTTTATGAAATCTTGAACACATCCTATTGTAAAATCCTTGTATTTCTTATTAGCGCACTAGCCCGAAAAGCTGGGAGCGTGCGGCGCAGTTCTCTCCGTTCCGTCTACTTCACAAGACTGCCAATACAAGAGAAAAATATACATTATTGAAGGTGCGCCTGACGTCAGTTATCATCGTTTCTTTTTTTTGAGAAAAAATCTGTAGATTCCTCTAGCCTACCCAAATCTTAAACTGACACAAGTGCATCCTTCATTTTCTTCGCGACACCTTCGTTTGTCATAATATTTGAATTGTGCCATAGGCTTTCATTGATTTATTGCTGTTTGTCCACTGTAATGTATTAGAATATGTCTTGTATTTGGTCATCAGACTTGCTGAACCAATGCTTATACCAGCCATGTATATCAGTGTCTAGAAGGGTTCATATTTGACTATAGCATGCCTATCATTATATAAATGTTATGAAAACAATTATGAGCCTACATGTCATTCATATATTATATACTGTATATAAATACTGAGAGTATGAAACATTAGGAACAGCTTCCTAATGTTGAGTTCGACCCCCTTTTGCCCTCAGAACATCCTCAATTTGTTGGGCTGTGGACTGCAAGGTGTCGAAAGCGTTCCACAGGGACAGTCTAAGGCACTGCATCTCAGTGCCAAAGGCGTCACTACAGACCCTGGTTCGATTCCAGGCTGTATCACAACCGGCCGTGATTGGCAGTCCCATACGGCGGCGCACAATTGGCCCAGCGTTTTCCAGGTTAGGGTTTGGCTGGGGTAGGCTGTCATTGTAAATAAGAATTTGTTCTTAACTGACTTGCGTAATTAAATAAAAAAATGCTGAGTCCAATGCTTCCCACAGTTGTTTCAAGTTGGCTGGATGTGCTTTGGGTGGTGGACCATTGTTGATACACACAGCAAACTGTTGAGAGTGAAAATTCCAGCAGAATTGCAGTTCTTGACGCACTCAAACCGGCGTGCCTGGCACCTACTACCATACCCCTTAAACCCCTTAAATGGCACACATTCTCAATCCATGTCTCAATTGTCTCAAGGCTTAAAAGTATGTGGACACCCCTTCAAATTCAGGTGTGGATATTTCAGCCATGCAATATCAATAGACAAACATTGGCAGTAGAATGGCCCATACTGAAGAGCTCAGTGACTTTCAACGTGGCACTGTCATAGTATGCCACCTTTCCAAAATGTCATTTCATAAAATTTCTGCCCTGCTACAGCTGCCCTGGTCAACTGTAAGTGCTGTTATTGTGAAGTGGAAACATCTATAAGTGCTGTTATTGTGAAGTGGAAACATCTAGGAGTGACAACGGCTCAGCCATAAAGTGGTAGGCCACACAAGCTCACAGAACGGGACCACCGAGTACTGAAGCGCGTAGCACGTAGAAATCATCTGTCCACTCACTACCGAGATCCAAACTGCCTCTGGAAGCAATGTCAGCACAATAACTGCTCATTGGGAGTTTCATTAAATGGGTTTCCATGGCCCGAGCCTAAGATTACCATGCGCAAGGCCAACCTGTCCCAATGCATAGTGTCAACTGTAAAGTTTAAACTGCATGCTCGTGCGGCCGCACGTGTATCTCCGTCTCATACACACAGGTGTTCTTCCTGTCGCCTTTTTCAGCATGACAACACTCCCGTGCACAAAGCGAGGTCCATACAGAAATGGTTTCTCGAGATTGGTGTGGAAGCACTTGACTAGCCTGCACAGAGCTACACTGACCTCAACCCCATCAAACACCTTCGGGATGAATTGGAACGGCGAATGCAAGCCAGGCGTCATCGCCAAACATCAGTGCCTGACCTCACTAATGCTCTTGTGGCTGAAAAGAAGCAAGTCCCCGCAGCAATGTTCCAACATCTAGTGGAAAGACTTTCCAGAAGAGTGGAGGCTGTTGTAGCAGCAAATGGGGGACTGACTCCATATTAATGACCATGATTTTGGAATGAGATGATCGACGAGCTGGTGTCCACATACTTTTGGTCATGTAGTGTATATATTCAATGAACAAAAATACAAACACAACATGTAAATTGTTGGTTCATGCAAAGTGTAAATTGTTGGTCTCTCAGATTTTGTTCACAAATTTGTCTACATCCCTGTTAGTGAGCACTTCTTATTTGCCAAGGTAATCCATCCACTCTAAAATGTGCAGTTTTGTCATACAACACAATGTCACAGAAAAATTGGGCAGTACGTCCAACAGGCCTCACAGACCACATGTTTAGTGTCGTGCAAGCGAGCGGTTTCCCGACGTCAACATTGTGAACAGAGTGCCCCACGGTGGCGGTGGGGTTATGGTATAGGCAGGCATAAGTTATGGACAACAAACACAATTACATTTTATCGATGGCAATTTGAATGCAAAGAGAGAGCTTGACGAGATCCTAAGGCCCATTGACGTGCCTTTCATCCGCCACCATCACCTCATGTTTCAGTATCATAATGCACGGCATCATGTACGCAATTCCTGGAAGCTGAAAATGTCCCAGTTCTTCCATGGCCTGCATAGTCACAAGACATGTCACCGATTGAGCATGTTTGGGATGCTCTGGATCGACGTGTACAACAGCCAATATCAAGCAACTTCACACAGCCAGTAAAGATGATTGGGACATTCCACAGGCCACAATCAACAGCCTGATCAACTCTATGCGAAAGAGATGTGTCGCACTGCATGACGCAAAGGGTGGTCACACCAGTCACTGAATGGTTTCTGATCCACGCCCCTATCTTTATTTTTTAAAGGCATCTGTGACCAACCGATGTATTCCCAGTCATGTGAAATCCATAGAGTAGGGCCTAATGAATTTACTTCCTTTGACTGATTTTCTTATATGAACTGTAACTCAGTAACATCTTTGCAATTGTTCTATGTTGCTTTTTATATTTTTGTTTAGTGTACACATAAACTCAGCAAAAAAAGAAACGTTCCCTTTTTCAGGACCCGGTCTTTCAAAGATAATTTGTAAAAATGCAAATAACTTCACAGATCTTCATTGTAAAGTGTTTAAACACTGTTTCTCATGCTTGTTCAATGAACCATAAACAATTAATGAACATGCTCCTGTGGAATGGTCGTTAAGACACTAACAGCTTAGGCAATTAAGGTCACAGTTATGAAAACTTAGGACACTAAAAAGAGGCCTTTCTACTGACTCAGAAAAACGCCAAAGAAAGATGCCCAGGGTCCCTGCTCATCTGCGTGAACGTGCCTTAGGCATGCTGCAAGGAAGCATGAGGACTGCAGATGTGGCCAGGGCAATAAATTGCAATGTCCGTACTGTGAGACACCTAAGATGGTGCTACAGGGAGACAGGGCGGAGAGCTGATCGTCCTCGCAGTGGCAGACCACGTGTAAACAACACCTGCACAGGATCGGTACCTCCGAACATCACACCTGCGGGACAGGTACAGGATGGCAACAACAACTACCCGAGTTACACCAGGAGCGCACAATCCCTCCATCAGTGCTCAGACTGTCCACCATAGGCTGAGAGAGGCTGGATTGAGGTCTTGTAGGCCTGTTGTAAGGCAGGTCCTCAATAGACATCACCGGCAACAACGTCGCCTATGGGCACAAACCCACCGTCGCTGGAACATACAGGACCGGCAAAAAGCTCTTCACTGACGAGTCGCGGTTTTGTCTCACCAGGGGTGGTGGTCGGATTCGCGTTTATTGTCGAAGGAATGAGCGTTACACCGAGGCCTGTACTCTGGAGCGGTATCGATTTAGAGGTGGAGGGTCTGGGGCGGTGTGTCACAGCATCATCGGACTGAGCTTGTTGTCATTGCAGGCAATCTCAACGCTGTACGTTACAGGGAAGACATCCTCCTCCCTCATGTGGTACCCTTCCTGCAGGCTCATCCTGACATGACCCTCCAGCATGACAATGCCACCGGCCATACTGCTCATTCTGTGTGTGATTTCCTGCAAGACAGGAATGTCAGTGTTCTGCCTTGGCCAGCGAAGAGCCCGGATCTCAATCCCATTGAGCATGTCTGGGACCTGTTGGATCGGAGGGCGAGGGCTAGGGACATTCCCCACCAGAAATGTCCGGGAACTTACGGGTGCCTTGGTGGAAGAGTGGGGTAACATCTCACAGCAAGAACTGGCAAATCTGGTGCAGTCCATGAGGAGGAGATGCACTGCAGTACTTCATGCAGCTGGTGGCCACACCAGATACTGACTATTACTTTTGATTTTGACCCCCCCTTTGTTCAGGAACACATTACTCCATTTCTGTTAGTCACATGTCTGTGTAACTTGTTCAGTTTATGTCTCAGTTGTTGAATATTGTTACAAATATTTACAAGTTTGCTAAAGTTTGCTGAAAATAAACGCAGTTGAGTGTGTGTGTGTGTGTGTGTGTGTATGTGTTACAAGTGTGTTTGTCCTTGTGATGGGTATGGATCAGTGTGTCAGTCTGTGAAGTGACCTCACCCACACATTGTTCCCAGACATCCCTCTGGAGGTTAGTGAGTGGGGGGCACCAGATCCACATCATCCACATCCTGGTCTGTCTTACCCCCAGATGAATGATACATACAGCCAGATAAGAAACCATAGGAGAAAAGGAAACAATCAGGGGAGAGCTGCTCCAGAGCAGGGAGGAGTTGAGGTGTCAACTGTGCTCCCGTAGGTGTCCACGCCGGCCCAATCTCAGTGCTCTTTGATTAAAGAATGATTTATAGGCCCGGTCGGAGAGGCTCGCTCAGCAATCCGTCTCCTGAATGAGTTTTTCTCCCAGGCAAAGGCGGGTAAATCATACCCTTGGCGCGAGATGCCTGGCTGGACAGTGTCAGCATGGCGATACGGGCTGGTGATTAAATGTTATAATCACCGCTGTTGAGCGTGCACTGTGTTGTGTCACAACTGCCCATTTATCAGACTAACAGTTAGCCTGGGGGGGCAGCGTCTATCTGATTACCCACTCCTACATCTGATCAGACACTCAGCACTTATAAATACACTGATGCAATGTTTACATTATAGATATGCTGAACTAAGACGATTCTATCAATCTACTTTATCAATATATTTATATTTATAGTCTGAGGATTCATTTCACATCATCTCGCAAATTTATCATACTAAAATCATACTAACGTCAGCCTGGAGGCAGTATCTGATCACTCCACCAAATCTGATCAGACACTTAGCCCTTAAATACCTTGACAAAGTATGATTGTATTATAAAAATGTTGATTCTTTGAATTTGTATCTAAAGGGGTTTCGTATAATGAGTCAATCAATGAACTATTGAAGTAAGTCTTTGAAGATGAATAACTAAATTAAGTTTAGTAGAAAACACACAATTTGACTTTACAAATATTGCAATCTCAGGGGTGTAGAGCAGTTTGTCTAGTTGTGTCTGGCTGATCCTAGTTCAGACTGAACGGTATCTGTTGATAATTGTCCCTATAGGCTGCTGCTTTATTTGTCATTGTAGAAGAGTCGACAGCTGCCACAGAGCTACTCCAGTCCTCGGAGTGTTATGCACTCTTTGCAAGTGGAATGAGGCCTACTCATAAGGCCTTGTGTGACAGGGTAAGATCCTTAGTTTCCCAGGGGACCCTAATTAGCGGTGAATATGTAAAAGGGATTAAAAATAACCCTTTAGGCCTTTGTGAGAGCTTTGTCCTGAAGGGGTTATGGCTAGAAGGGATCCAGCTTTTGTCAAATAAACGTCAAAAGTTGAACGTTTTGACATTTTAGTTAACCCTTTTCATAACATTAACCTAACTCTCTTAACCTGCTACGTTAATTCTCCTAACCTGCTATGTAAGTTCTCCTAACCTGCTACGTACAGTGCATTCGTATTCAGACCCCTTGACTTAAAAAAGAAAGAAAGAATGTTCCAGCCTTATTCTAAAATATATTAAATAAAATGTTTTCCTCATCAATCTACACAAAATACCCCATAATGACAAAGTGAAAACAGGTTTTTAGAAATATTTGCAAATGTATTGATGTATTGTAACAGATACCTTATTTACATAAGTATTCAAACCCTTTGCTATGAGACTTGAAATTGAGCTCAGGTGCATCCTGTTTCCATTGATCATCCTTGAGATGTTTCTACAACTTGATTGGATATGATTTGGAAAGGCACACACCTGTCTATAGAAGGTCCCACAGTTGACAGTGTATGTCAGAGCAAAAACCAAGTCATGAGATCGAAGGAATTGTCCGTAGAGCTCTGAGACAGGATTGTGTCGAGGCACAGATCTGGGGAAGAGTACTAAAAAATGTCTGCACCACTGAAGTCCCCGAAGAACACAGTGGCCTCCATCATTCTTAAATGAAAAAAGTTTGGAAACACAGACTATTCCTAGAGCTGGCCGCCCGGCCAAACTGAGCAATCGGGGGAGCAGGCCTTGTTCAGGGAGGAGATCAAGAACCCGATGGTCACTCTGACAGGGCTCTAGAATTCCTCTGTGGAGATGGTTGTTCTTCTGGAATGTTCTCCCTTCTCCATAGCACTCAACCAATAAGGCCTTTATGGTAGAGTGGTCAGACAGAAGCCATTCCTCAGTAAAAGGCACATGACAGCCTGCTTGGAGTTTTCCAAAAGGCACCTAAAGGACGCTCCGACCATGAGAAACAAGATTCTCTGGTCTGATTAAACCAAGATTGAACTCTTTGGCTTGAATGCCTATGGTGAAGCATGGTGTTGGCAGCATCATGCTGTTGGGATATTTTTAAGCAGCAGGGACTGGGAGACTAATCAGGATCGAGAGAAAGATGAACGGAGCAAAGTGCAGAGGGATCCTTGATGAAACCCTGCTCCAGAGTGCTCAGGACCTCAGTATGGGGTGAAGGCTCACCTTCCAACAGGACAACGACCCTAAGCACACAGCCAAGACAACGTAGGAGTGGCTTCTGGACAAGTCTCTGGGTGTCCTTGAGTGGCCCAACCAGAGTCCGGACTTGCACCTGATCAAGCATCTCTGGAGAGACCTGAAAATTGCTGTGCTTGAGAGGATCTGCAGAGAAGAATGGGAGAATCTTCCTAAATACAGGTGTGCCAAGTCGGTAGCATCATACCTAAGAAGATTCAAGGCTGTAATCGCTGCGAAAATGTGCTTCAACAAAGTACTGAGTAAAGGGTCTGAAGGCTTATGTAAATGTAAGATTTCAGTTTTTAAATATTTTTTTTATAAATGTGCTAAAATTTCCCCAAATATGTTTCTGCCTTGTCATTATGGGGTATATTGTGTAGATTGATGAGGGGAATTAAAAAAACAAAAAAAACATTTTAGAAAAAAATGTGGAAAGTGAAGGGGTCTGGCTACTTTCCTAATGCACTGTAAGTTCTCCTAACCTGCCACGAGAAATCAAATCTGACTATGATTTGACAAAAGCTGGATGCCTTCTAGCCATGATCTCCTGAAGGTCCAGTGTAGTCTGTGATGAGTTGTTACTGTGCAATTTTATTGTTTGTGTAAGGGGAAACCTTTTGGGGACCATGCAATCTATTTGAGAATAAATATTTGGGGCATGATCAATAATGTCTTGAAGGTATGTTTGTGGATTTGTGTCAGTGCTTGTTTGCTTAAGTTTGACAATATTTCAAATGTTTTTGTAAAATTATGCGACTGCAGGAATGCCATTTTTGTTTTCAATTGTTTCCAGTTGGTTTGTGTTTGGGATTAGACTTTGAAAGCCCTCCCTTAAGAAGATTGTCTTGAAGTAAATGAATTTGTATTTCTATTAATAATCACTGTTTATTTGTAAATGCAATGACTCACCGTTTTCTCTTCCTTTCATTTAACATCCAGTAAAAGTCATTTGTGTCATTGTTATACTGTAGCCTGTTTCAAGCAAGCAAATATAAACCTTTATTCCTTTAAATGTAGCTTTAAATGATTTTTTTTTTTTTATCTGCTTCCCCATTGTTTCCTATAAATGGGCCTAGAACCTGTGAGTGTGAATGAATTTCAAACCATTATGTTTACAAAGTCTCTAATCACAAGGTGGGATTCTGTTCCCTAAAGATGAAACTCGGGTAGTGAAAGATTCTTCCTCATAGTTGGTTAAAGACATGCTACGTAACTTGAGTATTTTTTCAACCTCCCGTTTTGGGCTGGATGTGTCAACGTGTAGTTAATACATACAGTGGGGCAAAAAAGTTTTTAGTCAGCCACCAATTGTGCAAGTTCTCCCACTTAAAAAGATGAGAGAGGCCTGTAATTTTCATCATAGGTACACTTCAACTATGACAGACAAAATGAGAAAGAAAATCCAAAAAATCACATTGTAGGATTTTTAATGAATTTATTTGCAAATTATGGTGGAAAATAAGTATTTGGTCAATAACAAAAGTTTATCTCAATACTTTGTTATATACCCTTTGTTGGCAATGACAGAGGTCAAACATTTTCTGTAAGTCTTCACAAGGTTTTCACACACTGTTGCTGGTATTTTGGCCCATTCCTCCATGCAGATTTCCTCTAGAGCAGTGATGTTTTGGGGCTGTTGCTGGGCAACACAGACTTTCAACTCCCTCCAAAGATTTTCTATGGGTTAAGATCTGGAGACTGGCTAGGCCACTCCAGGACCTTGAAATGCTTCTTACGAAGCCACTCCTTCGTTGACCGGGCGGTGTGTTTGGGATCATTGTCATGCTGAAAGACCCAGCCACGTTTAATCTTCAATTCCCTTGCTGATGGAAGGAGGTTTTCACTCAAAATCTCACGATACATGGTCCCATTCATTCTTTCCTTTACACGGATCAGTCGTCCTGGTCCCTTTGCAGAAAAACAGCCCCAAAGCATGATGTTTCCACCCCCATGCTTCACAGTAGGTATGGTGTTCTTTGGATGCAACTCAGCATTCTTTGTCCTCCAAACAAAACGAGTTGAGTTTTTACCAAAAAGTTATATTTTGGTTTCATCTGACCATATGACATTCTCCCAATCTTCTTCTGGATCATCCAAATGCTCTCTAGCAAACTTCAGACGGGCCTGGACATGTACTGGCTTAAGCAGGGGGACACGTCTGGCACTGCAGGATTTGAGTCCCTGGCGGCGTAGTGTGTTATTGATGGTAGGCTTTGTTACTTTGGTCCCAGCTCTCTGCAGGTCATTCACTAGGTCCCCCCGTGTGGTTCTAGGATTTTTGCTCACCGTTCTTGTGATCATTTTGACCCCACGGGGTGAGATCTTGCGTGGAGCCCCAGATCGAGGGAGATTATCAGTGGTCTTGTATGTCTTCCATTTCCTAATAATTGCTCCCACAGTTGATTGCTTCAAACCAAGCTGCTTACCTATTGCAGATTCAGTCTTCCCAGCCTGGTGCAGGTCTACAATTTTGTTTCTGGTGTCCTTTGACAGCTCTTTGGTCTTGGCCATAGTGGAGTTTGGAGTGTGACTGTTTGAGGTTGTGGACAGGTGTCTTTTAAACAGGTGCCATTAATACAGGTAACGAGTGGAAGACAGAGGAGCCTCTTAAAGAAGAAGTTGCAGGTCTGTGAGAGCCAGAAATCTTGCTTGTTTGTAGGTGACCAAATACTTATTGTCCACCATAATTTGCAAATAAATTCATAAAAAATCCTACAATGTGATTTTCTGGTATTTTTTTTCTCATTTTGTCTGTCATAGTTGAAGTGTACCTATGATGTAAATGACAGGCCTCTCTCATCTTTTTAAGTGGGAGAACTTGCACAATTGGTGGCTGACTAAATACTTTTTTGCCCCACTGTACATCATCTATGAGAAGAACTACTGTTGTACCTCAATTAGCCACAAAATTCCTAGGTTGAAAGGGACTATTTCTTGAAGCTGTGCTGTGCAATTTTCCCTACATTTCACCACACGTGGGCCAGCCCCCAAGCAATTCGAGTTTCAACCAATGAGCTTCAGCCCCTTGCCATATGAGTGTTAGCTAGTAAAATGCACATGATTCACCCACAGAGAGAGAGAGCAATGACATGCTGTACAAATCTGCACACATGTAACGTAGTACGTAATTTCCGGGGTCCTCAAATGGCTCGCGAGTGCTACTTTCAGTTCTACTGGCTAAAAAGTAAACAAAAGAACCAGAGAATCTCTTTAAAGTTGCTACTACCTTGTCCTTTTCCTACACACTAGAAGTTACAACACATGGTCTCTAACACTATCTCAGAGGAGTGTGGCCCCCAAGTCACCATGTTTACTGTCAAATAGAGAAGCACCAACAGTACTGAGACTAAATCGTGTGCTTTCTCTATTACTCTATAAAACCTTTCATGTCATCAAATAAATTAACATTAGTACTGCATTGAACGAAATCACAATTGACATAAAAAATACAAACTCAGATATAGGGTGAAAATATGAGAAGACAAGACATGATAATTTTTGGGGAGTACACACATGTCATGTTCAGTCCCCTTCTAAGAGAGAAAGAAGGGGAGGAGTTAAGTCCTGAGTTCTTGTGAAACGAAAGTGAACAATAGATTTTCTGTCTTGTCATATGGCACATCTAGAGAGAAGTTTGTTTGTTTTTAATGACTATTTCGCATTGCTATTGATAGTAATCTGAAATTTCTTTTTAAATCAGAAGTGGTAGTTGTGACCGGTAAGGTAAGGGGGTATATCTGATATTTTAACTTCCCAAAAATAAACAAACATTTCTATTATAAAACAACACATGCTGAAGAGAGAGAGAAACAGGATATACAGTATGTGTTATTGTGCTTGAGAGAAATAGAGAACAAAACAAATAGAAAAGTAGCTTAACGATGTGTATAGTTATGGTTTCAAACTTTTTTTTAATGCAGGCAAAATGGCAGAAGCTGGTTTTCCTAGTAAGTCAACACATCACTTTCTCAGGAGTTATTGGTTGCTTATCTTGTATTAATGTACTATATACAAACCACAGTTTAGTTAGTAGATCTATGTCATAGATTATAGATTTGGAGCAGACATGGGATTGTTGTTGAGTCTCTAACTGTTAAAAAAAACATTGTTTCCTGTAAGCATTGTCACAATAATGGAGCTCAACAGGACACACCTTCACATAAAGTCAACTCTGTCAGTGCCAAAAAGCATGGCCATGAAGTAAAAAAGGACTGTTTAATCTTTAATAAAACAGGTATCCTCTTGCAGGTAAGCCAAGGATGGGAAAAGTATGCACCTGTGTCGTAGGTCATACTTTCAATTCTGATAAGGACTTGGTAAGACAACTCACTGGCCGAGGAGACTACTGAAGTGTCACTAGCGGAGAGTGATGTCATCATAATGATCTGTCCTATGGTCAGTGACTTTGGAACTCTGGACCTTGATATACAACTGGAGGTGGTCTCAGACTACCTAGGTAGGTAATCAAGAGGCGAATTACCTGAGTACATGCTTTATTTGTTAGAGTTCTTAAACTAACCTTGTTCATCCCTCACTCTCTTGACAGCTGGTAGACCTGTTGTTCTGGTGGTGCTGCACCATGACACTTTCGACCCAGACTCCACTATACCTGCCAGCAGCAGACTAGTGACCAGGGGTGAGGTAATACTCACAGTCGATATGATTCTGAAGAGGCTAAACGTACAACCAAAGGTATAGTTACAACTTATAGCCCACTTTAAGTTATTTAGCACAGCACTTGCACCTTGCCACTTAAGAATATGCAAAAATGAATGATAATTCCCTTTTAGTGTAAGAGCTGTTTGAAAAGACCACCTGAAATGTCAGCCTGTTTTGGTGGGATGACGTTTTGGTTTGGCAGGTGACATCACCAGGTGGTAAAATAGTTAATCGATCAATAAGAATGAGAGTACCAAACCTCTCTGCCTATAACAGGTAGTTTTCAGTTTTCCCCTCCCCACTCAGACCACTCCCAGTCAGTTCAAGCAAAATTCTTGCTTGAGAAATTGCTCTTCGCTAAGAAGCTATTTTTGTTTCTGTTTGACCAATTGAATTGAAAACAATCACAGTAAGGTACTTAATTGTTACCCAGAAATGATTTGATCTTGAGATTTTTTTTTAAACTGCTGCATTGGACCCTTTAATTTTACTTGCCTAGTTAAATATCAGTTTAGAAATCTATGTTCAGCACAATGTAGAATTGAATACTATACTAATGATTCATGTCGTAACTTCTCTCTGTTGTAGCAGGAACTCACAGAAGGTAAACACTGCTCTAAATAAAATTGATATTATTAATTGCACAATAACAAAGGTTTCATTTTTAACAAAACTGAGGTATCCTCTTGCAGGTAAGCCAAGGATGGGAAAAGTATGCACCTGTGTTGTAGGTCATACTTTCAATTCTGATAAGGACTTGGTAAGACAACTCACTGGCCGAGGAGACTGTACTGAAGTGTCACTAGCGGAGAGTGATGTCATCATAATGATCTGTCCTATGGTCAGTGACTTTGGAACTCTGGACCTTGATATACAACTGGAGGTGGTCTCAGACTACCTAGGTAGGTAATCAAGAGGCGAATTACCTGAGTACATGCTTTATTTGTTAGAGTTCTTAAACTAACCTTGTTCATCCCTCACTCTCTTGACAGCTGGTAGACCTGTTGTTCTGGTGGTGCTGCACCATGACACTTTCGACCCAGACTCCACTATACCTGCCAGCAGCAGACTAGTGACCAGGGGTGAGGTAATACTCACAGTGGACTGTCTATTTAATCACAGAGGACTGCTGGACTGTCCTCGCAATAAAGAAGCAATCGATATGATTCTGAAGAGGCTGAACGTACAACCAAAGATATAGTTACAACTTATAGCCCACTTTAAGTTATTTAGCACAGCACTTGCACTTGATTGAATTGTATAAGCACTTCTTTCAATCAACTTATGGAAACCACCAAAATGACTATTGGAGGGATGCAATGAATTGTATATTGATGTTGAATTGAGTTTTCAACTGACACGAGTTGAATATATTGTACATTAAACAACAACTAAAAACAATTGTAAAAGTAATTAAACAGTTTTCCCTATTGAATGTGCATTGATTGAAACCTGAGGTCATCTGAAATAAAAATCTTCAAATGCTGATGACGCCTTGCAAATCCAATAAAAACAAACAGCTTTGATGAAATGTGAACTATCAATTTGAATTATTATTATTATTATGATCTACTATGGGTCAGAAAAGCTCAAAAATTTTGTTAAACAATCTAGGAGCTTCAAAACACTAAACTCTTGAGTCAGCCATATGGTCAATTATCTTCATTTGCAGTGTTAGACATTTTGTAAGATAAGGCAAACTGTCACATTACAGTGCCCTCAATACTGTGTAATTACTGCTGTAAGTACAGTGTAGCAAGTATTGTAATGACTCATTGTCACACTGTACTTACACAGCGCTTACAGGAGTAACCCTAAACCTAGCCCTAACACTGACCTTTACCCTAAGTACAGGGTCAGTTCAGTGTAACAATGAGTGATTACAATAGGCTACTTGTTACACTGTATTTACACAGTAGTAAGAGCACTAATGGAGATTATTTCCTGAAAAGGTATTAATAACCTATCTATTTTTAGATCCCTTCACCAACCCCATGGTAGGACCCTGGTAAAAAAAAAAAAAAAAATGATTCATGGTAAGCAGGGTCAATTATGGTTAGCATCTTCAATGAGAAATCTTCAACAAGGTCACTGTAGATTGCTCAACTTCCCAGTCTAACTTTTTCTTACGATTGGCACTTAAAGAGAGCATCGGTTTCTAATGTACAAAATCGACGCATTTCCCTCCGCTCTTTATATCTCGCCCAATACAAAGACAAATGTAATTGATGTTCAACATTGAGGTACGTTGAAATATGACTTTGACACAGTGTCCATTCAATGTGTTTTTGCTAGGTGGGCAGGCACCATGTCTATCTACATGTGCTATTAACACATCTGCCAATGACTCATTCAAATCTATATTGGGATACTATCCAACATTCAAATATCAAGCAGGATTTTCACTTTGAGATTGATCACAGGGAAACCACCACACGGTGGTTATTATGAAATAAGATGAGGGTTGATCAGATTCCTCTTTGGGTTCGGTTTCTGGGTGAGCTGATCTGACAGAGGTAGCAAGGCTAAAGAGTGTGACCAGCTCTTAGCTTTGCTACACTCACATTCTATGTACCTCTCTTAAAGTCCAGGGATAGTAAAATGCACTACTATGGCTGGTAATGATTGGGGTTATCGTGAGGAATTTTTGAGAAAACTCAAGAAACCCAAGATTGCAGCACCAACTAGTCACAATGTTTACTGACGGTCAATGACAAAATCACCAATGGAACGTCGCCCTTTCTTTGCTACACAGAGTATTAGTGCCATCAGGTGGATACATGGTTTTACTGCATTAAAACATAAAGTATACATACAGTACAAAACAACTTCAGATAGGGCTAAAATATGAGGACTGATCATGAAAAAAGCAAGTTCATTCTAGTCTACATGTTAACTTCTGCTTCCAACATACAACGAGAAAGAAGAGGAGTTCAAGGTCCGTGTGTTTATGGGTAGTTCCTATTTCGTCTAATCTCGGGAATGCCAAACAAGAGGATATGAATCGCTTTGATCATTTTTCTAACTGGAAACCAAAACTTAAATTGGATATCAACTCAACGGCCTGTTTCATGACATCGGTGTCAGAAGTGATCGGACCCTGCATCCCCGACAGTGCGTGTGCTCGGCCGGTGAGCGCGTTTCTATTAAACGTAGAGCCGCAAACTAGCGTGAGGACGCGCTCTTTGAAAGGAGGGAGTAGTGTAACGACCCTGGGTTTATAAGCGCGGAAATCGTCTGTACAGCACGAGCATGCTTTTGCCTCTCAGTCGATAGCGCGCCCGACCTCTGGCTCGAAGGTCGCGGGTTCGAGACCTGCTCCCTGCCTGTTTCATTACAATATTTTTTTGTTCATAACTGGTCGTACACGCTCCCTAATATAGCTAATATTAATGGTGCATAGCGTTTGTGTTTACAGTCTGGGTTGAGCTGCAGTGTCGGCAGCACAGAGAAGGGATTTTACATTTGTGTGACAGGAAGATTAACATAGTAATGCTAGCTAAAATGCCTAATTTATCATGAAGTTAGCATGCCAATAGAACGAACTCAACAACTGAACAAAGTTGGCTTGCACTACCTGGCTAACTAGCCTTAGCCGGCTAACGTTACTGCCAAATATCTTTACAACTAAACCTCATTGTTCTCACTGTGTTACTGCTGACTAGCTAGCAGGCTGGCTGGCTACAGTAGATAGCCCTACATGGCCACAGTCATGCTAGCTAGTGGAAGTGAGTTTGTCCCTCATGCTAGCTAGTGGAAGTGAGTTTGTCCCTCATGCTAGCTAATGGTAGCTATGTAGTGGATGTAAATTAACATTAGTCCCTCAACCTGCTGCTAAAAGATGAAGCGGCACGGCCAGAGTGAGGTAACGTTAGCTGCTGCAGAAAGGTGAAATTTGTACATTACTTTCTGTAGCTAATCTTTTGTCTGGTTGGTCCTTAGTGACTGAGTAGGACACAGTATGACATCTGAGCAGGTCATCAATGTAAGCTCCCGAGTGGCAGAGCGGTCTAAGGCACTGCATCTCAGTGCTAGAGGCGTTGCTGATCGGTAGGCCCATAGGGCGGTGCACAATTGGCCCAGCGTCGTCCGTGTTTTGCCTGGGTAGGCTCTCATTGCAATTAAGAATGAGTTTTTAACTGACTTGCCTAGTTAAATAAATAAAAATATGAACGATACAGAGAAACTCTGATATTACTTGATTACTGATTTCCCTCACACTCTCATCCTCTCTGTCATTCACAGGACCATTCAGGGTCCACTCACTCAGCCCTATCCACAAACTCTCAAGGTCCTATTTCCTCCTACAACACCCTGATGAGAAGCAAAAAGCGTGGTCCAATGACTTGGATACAGAACTCATCAGTGCCTAATGTGCCCAGCAGAGGGTCCACCAGAAGCCCTGCGGGTGGTCGGTCTGGGGGCAGCCCTGGTAGTGATGAAGGATCTCCTACCTTGACATTTTTCGAAAAACAGTTTTTCCAGTGTTTAAGGTTTCTGAAAGTTAAGCACACAATATGCTACAGTTCTACAGCTACAGTATAATTCAAAATGTGTTTGACAGTAGTCAACATGTACCATTATAGGCCATAACGAGATGCATTGTCACAGCTCAGTGATATCACTTGCAGATGTGTGTAGATCAACCAGTGTCCTGTTTATTTTTTTAGAAACAAAATTACATATGTCATTCAGTTGTGGCTTGTTAGCTCTGATAAAGACTTACTCATGTACATGTTCATGTATGTGTCTAATATTACATATCACAGTGGACTCAGGATAATAGAGAGTATTAAAAGCTTTGAAACAATAGCAGCAAAACCTAACCTAGACTAATTTCCTGGCTAGTCTTTCACTCTCAGCTTTGTAGATAAGTGTAGAATGGTGCATTGCCATTATCTGTTATTATTAATAAATACAGTGCATTCGGAAAGTATTCGGACCCCTTGACTATTTCCACATTTTGTTACATTACAGCCTTATTCTAAAATTGATTAAATTGATTATTTTCCTCAATCTACGCACAATACCACATAATAACAAAGCAAAAACAGGTGAATAAAAGTATTGTTATTATTCTACATTTTTTAAATACCTTATTTACATAAGTATTCAGACCCTTCGCTATGAGACTCGAAATTGAGCTCAGGCGCATCTTGTTTCCATTGATCATCCTTGATATGTTTCTCAAACTTGATTGAACGGCAGCATGGTCATCCAACCAACTGATTGGACATGATTTGGAAAGGCACAGACCTGTCTATATAAGGTCCCACAGTTGACTGTGCATGTCAGAGGCGTGGCATATGCTAGCGTGAGGGAGGACCGTGAGATGGCGGAAGTAGAAGCGTTGTGTTTGAAGCTGAAAGCATGTCGAGCACAGTTAACGAGAAAGGTGATTGGACAACAGTGAAGTTCAAGAATGGAACAAAAAGGGTCAAAATTGCTGTGGAAAATGAGTCTGATGAATTATTGCTTGTTGGAGTATGTTTTTTGGATAAGGATGTTATTTTTGGGAAACCCTTTTGAAGTCAAAAGGATGGGGAAGAAGGCACCGGGGGAAAATTCCATGCAGTCAAAGTAACCAGGAGTAGTATTATTTTTATTTTTAAGAATTTATTTGACCAGGTAGGCCAGTTGAGAACAAGTTCTGGCCAAGATAAAGCAAAGCAGTGCGACACAAACAACAGCACAGTTACACATCGAGTAAACAGGCGTACAATAACACAATAGAAAAAGTCTATATACAGTGTGTGTAAATGGCGTGAGGAGGTAAGGCAATAAATAGGCCATTGTAGCAAAGTAATTACAATTTAGCAAATTAACACTGGAGGGATAGATATGCAGATTATGATGTGCAAGTAGAGATACTAGTGTGCAAAAAAAGTTATTAAAAATCTAGGGATGAGGTAGGTAGATTGGATGGGCTATTTACAGATGGGCTGTGTACAGCTGCAACGATTGGTAAGCTGCTTAGATAGCTGATGCTTAAAGTTAGTGAGGGAGATATGTCTCCAGCTTCAGAGATTTTTGCAATTCGTTCCAGTCTTTGGCAGCAGAGAAGTGGAAGGAAAGGCAGCCAAAGCAGGTGTTGGCTTTGGGGATGACCAGTGAGATATACCTGCTGGAGCGCGTACTACGGGTGGGTGTTGTTATGTTGACCAGTGAGCTGAGATAAGGCGGAGCTTTACCTAGCAAATACTTATAGATGACCTGGAGCCAGTGGGTCTGGCGATGAATATGTAGCGAGGCCAAGGCAACAAGAGCATACAGGTCGCAGTGGTGGATGGTATACGGGACTTTGGTGACAAAACGAATGGCACTGTGATAGACTTCCTCCATTTTGCTGAGTAGAGTGTTGGAGGCTATTTTGTAAATAATATCGTCGAGGATCGGTAGGATAGTCAGGTTTACTAAGGTAAGTTTGGCAGCGTGAGTGAAGGAGGCTTTGTTGCAAAATAGGAAGCCTATTCTAGATTTAATTTTGGATTGGAGATGTTTAATATGAGTCTGGAAGGAGAGTTTACAGTCTAACCAGACACCTAGGTATTTGTAGTTGTCCACATATTCTAAATCAGAACCATCCAGAGTAATTATGCTAGGCGGGCGGGTGAGGGCAGAGATCGGTTGAAAAACATGCATTTAGTTTTACTAGCGTTTAAGAGCAGTTGGAGGCCACGGAAGGAGTGTTGTATGGCATTGAAGCTCGTTGGAGATTTGTTAACACAGTGTCCAAAGAAGGGCCAGATGTATACAGAATGGTGTCGTCTGCTTAGAGGTGGATCAGGGAATCACCTGCAGCAAGAGCGACATTGTTGATATATACAGAAAAAAGAGCTGGCCCGAGAATTGAACCATGTGGTACCCCCATAGAGACTGCCAGAGGTCCGGACAACAGGCCCTCCGATCTGACACACTGAACTCTATCTGAGAAGTAGTTGGTGAACCATGCCAGGCAGTCATTTGAGAAACCAAGGCTGTTGAGTCTGCCGATAAGAATACAGTGATTGACAGAGTCGAAAGCCTTGGCCAGGTAGATGAAGATGGCTGCACAGTACTGTCTTTTATGGGTTATGATATCGTTTACTTCCTTGAGCGTGGCTGAGGTGCACCCGTGACCGCTGTGCAATCCAGCTTCCTAACTGGAAAAGGTACGGTGGGATTCGAAATGGTCAGTGATCTGTTAACTTGGCTTTCAAAGACTTTAGAAAGGCAGGGCAGGATGGATATAGGTCTGTAACAGCTTGGGTCTAGAGTGTCACCCCCTTTGAAGAGGGGGATGACCACGGCAGCTTTCCAATCTTTAGGGATCTCGGATGATACGAAAGAGAGGTTTTACAGACTGGTAATAGGGGTTGCAACAATGGCGGCGGATAAGTTTAGAAAGACAGAGTCGAGATTGTCTAGCCCGGCTGATTTGTACATGTCCAGGTTTTGCAGCTCTTTCAGAACATCTGGTATCTGGATTTGGTTGAAGGAGAAGCTGAGGATGCTTGGGCAAGTAGCTGCGGGGGGTGCGGAGCTGTTGGCCGGTTTTGGGTTAGCCAGGACGAAAGCATGGCCAGCCGTAGAGAAATGCTTATTGAAATTCTTAATTATCGTGGATTTATCAGTGGTGACAGTGTTCCCTAGCTTCAGTGCAGTGGGCAGCTGGGAGGAGGTGCTCTTATTCTCCATGGACTTTACATTGTCCCAAAACATTTTGGAGTTAGAGCTACAGGATGCAAATTTCTGTTTGAAAAGGCTAGCCTTTGTTCTCCTAACTGACTGTGTGTATTGGTTCCTGACTTCCCTGGAAAGTTGCATATCGCGTTGACTATTCAATTCTAGTGCAGTCCACCACAGGATGTTTTTGTGCTGGTCGAGGGCAGTCAGGTCTGGAGTGAACCAAGGGCTATATCTGTTCTTAGTTCTACATTCTTTGAAAGGGGCATGCTTATTTAAGATGGTCAGGAAATTACTTTCAAAGAACGACCAGGCATCCTCTACTGATGGGATGAGGTCAATATCCTTCCAGGATACCCGGGCCAGGTCGATTAGAAAGGCCTGCTCGCAGAAGGGTTTTAAGGAGCGTTTGACAGTGATGAGGGGTGGTCATTTGACCGCGGACCCATAGCGGATGCAGGCAATGAGGCAGTGATCGCTGAGATCCTGATTGAAAACAGCAAAGGTGTATTTGGAGGGCAAGTTGGTCAGGATAATATCTATGAGGGTGCCCATGTTAACGGATTTAGGGTTGTACCTGCTGCGTTCCTTGATCATTTGTGTGAGATTGAGGGCATCTATCTTAGATTGTAGGACTTCCGGGGTGTTAAGCATATCCCAGTTTAGGTCACCTAACAGAACGAACTCTAAAGATAGATGGGGGGGCAATCAATTCACATATGGTGTCCAGGGCACAGCTGGGAGCTGAGGGGTGTCTATAACAGGCAGAAACAGTGATAGACCTATACCAGGCGGAAACAGTGAGAGACTTATTTCTGGAGAGATTCATTTTTTAAATTAGAAGCTGATTGGGCATAGACCTGGAAGGTAGCCTGCAAAGATCTGTCATATCTCTGCAGTAGATTGCAACTCCAATCCTTTGGCAGTTCTATCTTGATGGAAAATGTTGTAGTTGGGGATGGAAATCTCAGAATTTTTGGAGGCCTTCCTAAGCCAGGATTCAGACACGGCAAGGCCATCAGGGTTGGCGGAGTGTACTAAAGCAGTGAGTAAAACAAACTAGGGAGGAGGCTTCTAATATTAACATGCATGAAACCAAGGCATTTACGGTTACAAAAGTCAACAAATGAGAGTGCCTGGGGACATGCAGGGCCTGGGTTAACCTCCACATCACCCGAGGAACAGAGGAGGAGTAGGATGAGGGTACGGCTCAAGGCTATCAAAACTGGTTGTCTATTGCATTGGGGACAGAGAATAAAAGGAGCAGATTTCTGGGTGTGGTAGGATAGATTCAGTGAATAATGTACAGATGGGTAAGGTATGGTAGGGTGCGGGTACAGTGGCGGTAAACCTAGGCATTGAGTGACAATAAGAGAGGTTGCATCTCTGGACGCACTAGTTATGCTGGGTGAGTTCACCGCATGTGTGGGAGTTGGGACAAAAGAGGTATCTGAGGCATGTTGAGTGGGACTAGGGGCTCCGTAGTGATCTAAAACAATGATAACTATCCTTAACAACAGTATACAAGGCATATTGACATTAGAGAGAGGCATAAAGCAATCACAGGTGTTGATTGACAACAACAGCTAATCAGCTAAGACAACAACAACAGGTAAAATGGCGATGAATGGGCAGAGAGGGTCCGTTAACTACACACAGGGTGTGAGTTCGAGGCTGGGGCTGACAGATAAACAAAATGGAGTACCGTGATTAATGAACAGTCCAGCAGGTATCAGCTATGTAGCCAAGTGATCATGAGGTCCAATGAACAGCAATAGATGAAACAGGGAAGCCGCTAGGTAGTCGTTACTATGCTAGCAAGCGGGAGACACGGCTTTCAAACAAACGTTAGCAGGCCGGGCCTAGTAGAAGCGTCGGCTCTGACGTCCGGCAAAGGCCGGTTGAGGGCACAAAGGATGGAATTACGTCTGCAGACCAGTCGTGATGGAACGGCGGGGCTCCGTGTCGACAAATAGTCCAGGCCAGTTGGTAAAATAGGTATTGTAGCTAGAGTAATTTTGTTTGCTACCGGGGAGATGCACATGGCTCGCGGATAATTGGTGCTAGCTTCTGGACAAGGGTGTTAGCCACTATAGCCACTCCGTAGCAGCTAGCTAGCAGTGATGATCCAATGCAAAGGTCCAGGGCTTACGACAAGAATCCGGTGGTGTAGTGGATTCTAGTCGTGTTAGTGAAGAGTTCGGGAGGCATCAGCTGTGTAGCCGAGTGATCATAGAGTACACTGAGCAGGCCGGGAGATGGGCCTGGCTCAAGGCTAGCTTCGGTGCTGGGCCACTCGGTGGCAGCTAGCTAGCTGGGATGATCAGGAGTAATGGTCTAGGGCTTAGGGCAGGAATCCGGTGTTGTAGTGGAGAAAAACAGTCTGATATGCTCAGGGTTGATAACGCGCTATTCAGACTGGCAGGCTGGCAAGAATTATCCAGGCTAAAAATGTCTGGTGTCTGTGCTAAAGGTAAAGGCCGCTAGCAGTGGCTAACAATGACTAAATAGCTAGTAGTTAACTGGTTAGCTTCTGGTGGCTAGTTGCTGATGGAGGTTCTGGCTATATGTTCTAAAAAAATAGCAGATCCGTATCACATTGGGTGAGGCGTGTTGCCAGAAGGTATATTTAATTTAAAAATGGAAAAAGAAATTGAAAATACATACAAAAAATACAAAAAATACCAAATTTACATGGGAGAATGACAAACAATGTCTGCACTGCTACGCCATCTTGGAAAACGTTGTATGGTGTTGATATCATGTGTATCTAAAGAGGAAAAGGAGCGTGCATTGTGGCTCGTGAAATGATCGAAGCATGAAGTGAATATCTTTGATTTTCGGAGCAGGGCACCGGTTAAAGGTGTTATCTCTGGCGTCCGTTGGACATAGATAAGCAATATCTTAGGCAAAAAATTCCAGGAGTAGTTAATGCATGTCGCTTGACCCGTATGGAGACCCGTATGGAGACCCGTATGGAGACCCGCATGGAGAATGGGGAAAAGGAGCAAAGTTTCTGTATTATTGATGTTTCATGAGTTTTTACTACTCTATGTAAAGTTGGGATGTATAAGATGTAGAGGATGTAAACACCGTAAGACCGTTTGTGCAAAACCCACTGCAATGCAAGAAGTGTAAAAAGTTTGGCCATGTGTCAACTGTTTGCAGACGGAAGGAACATGTTAATTGAATAGTCTGTGAATGTAAAATATTGCAACTGTAGTGGGGATCATATTTCATTCCATGAGTGCCCTATTAGGGTGAAAGAGGTTGAGGTGTCAAGGATCAAGGCTGTACAGCAAATATCCTATGTGGAGGTGGTGAAGAGTGTTGAAGGGGCAGAAGGCCACAGTTCTGAAGAAGATATGGTGGTGGATGCACCACAACCAGTTGCAAATGTTATACGTCAATCAAGTGATCTGGATACACTTATTGTGAAGAAGATGGATTTGGTAGCATTTATAGCCACAGTTATTAATTGTACAGCACAAGTGTGAGAGATGCAGACTCGGTCTCAACTTTTAAGTCTTTATTGAAGACTCATCTCTTCAGTAGGTCCTATGATTGAGTGTAGTCTGGCCCAGGAGTGTGAAGGTGAACGGAAAGGCACTGGAGCAACGAACCGCCCTTGCTGTCTCTGCCTGGCCGGTTCCCCTCTCTCCACTGGGATTCTCTGCCTCTAACCCTATTACAGGGGCTGAGTCACTGGCTTACCAGGGCTCTTTCATACCGTCCCTAGGTGGGGTGCGTCACTTGAGTGGGTTGAGTCACTGATGTGATCTTCCTGTCTGAGATGGCGCCCCCCCTTGGGTTGTGCCGTGGCGGAGATCTTTATGGCCTATACTCAGCCTTGTCTCAGGATGGTAAGTTGGTGGTTGAAGATATCCCCCTAGTGGTGTGGGGGCTGTGCTTTGGCAAAGTGGGTGGGGTTATATCCTGCCTGTTTGGCCCTGTCCGGGGGTATCGTCAGACGGGGCCACAGTGTCTCCTGACGCTTCCTGTCTCAGCCTCCAGTATTTATGCTGCAGTAGTTTGTGTCGGGGGGCTAGGGTCAGTCTGTTATATCTGGAGTATTTCTCCTGTCTTATCCGGTGTCCTGTGTGAATTTAAGTATGGTCCCTCTAATTCTTTCTTTCTCTCTCTCTGAGGACCTGAGCCCTAGGACCTTGCCTCAGGATTACCTGGCCTGATGACTCCTTGCTGTCCCCAGTCCACCTGGCCGTGCTGCTGCTCCAGTTTCAACTGTTCTGCCTGCAGCTATGAACATTTTGAGATATCAGATGATGTAAGAAGGGCTTAATAAATACATTTGATTTGAAGAGTCCCAAATGTCCAAGAAGCTGGACATCATTATATCTGCAGCCGAGATGTTTTTGGGCCTCAAGACTTCAAATCAAATCAAATGTATTTATATAGCCCTTCGTACATCAGCTGATATCTCAAAGTGCTGTACAGAAACCCAGCCTAAAACCCCAAACAGCAAGCAATGCAGGTGTAGAAGCACGGTGGCTAGGAAAAACTCCCTAGAAAGGCCAAAACCTAGGAAGAAACCTAGAGAGGAACCAGGCTATGTGGGGTGGCCAGTCCTCTTCTGGCTGTGCCGGGTGGAGATTATAACAGAACATGGCCAAGATGTTCAAATGTTCATAAATGACCAGCATGGTCAAATAATAATAATCACAGGCAGAACAGTTAAAACTGGAGCAGCAGCACGGCCAGGTGGACTGGTGACAGCAAGGAGTCATCATGCACGGTAGTCCGACTTAACGGCAGAAGCACTGCAGGGACTACTACAGAAATGTCCCGCCATCACAGGATCTTCTGAGCCTGTGTAAGGAACTGATTAAAACAGAAAAGCAGGCTGATTTAATTAACATTTAGTCACTAATAGTTTGTACAATAGTTTATAATTTAGTTATTTTTTACCGCGCAATTTTTTCCTTTTTGAATTCTTATTATCCACCTGTACAGTAGGTGGCGGTACGCACATAATTGTTGCGAACGCCATGCCAACCCAATGGTCACTCTGACAGAGCTCCAGAATTCCTCTGTGGAAATGGGAGAACCTTCCAGAAGGACAACCATCTCTGCAGCACTCCACCAATCAGGTGACCAGTGACCAGATGGAAGCCATTCCTCTGTCAGTAAAAGGCACATGACAACCCACTTGAAGTTTGCCAAAAGGCACCTAAAGGACTCTCAGACCATCAGAAACAAGATTTTCTGTTCTGATGAAGCCAACATTGAACTATTTGGCCTGAATGCCAAGTGTCACATCTGGATGAAACCTGGCACCATCTCTACGGTGAAGCATGGTGGTGGCAGCATCATGCTGTGGGGATGTTTTTCAGGGGCAGGGACTGGGAGACTAGTCAGGATTGAGGCAAGGATGAACAGAGCAAAGTACAGAGAGATCCTTAATGAAAAATCTGCTCCAGAGCGATCAGGACCTTAGACGGGGGCAAAGGTTCACCTTCCAAAAGGACAACAACCCTAAGCACGCAACCAAAACAATGCAGGAGTAACTCTGGGACAAGTCTCTGAATGTCCTTGAGTGGCCTAGCCAGAGCCTGGACTTGAACCCAATCTAACATCTTTGGAGAGAGCTGAAAATAGCTCTGCAGTGACGCTCCCCATCCAACCTGACAGAGCTTGAGAGGATCTGCAGAGAAGAGTGGGAGAAACTCCCTACAGTTGTACCCAAGAAGACTCGAGGCTATAATCGCTGCCAAAGGTGCTTCAACCAAGTACTGAGTAAAGGGTCTGAATACTTATGTAAATGTTATATTTGCAGTTTTTTTATTTATTTATTAAATTGCATTTCTAAAACCTGTTTTTGCTTTGTCATTGTGGGGTATTTTGTGTAGATTGGGGATTCTTTTTATTTTTTATATTTAGGGTAAGGCTGAAACGTAACAATGTGGAAAAAGTCAAAGGGTCCGAATACTTTCCGAATGTACCGTATGTCATAAGTGTTTCCAACGTAGGTTTAGAGATAGCTCTGTAATTTCCAATGCTAGAGACCTGGCAGTGTGGTGCCAGGATAATAACCTCTCCATCAACATGATCAAGACAAAGGAGATGATTGTGGACTACAGGAAAAAGAGGACCAAGCACTCCCCCATTTTCTTTGACGGGGCTGGAGGCATCTGCTCGGACTCCGACTTCAAGGCACTACAGAGGGTAGTGGGTAGGGCCCAGTAAATCACTGGGGCCAAGCTTCCTGTCATCCAGGACCTCTATATCAGGCGGTGTCAGGAAGGCCCTAAAAATTGCCAAAGACTCCAGTCACCCTAGTCATAAACTGTTCTCTCTGCTACCACACATCAAGCGGTACCGGAGCGTCAAGTCTAGGTCCAAAAGGCTTAACAGCTTCTACACCAAGTCATAAGTCTCCTGAACAGCTAATCAAATGGCTACCCGGACTATTTGCATATCCCCCCCATTTTTACGCTGCTCTACTCTGTTTATTATTGATGCATAATAACTTTACCTCTACCTACATGTACATATTACCTCGATTACCTAGACTAACCGGTGCCCCCACACATTGACTCTGTACTGCTACCCCTTGTATATAGCTTCGCTACTGTTATTTTATTGTTGCTCTTTAATAAAACCTTTTTACTTCAGTTTATTTTAGTAAATACTTTCTTAACACTTCTTTTTCTTAACTGCATTGTTGGTTAAGGGCTTGTAAGTAAGCATTTCACTGTAAGGTCTACACCTGTTGTATTCAGCGCATGTGACAAATATAATTTGATTTGAAGGTGAGTGTTGAGCCAATATCTTCTCTGTAAATATCTGCAGATCCAGAGGCATCAGGCAGTAGGTCCTCTGTTTTCCTGGCCAAATTAATTGTGGTAGAAAATTCTAATGACATTCTGATTCATAATCTAGCTCTACTGGACTCCCATCCTGAGCCTGCCGTTGGCTTGAGCTGGAGCTTGCTGTTATTTAAGTCCCGCCGTGGGACTATCCTGGTGTTGCATACTTCAGTTGCATTGTGGTCACTTCTCGCTCTGTGCTGTTCCTCCCAGGACCCCAAAAAACGTGGCAATGGTTGGCGTGAACCCACATAGACCTCTCTGCAACCTTGACTGCTGTCTGGGTTGTCAGGAGCCCCTGGAATGGACCAGTCCAGCGCTGTTGGTACCAAGTCTCTCTGATGGGTCCTCGATGACCACCCAATCTTCTGGCTGCAATTTGTGGAGCTGTCCTCCTCTTTGGTTCAGGCAAAGCTGCTTCTGTGACGGGGTGAGTGACTGGTTGCCGGGAAGTCAGGCACAGCAGAGCAGAGATGGGTGATAACTTTAATATACACCCTGGCCCAAAGGCACAGGCGAGGCAGCACAAAGCACAACCACGGTAACATGAACCGGATTTAACAAAACAAGAGGGTAATATACATTTAGTCTGATGAGGGAATGTGAACCAGGTGTGCGGGAAAACAAGACAGAACAAATGGAAAATGAAAGGTGGAGCGGAGATGGCTAGAAGACCGGTGACGTTTACCACCGAACGCAGCCCGAACAAGGAGAGGGACCGACTTCTGTGGAAGTCTGACAACTTCAGAGCATTGTTAAGTGCAGTACAGAGCATAGTAACTTGCGATTCCAGCATCCAGCAGTGTACTTGACAGCTTTTCGACCTGTCCTTAAGAAAAATGTCATTATGCAATCATTCATTCGCAATCATTCTGGTATTGTGCGCGTCCACACATTAATTCATGGGGTACCCCCTCATTTGCTTAGTTCTTTAACAGTATCTACATTTCTTAACAGCAGTCAACTCTTAGCTCAATCAGTTAACTAATTCCAGGCCTATTTTAAATTCAATTTGGTTCACTTAAATTCAAATCCAAAAGATCAGTCAACTCAATTCTGCTTACTTAAATTCAGCGCCCTTTTGACACATTGGCTCACTTCCCCAGGCCCTGCACCTTATTGCAGATCAGAAACATCCTGTAGAGAAAACAACATGTTTTTTAACAGAGACATGATGTTCAATAAAATAGCCTCCCAACAAGTTTTCAACCAATTTAGAGGTGAAGAACCCATGTTGCCAAAGTCATTCACTACCCGAAATGCATACCTGCTGCCAGTATACATCGGAACAGTATCCTTAAACAAAATGCATGCACAGGTGAGAGCAAACAATTCTGCAGCTTGGGATGACAGATGTGGTGGTATATTTAGCACTCTCTAGGGAAGGCAGCCATAGTTAATGTATAAGACACTAGTGGTTCTCCTTCAGTACCCCTGGAAACCACTGTATCTTGTCATTCATCACCATCTTGTGGTCAGAGAGTGTCTGTACAACCTCAGCATAGTCATGCAGCCAGGCTCTACAATAGCCTGCCATTCCTGCGTGTCAACACAATAGTACCAGTCAAAAGTTTGGACACACCTACTCATTCCAGAGTTTTCCTTTATTTATACTATTTTCTACATCTACATGAGGAAAGGAAGCTCCAGAGTTACCTCTGCTGCAGAGGATAAGTTCATTAGATTTACCAGCCTCAGAAACTGCAGCCCAAATAAATGCTTCAGAGTTCAAGTGACAGACACATCTCAACATCAACTGTTGAGAGGAGACTGTGTGAATTAGGCCTTCATGGTCGAATTGCTGTGAAGAAACCACTACTAAAGGACAACAATAAGAAGAAGAGACTTGCTTGGGCCAAGAAACGCAAACAATGGACATTAGACCAGTGGAAATCTGGCCTTTGGTCTGGAGTCCAAATTTCAGATTTTTGGTTCCAACCGCCGTGTGTATGTGAGATGCAGAGTAGGTGAATGGATGATCTCCGCATGTGTGGTTCCCACCGTGAAGCATGGAGGAGGAGGGGGTGTAATGGTGTGGGGGTGATTTGCTGGTGACACTGTCAGTGATTTATTTAGAATTCAAGGCACACTTAACCAGCATAGCAACCACAGCATTCTGCAGCGATATGCCATCCCATCTGGTTTGAGCTTAGTGGGATTGTCATTTGTTTTTCAACAGGACAATGGCCCAACACACCTCCAGGCTGTGTAAGGGCTATTTGACCAAGAAGGAGAGTGATGGAGTGCTGTATCAGATGACCTGGCCTCTACAATCACCCAACCTCAACCCAATTGAGATGGTTTGGGATGAGTTGGACAGCGGAGTGAAGGAAAAGCAGCCAACAAGTGCTCAGCATATGAACTCCTTCAAGACTGTTGGGGAAAGCATTCCAGGGTAAGCTGGTTGAGAGCATGCCAAGAGTGTGCAAAGCTGTCATCAAGGCAAAGGGTATATACTTTGAAGAATCTCAAATATAAAATATATTTTGATTTGTTTAAAATATTTTTGGTGACTACATGATTCCATATGTGTTATTTCATAGTTCTGATATCTTCACTATATTCTACAATGTAGAAAATAGTAAACCTTGAATGAGTAGGTGTTTCCAAACTTTTGACTGGCACTGTATGTTGTTTTGTAACTGACTGTGGTACAGAGAATTGCAGCCTCACGCTCTACCATTTCCTCCCATTTAATATAATATCATGTTCTAAATACTTAATGGATTGAGACACAAGCTGCAGTTTTTTCCTTAGAAACTTGGCCATTTTCAGCAAGGAACACTAACAGAGCTCTGGTGTCGACTTTGCATGCTTGTTGGTTTTCAAGACACAGTAACATGTTGTCGACATACTGTATAAAAGGAAACCCAGCAGGGGGTATGAAACCCTCTAAATTGTTCGCCAAAGCAGCAGAAAAAAACACTGCAGGTGATACCGTATAACCTTAGGGGCAAATGGTCCAAGTCCAACGTTTGTTTCAAAATGTAAGGGCGAACCAGAACTGTGATTCTGGAGCGACGGGAATGCTAAAGAAAGCATTAGCCAAGTCAACAACTGAAAACCATTTAGCCGGTGCTGGCACTGCAGATAGTACTGTAACAGGGTTTGGCACAACGAGCGCTTGCATGAACTGCATCGTTAACAGGTCTGAGATCTTGAACAAAACGCCAATCACCTGAAGCTTTTCAGGCAGGAAGAATGGGGGTGTTGCAGGGAGAGTCTGGACAAGGCACCATTGCTCCTCTTTCTACCAATGAAGCATGAACAGCGTCAATCTCCCACACTGCCTCCTGACTCGGAGGATACTGGGCTCGGCCGGGTCTGTGTGCTCTCAGGTGTGACGTAAGCGGTTTCACCCCCCTCATTTACCCAATGTCATACTTATCTTTATCCCACAGAGAGTCTGGGAGAACAGCCAACAAGGGTGGCTCAGTCTCCATGGAAACCATCTGTTTATTTGGCTTTGCATGATCTAAACCATGCACGCCTCGCTGTACAGCAGCAACCCAACAGCAAGGCACACATAATGTGTGCTCGTGGAGAGTTTTAGACCCATCCGCTCTACCTTCCCAGTCAGTAACCTGCAAGACAGATTTCAACCAGACACCAGTATCCTCCCAGGCAACGTCACCTGTCAAATCAAATCAAAGTTTATTTGTCACGTGCGCCGAATACAACCGGTGTAGACTTTACAGTGAAATGCTTACTTACAGGTTCTAACCAACAGTGCAAAAAAGGTATTAGGTGAACAATAGGTAAGTAAAGAAATAAAAACAACAGTAGTGAGGCTATATACAGTAGCGAGGCTATATACAGTAGCGAGGCTATATACAGTAGCCTTAGCTGCTGAAACATGTGGTACCCTGTCACTAAAAATATAAAATAAAGCTTGTTCTTTAGACATGCAAAATTGGGGCCCACTATATGTCACTGCATAGTAAGCTCTCTTGTGGTGTGGTTCCTGTCAGCCAGTTCTGTTCATACTATAAATCTCTCGTCACTGGTACAATGTAAGTCAGTCTGTGGCATAAAACTACTAGTTTGTTTCCAACAGCTGCGGGCTGTTGAGAAAATCTCTTCAATTGGGTCACAATGTGATCCGTCATTGTGCTGTATGTCCCATGCATAGTACCAATCACACGTTGGGTCAGTTAGGCAGCGTCATGAGATGGCATGTCCCCTGAGGCTGTATAACAGTGAGGCCCTTTTCTTTAAAAAATAATGTTAATTCCCAATGTACAGAGATCTCTTCCCACTAAATGTACAGGGCAACATGCAGAACAAATGAATTGATGTTTTATGCATGTCATCAACTTTAACAGGTAGGGGCATCGTGAACAACTCTTTCATAGTCATTCCCGAGGCTCCCACAGTGCTGACTGAATCATTTCACATGGGAGGTTTGGACATAGATTTAGAATTTATGACAGACATTGTAGCGCCAGTATCTACTAGAAAATTGATTGACTCATCACTGACGAAGAGACAAACCATTGGCTCCTCACAGGGGCTTGAAAACATCTTTAAATGCTTTCCAAGAGTGTCAACTGTCACTACCTCGCGTCAGTCCATATGTGGGATGTAAAGGGTCGTTTTCAGCGGTGGTCCAGTTTTCAAACCCACCACGTTTGGTAGTTGATGGAACCCATTCTACACACGCCTACAATGACTACCGTTTCACTGGACGGACGACAGACTTTATCAGACCCTGCTGGCTGTTCTAGTGAAATGTCCCTCCGGTCCACAGATATAGCAGGTCAAGCTATTACTTTGTGGTGTCTGTTGTCCAGCCCGTCCTTCAGCACTGTCTCCCCTTCCTTGTCTCCCTCTACCTCTTCCTTTTCCTCGCTGTCCATCATTTTGAGGTCCTCCCTGAGCCTGCTGGCCCTGTCCTTGATAGAAGGCCAGCTGTGCAGCTTGTAGTTTCACAACCTCCCTTTTTCATTCTCTGTTTCGTCTTATCTTCTTGAGACAGTTGCTGCCTCTCAGCGTGTTTACAGTGTTCAATGACCGTCTGTTGCTGGTCTGATGCCACTGTGTTTGCATAAAACGTTATCCAATCTATGCCTGTAGTCTTCCAGTGACCCTTTAGCTTTCTGCGTGCAACTATGGATGGCTGTCCAATCAGTTATGGGCGGGTAATGTTATTTTATGCAATCACACAGTCCAGCCAGCTGGGTCTGATAAAGTCTGTCGTCCGTCCAGTGAAACGGTAGTCATTGTAGGCGTGTGTAGAATGGGTTCCACCTGTGCTGGGGCTGCCTCTGAGGGGTCTGTTGGTCCTGCAGTTGTATCAGGTCTTGTTAGGGGAGCTGCGGCGGGGGAGGTGCCTGAGCGGGCTGCTGTTGGACAACCAGGGCGGGTGCTGGTGGGTACAGGGGTATAATAGGGAGGTGTAAAGTCATTATCATAAATCATCCCAGTCTACTTGCCTTAGCTTTCTTGGTTTCTTCAAAGTCCTGTAACTTCTTTCTACATTCTGCCAATAAAGCTTCACTCAATGTGCCTTTTAAAGGGAAAATCTTCTACCTTGTGCCAGAGAGGTACCTGCTCCAGAATGTGCCTACCCCACTTATCCACCATTACCTTTACTGGTCCTTTACCAGACAAGGCTCTCCCTTACTGCTCTTGGCTCCCATTGTGAAACCCCGTCCACACACACCCACACACACCCACACCCACACCCACACACACACACACACACACACACTTAGGAAACAAATACAAACACACAGAATGTGACTGGCAGAACAGGTGTTGTATGTGGAGGATGAGGGCTGCAGTAGATCTCAGATAGGGGGAGTGAAGCCTAAGAGGTTTTTATAAAAAGCATTAACCAGTGGTTGATACAGAGATGACCAGTTTACAAAGGAGTATAGAGTGCAGTGATGTGTCCTATAAGGAGTATTGGTGGCAAATCTGATGGCAAAATGGTAAAGAACATCTAGCCGCTTGAGAGCACCCTTACCTGCCGATCTATAAATTATGTCTCCATAATCTAGCATTGGTAGGATGGTCATCTGAATTAGGGTTAGTTTGGCAGCTGGGGTGAAAGAGGAGTGATTACGATAGAGGAAACCTAGTCTAGATTTAACTTTAGCCTACAGCTTTGATATGTGCTGAGAGACGGACAGTGCACCGTCTAGCCATACTCCCAAGTACTTGTATGAGGTGACTGCCTCAAGCTCTAAACCCTCAAAGGTAGGATTCACACCTGTGGGGAGGGGGGCATTCTTCTTACCAAACCACATTACCTTTGTTTAGGAGGTGTTCAAAACAAGGTTAAGTGTAGAGAAAGCTTGATGGTCACTAAGAAAGCTTTGTTGTAGAGCATATAACACTAAATCTGTGGAAGGGCCAGCTGAGTCTAAGACTCTATCATCTGCATATAAATGGTCGAGAGAGCTTCCCACTGCCTGAGCTATGTTGTTGATGTAAATTGAGAAGAGCGTGGGGCCTAGGATCGAGCCTTGGGGTACTCCCTTGGTGACAGGCAGTTGCTGAGACAGCAGATTTTCTGAATTTATACACTGCACTCTTTGAGAGGTAGTTAGCAAACCAGCCTAAAGACCCCTCAGAGACACCAATACTACTTAGCCGGCCCACAAGAATGGAATGGTCTACCGTATCAAAAGCTTTGGCCAAGTCAATAAAAATATCAGCACAATATTGCTTAGAATCAAGGGCAATGGTGACATCATTGACAACCTTTAAGATTGTAGTGACACATCCATAACCTGAGCGGAAACCAGATTGCATACCCGAGAGGATACTATAGACATCAAGAAAGCCAGTCAGTTGATTATTGACCGTTTTTTCCAACACTTGTGATAAACAGGGCATTATAGAAATAGCCCTATAACAGTTAGGATCAGCTTGATCTCCCCCTTTAAATAAAGGACGAACCGTGGCTGCCTTCCAGGCAATGTGAACCTCCCCAGAAAGGAGAGACAGGTTAAAAATGTTGGAGATAGACTTGGCAACAATAGGGGCAGCAACCTTAAAGAAGAAAGGGTCTAAACCATCTGACCCAGATGTTTTTTGGGGTTCAAGTTTAAGGAGCTCCTTTAGCACCTCGGACTCAGTGACTGCCTGCAGGGAGAAACTTTGTAGCGGGCCAGGGGAAAAAGAGGGAAAAGCATTGTGGATAGTCGCATTAGAAGGGGTGGGAGATGAGGAAATGTTGGATGGGCAAGGAGGCATGGCTTTGTCAAATAGGAGTCCTGACTTAATGAAGTGGTGATTAAAGAGCTCAGCCATGTGCATCTTGTCAGTAACAACCACATCATCAACATTAAAGGACATGGGCAGCTGTGAGGAGGAGGGTTTATTCTCCAGGTCTTTAACCGTTTTCCAGAACTTCTTTGGGTTAGACCCACAGAGAGAGAACTGCTCCTTAAAAAGTAACTAACTTTGGCCTTCCGGATAGCCTGAGGGCACTTATTTTTTATTTGCCTGAACGATAGCCAGTCAGCCTGAGTATGCGTGTGCCGAGCCTTTCGCCAAATGCAATTCTTTAAGTGAAGTAACTCGAACCAGGGGCTGAACCTGTTTTTAATTCTCATTTTCTTTATTGGGGCGTGTTTGTTAACAATACCACTGAAAATATCAAAAAGGTCCAAACGTCTTCAACGGAGGGGGATCAAGCTGATTCTATACCATTTTACAGTGGCCAGTTCATGAAGGAAGGCTTGCTCATTAAAGTTTTTTAGCAAGCGTCTATGACAAATCAGGACAGGTCGTTTCAGTGACCAGCCATTACGAACACAGGCTATAAAACAGTGATCACTAAGGTCATTACAGAAAACACCAGACTAATACCTATCAGGATTATTTGTGAGGATAACTTCAAGGAGAGTAGCCTTTTCTGGGTGTTTGGAGTCATACCTTGTGGGATTGGTAATAATATGAGAAAGATTTAGGGAGTCCCATTGCTTTAGGACTTGGTCAGGTGGTTTAAGCATGTTCCAGTTTAAGTCACCAAGCAGGACAAATTCAGACTTAGTGTAAGGGGCCAGGAGAGAGCTTAGGGCAGGTAGGGTACAGGCCGCGGCTGATGGAGGACGGTAGCACCCAGCAACAGTCAACAAAGAGATATTTGAAAGTTGAATTAAAACCAGCAAATCAAATTGTTTAGGGACAGACTTGGTGGAGACAACCGAGCACTGAAGGTGATCCTTGGTAAAGATTGCCACTCCCCCATCTTTGGAAGATCGGTCTTGCCGAAAAAGGTTATAACCAGAAAGGTTAAAATCAGTATTCAAAACACTCTTCCTTAACCACGTCTCAGTAATGACCAACACATCTGGATTGGAGCTGTCAACCCACACCTTCAATTGATCCATTTTAGGTAATAAGCTTCTAGTGTTAACATGCAGAAACCCAGGCTTTTACGAGTGCAGAAATCAGTGAAGCAGATATCAGAGCACAAGTCAGAATTGGGGCCAGGGTGTACATGAACATTTCCAGATATCAACATTATTACAATCAAGGCACAGGATAGGACATGGAGAACTCTGCAGTGCTGATTTATGACATCTAAATGTGCATCAGATGGCAACAAGATCATATTGTACAGCAATTTAATCAGGTAACATGAATACAAAGCCGGCTTTGTATTCCATCCTTTGGCAGCAGTGTAAGGGAATTCCTCCTCTTCTTCCGAAGAGGAGAGGCGAGAAGGATCGGAGGACCAACATGCGGCGTGGTAAGTGTCCATGGTTCTTTTAATAAGATAAGAAATACTTAACATGAACACAACTGAATACAAAAATAATAAACGTGGAACGAACGAAACCCAAAACAGTACCGTGTGGTGAAAAAACACAGACATGGAAACAAACACCTACAAACAAACAGTGAAACCCAGGCTACCTAAGTATGATTCTCAATCAGAGACAACTAATGACACCTGCCTCTGATTGAGAACCATACTAGGCCGAAACATAGAAATCCCCAAATCATAGAAAAACAAACATAGACTGCACACCCCAACTCACGCCCTGACCATACTAAATAATGACAAAACAAAGGAAATAAAGGTCAGAACGTGATAAGCAGCCTGAACATTTTGGATACTGAAGTTGAAAATAGGCCTAAAAATATGACTGAGTTTCCAGACCAGAGGCACAAATAAGCGAGATTTACTACAAATAATACCAGACTTGAAGCGAATATAAACATTTAGTTAAACCAATTTAATCAAAGAGCAGTTGAACAAGAGGCTGCAAAAAGTTTAGGATGGGGGGGGTAAATTCATTGATGTGGTCCGACAGCCTGCCAGTGTGGGATTGGTACCAACAGCAAACAACTTCCCCTAAAGTATCCTGGAGAGAAAGAGAGAGCATGTGGCAGAGGGGGTCATTTCAAGTATTTGAAAGGGACACAACATTGCTCAGGCAGTAGGAAGCTCTCTCATCCATTTATATGCAGATGATACAGTCTTATACTCAGCTGGCCCCTCCCCGGATTTTGTGTTAAACGATCGACAACAAAGCTTTCTAAGTGTCCAACAAGCATTCTCTGCCCTTAACCTCGTTCGGAAAATCTCCAAAACAAAAGTCATGTGGTTTGGTAAGAAGAATGCTCCTCTCCCCACAGGTGTGATTCCTACCTCTGAGGGTTTAGAGCTTGAGGCAGTCACCTCATACAAGTACTTGGGAGAATGGCTAGACGGTACACTGCCCTTCTCTCAGCACATATCAAAGCTGCAGGCTAAGGTTAAATCTAGACTTGGTTTTCTCTATCGTAATCGCTCCTCTTTCACCCCAGCTGCCAAACTAACCCTAATTCAGATGACCATCCTACCCTTGCAAGATTACAGAGACATAATTTATAGATCGGCAGATAAGGGTGCTCTCGAGCGGCTAGATGTTCTTTACCATTTTGCCATCAGATTTGCCACCAACGCTCCTTTGCCAAACCCACTGGCTCCAGGTCATCTATAAGTCTTTGCTAGGTAAAGCCCCGCCTTATCACATCTCACTGGTCACCATAGCAACACCCACCCATAGCACGTGCTTCAGCAGGTATATTTCACTGGTCAACCCCAAAGCCAACACTTCCTTTGGCCGCCTTTCCTTCCAGTTCTCTGCTGCCAATGACTGGAACGAATTGCAAAAATCACTGAAGCTGGAGTATTATATCTCCCTCTCTAACTTTAAGCATCAGCTGTCAGAGCAGCTTACCGATTACTGTACCTGTACACAGCCAATCTGTAAATAGCACACCCAACTACTTCATCCCCATATTATTATTTACCCTCTTGCTCTTTTGCACCCCAGTATCTCTACTTGCATATCATCATCCGTATATCTATCATTCTAGTGTTAATGCTAAATTGTAATTATTTCACCTCCATGGCCTCTTTATTGCCTACCTCCCTACTCTTCTACAATTGCACAAACTGTACATTGATTTTTCATTTATTGTTCTATTATGTTACTGACTGTACGTTTGTTTATGTGTAACTCTGTGTTGTTGTTTTTGTCGCACTGCTTTGCTTTATCTTGGCCAGGTCGCAGTTGTAAATGAGAACTTGTTCTCAACTGGCCTACCTGGTTAAATAAAGGTGAAATAAAAAATATAAAAAATATAGGACACATCACTGCACTCTATACTCTAAACTGGTCATCTCTGTATACCCCTCGTAAGACCCACTGGTTGATGCTTATTTATAAAACCCTCTTAGGCCTTACTCTCCCCTATCTGAGAAACCTACTGCAGCCTCATTCTCCACATACAACACCCGTTCTGCCAGTCACATTCTGTTAAAGGTCCCCATAGCACACACATCCCCGGGTTGCTCCTCCTTTCAGTTCGCTGCAGCTAGCGACTGGAACGAGCTGCAACAAACACTCAAACTGGACAGTTTTATCTCCATCTCTTCATTCAGAGACTCTTGGACACTCTTACTGACAGTTGTGGCTGCTGCATGTGATGTATTGTTGTCTATACCTTATTTCCCTTTGTGCTGTTGTCTGTGCCCAACAATGTTTGTACCATGTTTTGTGCTGCTACCATGTTGTGTTGTTACCATGTTGTGTTGTTACCATGTTGCGCTGCTCCCATGCTGTATTGTTGTCTTCGGTCTCTCTTTATGTAGTGTTGTGGTGTCTGTCTTGTCGTGACATGTGTTTGGTCCTATATTTTTATTTTAGTTTAAATGTTTAATCCCAGCCCGTCCCCGCAGGAGGCCTTTTGCCTTTTGGTAAGCCGTCATTGTATTTAATCTTAACTGACTTGCCTAGTTAAATAAAAGGTACAAAATAAAAAATACAGTATTCTAACACATAGGTAAAAAGTAATGAGTAATCTATAGGTAATACCACACAACATGAGAAAGTGACATCCATTGAAAGCAACATTCCAAACACGAAGTGTAAAGAAGGGGCTTTCCTTGAAAGATGGGGAAGGAGAGGAGGGTTTCAGCTGAAGTCCAAGCAGTCTGATATGTTCTGTCCAATTGTCCCCCAAACAGGCCTGTAGGTGCCATCAATCAGCCTGCCTACCATCTGAGTGTGAACTGTGAGGATGGCAGAGCGAGCAAGACCAATAATCACTGTTGAGCATTGCACTTAAATTGTGTAATACTGTTCTAGAGTCAGATTGTCATAGCACGGTAGGGTACAGCAGGGTTAGAGAGATATGCAATCTTGCAGTTATGGTGCCAGGCGTTTTGCTTCTCATCAGGGTGTTGTATGAAGAAGTAATGAAGGACCTTGAGAGCTTCTAGATAGGGCTGAGTGACTGGACTGTGCGAATGGTCCTGTGAATGAGAGAGAGTGAGAGAAATGTGGGGGAATCAGTAATGAAGTAATATCAGACTTTCTCTGTAATCATTGATCATCAGTGGCCCTGAAAGGTATTGTCGTAGCAATTCATGTAGTATCCTCACCAGTATGCCTTTACTACATCTGCCTTTCATTTAGCAGAAAATTAGGTTTATGAATTATACCCACACCAATAAAAAGGATGATTTTAAACTTAATGTATTGGCTGATGTAACTGGATGAAGTTCATGATGATCATCTCAGATACAGTACTGTGTCCCTTCTCCTGTGGGCACACACCAACTTTGTTAATTTGTTGTGGAATTTGTTCTATTGGCATGATAAGTTAGGCATCTTAGCTAACATGACTATTTTTATCTTCCTGTCACAGAAATGTCTAATAATATCTCTGTGCTGCTTACACTGCTGCTCAACTCGCTATGCATCGTGAATTTTATTGTAAAGAAACAGCAGGCAGCAGGTCCCGAACCCTCGACCTTCTAGTCCGAAGTCCAGCGCACTATTGACTGTGCCGCAAAAGCATGCTCGTGCGGCAGAGTCGATTTCCGCGGTTATCCAGGGTCGTTACACAACTCCCTCATTTCAAAGAGCGCGTCCTGGCGCTAGCTTGCGACTCTACGTTTTATAAACGATTTCTTCGTTTATAAACCCAGGGTCGTTACATAATGTTAGGCTGCGTGTACTTCCAGGTATGAACAAAAATTAAATAAAAACATTTAATCAATTTTATCTTTATTTGTTATATGTTACTAGATTTGGAAACCATAAACGAGAAAACGAGTTGATACCAAACTTTTGTTTAGGTTTTTAAAGAGAAATGATAAAATCAGTAATTTCCTCTTGTTTGGCCTTGCCGAGATGAAAAATGGGTTGTTGTTCAAACCCATAAAAGAAACACCCTCGTCCACTTACCCTCGCCTTATGCCCTTCGGGGAATCCCCGTCACCATCTTGGCGGGCGGTTCAAATGATTAGCCAAGCAAGGGAAGTTTGCAACGTAAGCCCCCTAGCCCTCGTTTTTAGTAGACTTTGCGAGTGTACAATTATGTTCACTTCGGGGCCTGAAACTCCCCATAATTCAATTTGCGACGATTGTACATCCACTAAGAAAAGTCCGTCAAAAATCAAAACCTCAACGTCAATATGGAGTCAACATATGTAAAGTAAAAACGAATGTAAATAAGTTAGAAATTGTGCTGCTAATGCACAGGACGTCACAAACACGTCTCGTAAAAGTAATGATGTTTTTGTTTGGTTATCTTTTGGAAATTGTAGAAATAAAACATTTTCCTTCTTCAGAAGTTCCAGCTAGGCATTCTAACATTATTTAGCTAATTAATTTACTAGCTATCATACAGTATGCGTATGTTAATAATTATATATGTCATGTAAGTAGATATGCAATCATAATTGACTGTAGCGCATATAAAGCACCCACAAGATACCGGTAGCTGAAAACAAAATCACTGCGGGATGAACGAGTTACGAATGTCCGGGTAAGGACGGTCCATTTAAAAGTCATTCCTTTCTCGCCTCTTGCCCTGCAGCCATCAGAAGTGTCCACTTAATTTGATGGCTGAGGGGATATGGTGTGTCTTTTAAGTGTTTGGACTGCACCCATGAACTTTCCATAAGCACAGGAACCAGTTTCGCCTGAGGAAAAGCGAAAGTAAAAGTGTTTCGGTCACACTTCTTGTCCTCGGACGATGGTGGTTTAGATATTGTTTTATGAAGGGATAGTTGTTTTTTATGACTGTCATACATTGATGCAGATATAAATCAGCATTTTTTTTTATCAGCTACGGACTTTCCTGGGTAAATATAAATACAAATTAAATTAAAAATAAATACAAATCTGAAGTGGAAGACCATTAAAGGTAAGGGGCTCTATTTTATCAAACCTAACGCAATGGTAAATCTTAGCGCAGCTGCTCTCGTCATTGTCACGAAGCCTACCGTCCCACTCGCGTTAGTAGTTCTGAACGAGTAAGTGTAGGCTATATAGAAATAATGAGGATTTCGATCCGTCTAATTGGGGTGTACATTACATCTCACATACCTAAACCGAAACCGGTGTTGTGCCGAAACCCCCCCTTGGCGTGAACGCTCACCACACTCAAATCTTCATTGCTGCGACTTGCTTGCTAGTTGAGATTTCTGCTCTTCACTCCGTTGTCAGTTTAGCCTACATTTCACTGATTTTAGTAGCAGAAACCATTTTTTCTTTGTCCTTCAAGGCAGCTATCAATGTTCATGTCAGGCTACTTTTCTTCTTTTTTTTAAATGGCGGGTTGATCGCGGGGGAGGCACTAGTAATGTCTGCAGTTTTCGGTATGGCTATTTGTGTTTTTATTGGTCAAAAATAAGAATTTCGGCAGGCAAGAAAATGGCCTTTCCGAACCCCCTAACCCTACCCCCCCCCCCCCCCTCTTAATTTTGTCACTAGAGTCAAATACTTTGTGTACACACAATCAAATACTTTCTATAGAACATACTTCACATCAGGATAGGCAACCAAAATGAATAATTAATGTAGGTGTGTTATATTAAACAGAGGAAGGAGTAAAATGTAGGCAAGCACTAAACATTTCAGAACAACTACTTGTCGAATAAGATATGGGAGATTACGAATTTTGGCAAAGAGATTTATTTATAGACTAATAAATGGTCAGACAGAAGCCACTCCTGAGTGATTGGCAGTGATTACAGCTTGGCACACCTGTATTTGGGGAGTTTCTCCCATTCTTCTCTGCAGATCCTCTCAAGCTCTGTCAGGTTGGTTGGGGAGCATCGCTGCACAGCTATTTTCCGGTCTCTCCAGAGATGTACGATCGGGTTCCAAGTCCGGGCTCAGGCTGGGCCACTCGAGGACATTCAGATACTTGTCCCAAAGCCACTCATGCTTTGTCTTGGCTGTGTGCTTAGAGTTGTTGTCCTGTTGGAAGGTGAAACTCCACCCCAGTCTGAGCTCCTCATCGCTCTGGAGCAAGTTTTCATTAAGGATCTCTGTACTTTGCTCCGTTCATCTTTCCCTCGATCCTGACTAGTCTCCCAGTCCCTGCCGCTAAAAAAATCCCCTCTTGATGACGCTGCCACCACCATGCTTTACAGTAGGGATGATGCCAGGTTTCCTCCACACTTGACGCTTGACATTCAGGCTAAAGAGTTCAATCTTGGTTTCACCAGACCAGAGAATTTTCAAGGGGGCTGTCATGTGTCTTTTACTGAGTAGTTGCTTCCGTCTGGCCTCTCTACCGTAAAGGCCTGATTGGTGGAATGCTTCAAAGATGGTTGTCCTTCTGGAAGGTTCTTCCATCTCCAAAGAGGAACTCTGGAGCTCTGTCAGAAGAATGATGGAGGCCACTCTTTTTGGGGACCTTCAATGCTGCAGACATATTTTGGTACCCTTCCCCAGATCTGTGCCTTGACACAATCGTGTCTTGGAGATCTATGGACAATTTCTTTGACCTTATGGCTTGGTTTTTGCTCTGACGTGGACTGTCAGCTGTGGGACCTCATATAGACAGGTGTGTGCCTTTACATATCATGTCCAATCAATTGAATTTACCACATGTGGACTCCAATTAGGCCTGGGCGATATGGCCAAAATCTCATATCCTGATATAGGTAATTTCATATCCCGATAACGATACATATAGCACATTTTCTGTCAATTCAATGAATAAATAGTTTATATAAAATGACCAGATGTAAAGGCCTATTTCTTATTACATGTTTAATTCTACTCAACAAATAAAAGGTACTTACTTTAAGTAAGTATTATATTTTATTTATATTTTATTTATAACCTTTGTGAAACATTTTAATTAAGTATGTAACAAAATATTAATGCATAAAATCTAAAAAGGTAAATAGAAAACACTTCAACTGTAGTTGCAAACTAAATAAATATAGGCCTAATATATATATACAAAATGCAGATTGTTATGTGACGCAGCTTGCCTGTTTTGCATGTTATTTTGGCTTTAATATGCGTCACATAACAATTTGCATTTGGTACCTTGGTGTTAGCGCCAACTCACAAAACCCCCGTTTCTCGACCGTGTAAATTAGGGCCATGTTTTGTAAGTTGTAACGGCAGCTGTTATCTCCTTCCATCTTCATGATTCTTTGCCATATGGTGTGCCGCAGGCAAAAGCCTATTGCAACGTCTGATTCGGGGGTTTGTTTCGAGCACTCAACTGTACTTTTTTGGATCTCATCCGTAGACTGTTTCACATGATTATGATTATTGCGATTATTGGACCGGCCTGCGGCTTACTTTCGTTTCAGACTTGTCATACCCAAACCACGTCCATGCCACCGAAGTAGTTCCTCTTTTAGTAGTTAATTTTTTACGAGCCGTGTCTCCGTGCTCTGTGTCACATTCACTCTCCTCCATGTTTGCTTGTGTTGCAAAGCGTCGTCCAACTGACAAAAAATATTGGCGTGATTTGCGACACAACGAAATAAACGATAGAGCATAATATGAAACGTTAGACATTTTTCTATCGTCACGCGATGTATATCGTCATATCGCCCAGGCCTAAAACCAATGTTGAATAAGCGTCTCAAGGATGATAAATCGAAACAGGATGCACCTGAGCTCAATTTCAGTCTTATAGCAAAGGGTCTGAATACTTATGTAAATAAGGTATTTCTGTTTGACATTTTTCATAAATTAGCAAACATAAAAAAAAAAAAAAATCGCTTTGTCATTATGGGTTATTGTGTGTAGATTTGAGGGATTTTTTTTCAAGTGGAAAAAGGAAAGGGGTCTGAATACTTTCCGAACGCACTGTACATATGAATTGGGTAAAGCAGTCTGTTAACATTATTAAAGTGACTATGTACAGCACCAGTCAAAGGTTTGGACACCTACTCATTCAAGGGTTTTTCTATTTTTGTACTCTTCTCTACATTGTAGAATAATAGTGAAGACATCAACACTATGAAATAACACATATGGAATCATGTAGTAACCAAAAAACTGTTAAACAAATCGAGATATATTTTATATTTTATATTCTTCAAAGTAGCCACCCTTTGCCTTGATGACAGCTTTGCACACTCTTGGCATGTTTGCTTATGGCCTTATACAGCTGGTTGAGTGCTGTCTTAGTACCAGCATCGGTTTGTGCTGGTAAATAGAGGGCTATGAATAATATAGATGAGAACTCTCTTGGTAGATATTCTGGTCTACAACTTATCATAAGGTACTACCTCAGGCGAGCAATACCTCGAGACTTCTTTAATATCAGACATCGTGCGCCAGCTGTTGTTGTAACGGTTTTCATCCTCTTCTGAGGAGGAGTAGGAAGGATCAGACCAATATGCAGCGTGGTAACTGTTCGTAATTTTATTAAACTGAACTGAACACTACAATACAAAATAAACAAAAAGAACAACCGAAACAGTTCCGTCTGGTAACTAATACAAAGACAGAAAACAACTTCCCACAAATCATAGTGGGAAAACAGGCTGCCTAAGTATGGTTCCCAATGAGAGACAACGATAAGCAGCTGCCTCTGATTGGGAACCATACCAGTTCAAACACAGAAATACAAAAACATAGAACAACAACATAGAATGCCCACCCCAACTCACGCCCTGACCAAACTAAAATAGAGACATTCAAAAGGAACTAAGGTCAGGACGTGACAGTACCCCTCCCAAAGGTCCGGACTCCGGCCGCAAAACATAAATCCACAGGGGAGGGTCTGGGTGGGCATCTGTCCGGGGTGGGGGCTCTGGCACGGGACGTGGACCCCACTCCACCATAGTCTTGGCCCACTTAAGTGGCGCCTTTGGAGCGGCAACCCTCGCCGCCGACCCCGGACTGGGGGCCCTTACAGCGGGCCCCGGACAGGCGGGAGACTCTGGCAGCGCCGGACAGGCGGGGGACTCTGGCAGCGCCGGACAGGCTGGGGGACTCTGGCAGCGCCGGACAGGCGGGGGACTCTGGCAGCGCCGGACAGGCGGGGGACTCTGGCAGCGCCGGACAGGCGGGGGACTCTGGCAGCGCCGGACAGGCGGGGGACTCTGGCAGCGCCGGAAGTAAAGAGCACTACACAAACAGGAGTGAAGCAACTGTCCACATAAGATTGAAGACCCACATCATACAGAGTCCTAATGTTTTTGAAAAATATTTTGGCACTTTGAATGAAGCCATCATCTGACCATATCCTGCGATTTATTTATTCTCCATGGCCTAAAAAAACAAACACTTACACAGCTTTTAGCATAGCCCCTTTTACACCCCTGCAGGCTTGCTCTTATTGGCTAACCACTAGCAAGCTTGAAACACATCACTTATTAGCAGTTCAGCATATCAGCATTTCTCATACTTTTACACAAAGTCAAGATAAACCTTTACCATTTTAGTAGACATTGAACGTCTATAACCAAAATGGCTAAAACTCTGTTGTTGGCCGATCGTACCTATGGCTAGCCACATGCTAGCCTGAAGAATAATTCTGGCAGCAGTAAATCCAGGTATAATGGCTAACTAACATCCTGCAAGCTATATCGGCCAATAAAGATCAGGCAGTTCGGGGAGCACGTGATGCCGCGGAGCTGAGCAGACGTTGACAAACCGAGCTCTTCAAAGTTATTTCATTATTACCTAAATAACAACGTTGAAACAATATTCTAACATCGGCTGATAAATTGTCAAGTACTTACCTTCCCAAAGAGCCATGGACCTCCGACCAAGAGGCAAGAAGGACGACCAAAACGTTGTTGATTCCCAAGATAATGCTACAGCTAGCAAGATTAGCATTAGCCTCTTGCGAGCCTGCCGACATACTGGCTACTCTCCTCCAGGTAATTCGGGATGGTAACAAAGGTCTTTCTCTGAAAATTGACAAGAAATCGTCTGAACGCCATTCTTCCATTGACGACCTGAAATCCTCCATGAATGATCTCCTTTTAAGAACGACTGAGGTTGAGTTGCGCATTAGCACAGTTGAAGATACCATCACTCGACATGACCAGGTTCTGATACAACTGCAGAAGGACAATGCCAACCTCAAGAACAAGGTAGACCAGATGGAGAACCAGAGCAGACGTAGTAATATCCGTGTGGTGCGATTGAAAGAGGACAGCGAGGGCCGTGACCCGGTCCGTTTCTTCACTCAATGGATCCCGGATGTCCTAGGCACAATCAAGCCGCTGGAAATCAAACGCGCCCACAGAACATCAGCGCCAAAACCCCGGCCAGATGAGCCCTCACGGGCCGTCCTGATCAGGTTCCTCCGTTTCCAGGACAGAGAGAAGATACTGCAACTCGCAAGAGCCAAAGGGGACATCACCATTGATGGCAAGAGGGTCAGCCTTTTCCCGGATATTAGCGTGGATCTCACCAGACGTCGCAAGCAGTTCAGACCTGTCGCCAAAGCACTGAAGGAGAAGAACATCACCGGCTACCTCATCCACCCTGCACAGATGAAAGTTCAGACAAAGGCCGGAGCCATCTCTTCAACACACCGGGAGAAGTGTTCACTTTTATCAAAGAACTGAACCGCGTCTGAGATAGGAAAGTCTCTCTGGGGGATAAGATGCAGTTTGTTTGCTTTCTCATCTCCGGGCTGTCCTGTGACTGAATTGCTGATGTCTTCTTGGAATTTGGATCCGTTTACCCCGCTATCCGGTCTCAATAATTGATTTGTACATTTTCAACTAACCGTTTTTTCCCCAGAGTGAGTTCTATTACATTTACAGGAGAGTATATATTGTTTTAGTCAATATCCACTGAGCGAAGCAAATTAGTGGGCTTAGGCCAACTGCTTTCCCCCCCATTTATGTTTCTCCTCTCCTGAAAAGAGACTCAAGCAGCCCTTACTGTGGGCAGTAAATATTCAGCCATAAATGTCTATTCACAACGTTTGTTTTCAACTTAGAGAGCTCACAGGTTTTAGTTTACGCCAAGGTTTAGCTAGTAAGCGCAAGATGGAAAGCGAGCAACAACGTATCTCTACAAGTGTATTCATGTTTCATTGTTGGGATTGTTGTTTTAGTCTGACAATCGAGGTGGGTGGGGTTTCTTTTTTTTCTATGTTTATTGTTGTTTTCTTCCTAAAGAGACACAAGTCACTTCTGTGTTTTCATCTAAAGTTGAAACCTTTCCTGACTATTTACATATGAGAGATTTCCATTCGGTTACATATTTGAAACCCAACCTATGCTTAATCCACTAAAATATGTCACATTCAACGTAAAAGGTTAAAAGCAGCCCGATTTAAAAGGAAAATAGTCTGGGCCTCCCGGGTCTAAGGCACTGGTCTAAGGCACTGCATCGCAGTGCTAGCTGTGCCACCAGAAACTCTGGGTTTGAGCTCAGGCTCTGTCGCAGCCGGCCACGACCGGGAGGTCCATGGGGCGACGCACAATTGGCCTAGCGTCGTCCGGGTTAGGGAGGGTTTGGCTGGTAGGGATATCCTTGTCTCATCGCACACTAGCGACTCCTGTGGCGGGCTGGGCGCAGTGCCCACTGACCAGGTCGCTAGGTGTACGCTGTTTCCTCCGACACATTGGTGCGGCTGGCTTCCGGGAGCATATAGATGGAGACTAAATTCTACACTCCTAAAGCAACCTGAATTTTGTGCATTGATCAAAGAGCAGATCAATATTTTTACTTTGACAAACAAACCCTCCGCTCCCGACAGTTTCATTCTTTGGGACACATTGAAAGCCTATCTGAGGGAACAGATCATTTCCTATACTAAAGGGTTGAAGAGAAAACACGGAGCGGAACTGAATGCCCTTGAATCTGAAATCTCTGAGCTAGAGAAAACCTACCAAAGAGGCCCGACTAAAGATCTATACAGGCTTTTGGTGAATAAAAAACTGAAATATAATATAACACATATCAAGCAAACCAGCGTTATTACGAGCTTGGAGAGAAAGCTCACAAAATATTGGCATGGCAACTGAAAGCAGAGGAAAGTAAGAGGACAATTAATGCTATAGAACCTCTTACTAATGAGATATCTTTCGACCCTACTGAAATGAATGATAATTTTAAGAAATACTACGAAGACCTCTACACTTCCCAATCAAGTGATGATCTATCAGAGATCGACTCCTTTCTCTCCTCTCAACCTCCCATGCCTGTCAGAGGAAGACAGAGAGCGCCTGAGTGAACACTTCTCAGTTCCTGAATTACTGGAGGCCATTAAATCCTTACCTGCTAATAAATCTCCTGGGGAAGATGGCTTCCCTCCAGAGTTCGCTACCTACAACTACGAAACTTTATTAGGGTGACTCTCATTGGACAATGGAACCTACCTAAGATGTCACCTATTGAACAACTCTGCCACGCAGACCAATCACTGTTCAAGACCGTTTCCCATGTTTACGATGCTCTTATATCAGGACTAACACTGCCTGAGCTAGATAAACACCTACTTCGATGGGAAAAAGATCTGGGTATTGATCTTGATGAGGGTCTATGGAGTGACCTATGCAGGGATGGTGTTACATCCACATTGAACTCCAGATACAGACTGATCCAGTTTAATTTCCTCCATCAGCTCTATATCACCCCATCTAGACTGCACAGGTTCAACCCTGATATCTCCTCCCTATGTTTTAGATGTGGCTCAGATGAAGGAACATTCCTCCATTCCACTTGGCAGTGGTTAAAACTACACGGTTGTTGGCAGGGGGTATGCGATACCATATCCTCAATTCACGGGGTTGCATTCCCTTTAGACCCGGAGGTCTGTCTACTGGGTAAATTTACTAACTCCAATCTTAGGCAAAGCCATACTTTTAAGCTAACAGAAATATTGCTAGCGGTTGCCAAGAAATGTATTGCCTTGAAATGGAAATCAGATTCCTCCCTTCCAGTTGCAATGTGGCTATCGGAAGTTAATAGTTGTATCCCTTTGGAGAAAATCACTTACTGCTTGAGGAATAAGTTAGAGACATTTTACAGAATTTGGCAACCTTTTATTGACTATATGGAGAATCTTCCCTCACATCACATTGATTGAATCTCTATATAATCCTTATAATGTTTCACACGTAATGTATAGTGTGTAGCTTATGGCAGGTGACTGACTATATGATCCAATGTCTCATTATTATAATTTTTTATTTTACTCTTTATTATGACTTATTTATTGTATGTTTGTATATATAATTATACTTTATTTTTTATTTTCCCATGATGTCAAGCAAAGAGGCACTGAGTTTGAAGGTAGGCCTTGAAATACATCCACAGGTACACCTCCAATTGACTCAAATGATGTCAATTAGCCTATCAGAAGCTTCTAAAGCCATGACATTATTTTCTGGAATTTTCCAAGCTTTTTATTAAAGGCACAGTCAACTTAGTGTATATAAACTTCTGATTCACTGGAATTGTGATACAGTGAATTGTAAGTGAAATAATCTGTAAACAATTGTTGGAAAAATTAATTGTGTCATGCACAAAGGAGATGTCCTAACCAACTTGCCAAGAAATTTGTGGAGTGGTTGAAAAACGAGTTGATGACTACAACCTAAGTGTATGTTAACTTCCGACTGTAACTGTATGTATGGCAGGACCAAATCGGAGAGCTAGGTAAGAGTAAACCCATGTAATGCTTAGATTAGCAGTAAAACATTGAAATCAGCCCTAGCCTTAACAGGAAGCCAGTGTAGGGAGTCATGCACTGGAGTAATATGATCACATTTTGGGGTTCTAGTCAATCTAGCAGCCGTGTTTAACACTAACTGAAGTGTATTTAGTGCTTTATCCAGGTAGCCAGATAGTAGAGCATTACAGTAGTCTAATCTAGAAGTGACAAAGCATGAAATAGCTTTTCTGCATAATTTTTGGACAAAACGTTTCTGATCTTTTCAATGTTACGAAAATGGAAAAAAGTTGTCCTTGAAATATTTTATTCTGATATGCTCATCAAAATCTTTCACATTTTTATTTGAGATGACTGTACAATCATCAAGATTAATTGTAAGAACCAACAGTAGAACATTAAAAGTAAAACATTTGCCACCATCCACTTCCTTATGTATGAAACACAGGCTTCCAGGCAAGGCAATTTTGGGGCTTCTCCATGTTTCATTGAAATGTACAGCTGTGTGTCGTCCAACATTTCAGTGACCGTTGACATTGTGTTTCTGAATGACATCACCAGGAGGTACAATATATAGTGAAAACAATAGTGGTCCTAAAATGGAACCTTGAGGAACGCCGAAACTTACAATTGATTTTTCAGAGGATTAACCATCCATGATATGTTTCTGACAGATAAGATCAAACCAGGCTAGAACTTGTCCGTGTAATCTCTCCAAAAGAATGTGGTGATCGATGGTGTCAAAAGCAGCACTAAGGTCTAGGAGCACGATGACAGATGCAGAACCTTGGTCTGACGCCATTAAAAGGTAATTTATCGTCTTCACAAGTGCAGTCCCAGTGCTATGATGGGGTCTAAAACCAGACTGAAGCATTTCGTATACATTATTTGTCTTCAGGAATGCAGTGAGTTGCTGCGCAACAGCTTTTTCAAACATTTGAGAGGAATGGGAGATTTGATGTAAGCCAATGTTTAAAAAAAACACTTTTCCAGGTCAAGGATTGTCTTTTTCAAGAGAGGCTTTATTACTGCCACTTTAAGTGAGTTTGGTACATCCATGTGACTGGGCCAGTTCGTTTTGCATGAACCGGTCCACTTAGATTGCTTTCCATCTTCATTTTTTTATCATCTTCTAGCAGTATAACATGACTGAAGTGCCAGGGGTTCCCCTGACCTAGTCTGCTTTGGGCAGACTCTCTTCCCAATATTCTTGCATTTCGACCAAACATGCCTGCTGGTAAACAGTGCACTGCCACCATCAGGCAAAGATTGTTGGTACAAAACATTAGGAACACCTTTGTAATATTGAGTTCCAACCCCTTTTCCCCTCAGAACAGCCTCAATTTGTCAGGGCATGGACTACAATGTGTCAAAAGCGTTCCATAGGGATGCTGGCCCTTGTTGACTCCAATGCTTCCCACAGTGTCAAGGTAGCTGGATGTCCTTTGGGTGGTGGACCGTTGTTGAAACACACAGGAAACTGTTGAGCGTGACAAACCCAGCAGCTTTGCAGTTCTTGACACACTCAAACCAGTGCACCTGGCACCAACTACCATACCCTGTTCAAAGGGATATAGATATTTTTTCTTGGCCATTCAATCTCTGCATGGTTCTTCTTCTTCGGTGGATCGTATACAACTTAAAGGTGCCTACACTGCCACCTACTGTACTAAAGTGTGAGGCCAGTCACAGCCTACCTACATAAAATTCTCTTCATTATTCCTGTTCCTAAAAGGAACAAAGTTTCCCCATTAACTATCCCTACACCTATGTACCAAAAATCTCATACACCCAGGTACAGCTCTGCAGCTGCCACCTACACTCATTAAAACACCACTACCCCATTCCACTACTTTGACCTTATCTACTCCTGTACCATGCCAATGGCCTGGAAAGACGGGACACCACCCCTCAACACACCCTATAACTCTTCTGAAGTCAAATCTCACATATCCAAATACTTCTCTGCATCAGCCACCATAACATCTATTCTCTGTGATTTACATTCCATTTCTGCAGTACAGTTAATAGCGATTGCTATGAATGCTAAGAAGCCATCCTTACTGATGCATTTCTCACTCGTCACCCTATCCCTCTGTGCTGGCACAAATCTACTGCTCACTGGGATCCTCTCAGGATCCATCATACTTGACCCATCCTCCTCCACTTTCTTCACTGCATCAGCATACGACACGCTATGCACTACTCTGACTCTGGCCACTTCAACCTGCTCATCTCACACTGGACACTTCCGATCTCCAGCAACATGAGCACCCCTACAGTTGACACACAACTTTATCCACCGAAACGACACAATCCTCTGTCCCATGCCATTCTACACACTTCCCACATCTTGGAATCTCCCTCCCACACTGCTGCAACATGACCATAAATGTTGCACCTGAAGCAGTGCAGTGTATTCTGCACAAAAGCAGGATGACTTCTTATGGATAGGGGGCAGTATTCAGAAGTTTGGATGAATGAGGTGCCCAATATAAACTACCTGTTACTCAGGCCCAGATGCTAGGATATGCATATAATTGGTAGTATTGGATAGAAAAAGAAAAATAATGTCTGTGAGCATAACAGAACTGATATGGCGGGCGAAAACCCGAGGACAATCCATCCAGAATTGTTTTTTTCAGCTCACCACTGATTACTATTGCTATCAATGGGAATATAAAAGGAATACCTCCCAGAATGCAATTCCTAGGGCTTCCACTAGATGTCAACAGTATTTAGAAAGAATTTCACGCTTGTTTTTTGATAAATGAGCTAGAATTTGTAGTTTTTGTAAGTGGCTCCTACTTTGGCTGTAGTGTTTGTAACATGTTCCTGTGAGTGCGCGCACTTCATTATTTATCCCCGGTAATGACAATACTATTCTCCGTCTTAAATTGTATTGTTTATTTACATATTAGGGTACCTGAGGTTTGATTAGAAATGTTGTTTAACTAGTTTGGACGAAGAATATTGGTAACGTTTGGGATTCTTTTTGTATGCATATTGAATGAGGGAAACCGGTGGATTATTGAATGAAGAGCGGGAACTAAACTGACTTTTTTGGGATATAAAGAAGGACTTTATCGGACAAAACGACCATTTGTGATGTAGCTGGGACCTTTTGAATTGCCAACAGAGGAAGATCTTCAAAGGTAAGTGATTTATTTTATCGCTATTTCTGACTTTAGTTATGCCTCTGCTTGGTTGGAAAATGTTTGTGGCGCGCTCCGGTGAGGGTGCACACTTGGTTATTTATCTCCAGGAATGAACATACTATTTTCCGTCTTAAATGTAATAATTTATTTACATATTAGGGTAACTGAGGATTGATTAGAAACGTTGTTTGACTTGTTCGGACGAAGTATATTGGTAACATTTGCGATTAATTTTGTATGCATTTTGAACAAGGGGAAACCGGGGGATTATTGAATGAAGCGCGCCAACTAAACTGACTTTTGGGATATAAAGAAGGACTTTATCGAACAAAATGAACATTTGTGATGTAGCTGGTACCTTTTAAGATTTCCGTACCCAACATTTTCCATCAAGATAGAACTGCCAAAGGGGGAGGAGTTGCAATCTACTGCAGAGATAGTCAGCAATGTTCTGTCATACTTTCCAGGTCTATACCCAAACAGTTCGAACTTCTAATTTTAAAAATTAATCTCTCCAGAAATAAGTCTCTCACTGTTGCCGCCTGCTATCGACATCCCTCCGGTCCCAGCTGTGCCCTGGACACCATTTGTGAATTGATCACCCCCCCCATCTAGCTTCAGAGTTCGTTCTGTTAGGTGACCTAAAGTGGGATATTCTTAACAGCACGGCAGTCCTACATTCTAAGCTAGATGCCCTCAATCTCACACAAATCATCAAGGAACCCACCAGGTACAACCCTAAATCCGTAAACATGAGCACCCTGATAGACATTATCCTGACCAACTTGCCCTCCAAATGCACCTCTGCTGTTTTCAATCAGGATCTCAGCGATCACTGCCTCATTGCCTGTATCCGCTATGGGTCCGCGGTCAAACGACAACCCCTCATCACTGTCAAATGCTCCCTAAAACACTTCTGCGAGCATTTCTAATTGACCTGGCACGGGTATCCGGGAAGGATATTGACCTCATCCCGTCAGTCGAGGATGCCTGGTCATTCTTTAAAAGTAATTTCCTCACCATCTTAAATAAGCATGCCCCTTTCAAAGAATGTAGAACTAAGAATAGATATAGCCCTTGGTTCACTCCAGACCTGACTGCCCTTGACCAGCACAAAAACATCCTGTGGTGGACTGCAATAGCATCGAATAGTCCCCACGAAATGCAACTGTTCAGGGAAGTCAGGAACCAATACACTCAGTCAGTCAAGAAAGCAAAGGCTAGCTTTTTCAAGCAGAAATGTGCATCCTATAGCTCTAACTCCAAAAAGTTTTGGGACACTGTAAAGTCCATGGAGAACAAGAGCAGCTCCTCCCAGGTGCCCACTGCACTGTGGCTAGGTAACACGGTCACCACCGATAAATCCATGATAATCAAAAATTTCAATAAGCATTTCTCAACGGTTGGCCATGCCTTCCTCCTGGCTAAACTCCGACCCCGGCCAACAGCTCCGTCCCTTGCAGTTACATGCCCAAGCCTCCCCAGCTTCTCCTTCACCCAAATTCAGATAGCTGATGTTCTGAAAGAGCTGCAAAACCTGGACCCGTACAAATCAGCTGGGCTAGTCAATCTGGACCCTCTCTTTCCGACGCCATTGTTGCAACCCCTATTACCAGCCTGTTCAACCTCTCTTTCGTATTGTCCGAGATCCCTAAAGATTGAAAAGCTGCCGCGGTCATCCCCCTCTTCAAAGGGGGTGACACCCTGGACCCAAACCGTTACAGACCTATATCCATCCTGCCCTGCCTTTCTAAAGTCTTCGAAAGCCAAGTTAATAAACAGATCACTGACCATTTCAAATCCCACCGTACCTTCTCTGCTGTGTAATCCGGTTTCCGAGCCTGTCACGGGTGCACCTCAGCCACGCTCGAGGTGCTAAACGATATCATAACCGCCATCGATAAAAGACAGTACTGTGCAGCCGTCTTCATCGACCTGGCCAAGGCTTTCAACTCTGTAAATCACCGTATTCTTATCGGCAGACTCAATAGCCTTTGTTTTTCTAATGACTGCCTCGCCTGGTTCACCAACTACTCTGCAGACAGAGTTCAGTGTGTCAAATTGGAGGGCCTGTTCTCCGGACCTCTGGCAGTCTCTATGGGGGTACCACAGAGTTCAATTCTCGGGCCGACTCTTTTCTCTGTATATATCAATGATGTCACTCTTGCTGCGGGCGATTCCCTGATCCACCTCTACGCAGACGACACAATTCTGTATACTTATGGCCCTTCCTTGGACACTGTGCTAACTAACCTCCAAACGAGCTTCAATGCCATAAAACACTCCTTCCGTGGCCTTCAACTGCTCTTAAACGCTAGTAAAACTAAATGCATGCTTTTCAACCGTTCGCTGCCCGCACCCGCCTGCCCGAATAGCATCACCACCCTGGACGATTCCGACCTAGAGTATGTGTACAACTATAAATACCTAGGTGTCTGGTTAGACTGTAAACTCTCCTTCCAGACTCATATTAAACATCTCCAATCCAAAATCAAATCTAGAATGATGGCGTTTCTCCAAAACCCAACCTTCTGTTCCTTAGTTCAATTTACAAGTCTGGCTATCTCTGACCTCTCAGTGTTTCCTTCACGACCATACCTGCTCAACTGTACACTTACGACCTTGCTCCAGCCACCGCAATCATGTTAGTAAAACCCTAGTTCACGATCCATGTCTCAAGGCTTAACAATCCTGATTTTAACCTGTCTCCACCGCTTAATCTACACTGACTGAAGTGGATATAACAGGTGGGATCAGTAAGGGATCACAGCTTTCTCCTGGATTCACTTGATCAGTCTGTTTTGTACACTCCTTTAAATGGAATATCAGCAATCTACATTAGATTTGTATATCATGCAACCAGTCCTATAACAAAATTCACCCGACCCAGAAGATTCGATCATCAATAAGCGCTAAAGGTAGTTAGCATCTGAACGGGCTAGATATAGCCTAGGTCTACCAATGATATGGTGTTATAGGACAGAATAACTACCTGACATGATGACTCCTTGCTGTCCCCAGTCTACCTGGCCATGCTGCTGCTCCAGTTTCAACTTCCACCTGACTGTGCTGCTGCTCTAGTTTCAACTGTTCTGCCTTATTATTATTCGACCATGCTGGTCATTTATGAACATTGAACATCTTGGCCATGTTCTGTTATAATCTCCACCCGGCACAGCCAGAAGAGGACTGGCCACCCCACATAGCCTGGTTCCTCTCTAGGTTTCTTCCTAGGTATTGGCCTTTTCTAGGGAGTTTTTCCTAGCCACCGTGCTTCTACACCTGCATTGCTTGCTGTTTGGGGTTTTAGGCTGGGTTTCTGTACAGCACTTTGAGATATCAGCTGATGTACGAAGGGCTATATAAATAAATTTGATTTGATTTGATTTGAATAACTTGAATATATTTGGAGGAGTGTGTCTTTTGTAGCCGGACAAGAGGCGCTCTTTGGGAATGGGGATGGATACAAGCCAAATAGTGTCCTGCACTGAAGGACGAACTACAGTGTGTGAATTGTGAATAATACAAAGGCCTCATGAGTAGACAATTTTAGAAACCTTTTATGGATCGGCTTCTTGACAAACGAAGCAGAATACAAGCAATTGTTACAGGAAAATAACACAATTGTTTCTAAATATGAGTGTCACCAGATCATCTCTTCTTCCATGATGAGCAAATAGCCTACATGGAGGGGTTTTCACACACATCCAAAATAATAACAGGAGCTGGCTAAAATAATGTACAATAGCCTGCGTTTCCACTGTCAAAATCCATGCCATAATAGCAAACACGTTACTTCTAAGAGACCAGGTTTTGGTTGGTCTTAAATATCCCATCAGCGCTGCCTGAAATTGGCACTTTGGCACACATTTTTAATAACACATATTGCCACCACTCAGACCTCAGCCAAAGCGAGTTCATATATGACAGCTTTAACTGGTCGAAATTACAAATGAGCATAAGTAAAATAGAGCACAAGAAGTCTTACTTTCATTTTCCCAAAATAATTTTAATAGACCTTTTTTAATGGGAAGGAGAATATATAACAAAAACCATACTACTAAGTAAGGGCGGCAGGTAGCCTAGTGGTTAGAGCATTGAGCCAGTAACCGGAAGGTTGCTAGATTGAATCCCCGAGCTGACAAGGTAAAAATCTGTTGTTCTGCCCCTGAACAAGGCAGTTAACCCACTGTTCCTTGGCCGTCATTGTAAATAAGAATATTTTCTTAATAACTAACTTGCCTAGTTAAATAAAGGGGGGGTAAATAAATGGTTGTGTGTAGTAATGGTTTCAAACTTTCTTTTATGCAGACGAAATGGCAGAGTCCAGTGTTCATAGTAAGTCAACAGGTTACTTTCTCAGATGGCATTGGTTGTTTTTCTTGCTTAGATGTACTGGTCTGACATTTCATCAAAAGACGTCAGTTATAAAGTTGTAAGCTGTTACAAAAAGTAGCTGAGCTGATACACCACCTTTTTTTTTTTACATAAGGCAGCTGCATTAATGATTAAGGTTCCCTCTTTAATATCCTCTTGCAGGTAATCCAAGGATGAGACAATTCTTCACTGTTGTCAGTGGCAATACCTTGGATTCTCATAAGGACTTTTTGAAACAACTCACCATGCAACGAGACTTTACTGAAGTGATGACACCAGAGAAGAGTGATGTCATCATAACTTTCTGTCCTATCGTCAGTCGTGCTGGGACTGATATTGAAGCAGCGCTGCAGGAGATCCCAAGTAACGAAGCAAAGTTATTGACATCTACTGTATATCTGAAATGTTTTATATGAAATCCATGTCCGTGTTGACCTATGTATCTAGCAAGATGCTAATTATCTGAGTGTTTTATTTGTTAGCTTTTTGTTATGCTAAACATTTTTTTGTCACTCTCTATACAGCTGGTAAACGTGTTGTTTTGGTGGCGATGCATCATTCCTTCAACCCAGACTGCACAGTACCTGACTGTAGCAGACTGGTGACCAGAGGTGATATGCTAACAGTGGACTGTCTGTTCCATGAGAACCAGGGACTACTGGACTGTCCTCGCAATACAGAAGCAGTCCGTACGATTTGGAGCCATCTGAACATACAGCCAATGGTAATTCACCCCACCAACAACCTCCATGTACCAGTACTACATTTCTCTCATACTCCCCATGCAGACTTTTGTAATGCTTTTTTATTGACCCATTCAAATGTGTCATATGACGTATACAAATATGGAGAAACACAGATTTCTCAAATGTTTCATTAATCATTGTCTGATAGTCTTAGAATAATGATTGCTAGTTTAATGTTTGTTTTTGACTGTGTTTGATGCCACAAAACAACAGAATAAGAACACCAGAAAAGGTTTGTTCAAAAACAAAAAGCCGAGTGAGCAGAAGAGTAAGAAGCAAGTGGATGCACCGAAAAAAGAACTACAGGAAGAAAAATGTCAGCAATGTGTACACAAGGACAAACTACTGAAGCAAATAGATTACCTAAACAAAATACTTGGTGAGACAGACTTTCAATAATCACAAAGTTATTATTTAATCATAACCACTATTACAGAATCATTTTGATAGTTACATCTCCTCATCCTGTTCTATCATACATCTCCTCATACTGTTCTATCATACATCTCCTCATCCTGTTCTATCATACATCTCCTCATCTTGTTCTATCATACATCTCCTCATCCTGTTCTATCATACATCTCCTCATCCTGTTCTATCATACATGTAGTATCACCACAGCTGCCTGGCATTTTTCCCTAATGTCCCAACACAGAATTTGCCTGTCCTTTGTCATCTCAGATCAACAGGTACGTGATCTGAAGAACGAGGTAGAGAGACTGAGAAGCCAGGTCTCAGCCCAGATGACTGGTGAGTCTGATCTATAAATCTCAGTGATTTGTTTTCAAACAAGTGCAGAGACCGTCATTTTGATGTCAGATTAATAAAAAATTGTAATTACTCTGTCATTTAAAAAAAAAAGTCATGTTCCCCCCCCCCCCCCCCCCCCCCCCCTGGCTTGGCTTTTCCTATATAAGTCTATTCAACACACCGTCTTTGTTAGAATCTTGATAAAGCAGTTTTAGGAGGGAGGGCATGTCATTTTTCATCCAACACAACAGTTTATTGCCATCTGAGAATGGCCAATCGAAACTACACCTGATCTATATCAAAACTAGTTTCACACATAGGCCTATAATAATAGATGAAGCCTGACCAATCAATGCTGTCTAGCTAGCTAAGTTCTTCTCCGTTAGACCTGCATTTACAATGCATCCAATTTCAGTTTGTGTAGTTGTTGGTTTAGGTTTATGTAACTTTGTTGCAAGTACGGTCTGCATGCATAGGCATATATTGCGTCATGATTGCAAAATGTTTTAATGTTGATTTTTAGAATGCACAGAATTCAATAATGCTGTTGTATAACGCATTTATAATTAGTACATCATTTATTCATAATTTATTAATCAATATGCCATTCATATGTTTAATATGGGTCCTTATCAACCATTTACTAATCATTAGTTAAGTATTTTTGCATGGCCTCATCTAAAGTGTGGGCTATTTATACTTTATAAATGTTTTGAGTGACCAGTGCAATTTCTCACATTGGTAGACATTCCAGCAGTACCTGCGCTCAAAATAGCCTAGAACATATCAATGGTTGAAGAATAAGCAGACCACACACAGGATGCAACAAAAACATATTTAAAAAACTGCCGCAAGGACTTGACGAAGAGTTGTAAAAGTGAATGTTTTACTGATGTTTGTCAAGCTCGCGAATGCAAACTAATCATAAACAGATGTGGCCTACACACAACAGCTAGCCGGACCTCCCAGTTTCCCCTCTGGTAGATTTTTATTCCTTCATTACTACTGATATGTAATTGATGTAGAAATGTTACATGTCTGATTTGCAGGTAGAAATGTTACATGTATAACCTTTAAAGGCTTCGAGGGCTTCAACCTTTCAACCGCAGACTATTTTCACTCATGACTTTGTCTGGCACCACCTTTACTGGGCCTTTTGACTGTTGCAACTCTTTAATTTCAACGTAATAGGATTGTTCAGCGAAATTAGGACCTCAGATACCCTAAGCGGTCTATGGACTGATCTTAATCTCTCCTGGACAGATTCTGCGCCTCAACCTGAAGAATCGGTTGTGACGGGATGGAATGCACAGGATAACGAGCAGCAGTCGGCCCATTGTTTGGGTTTTCATCCCTGATTATTTGGATGGGGGGGGGGGGGGGGGGGTTAACAAGTGACATCAATAAGGGATCATAGCTTTCACCTGTATTCACCTGGTCAGTCTATTAATGTTTAGTACACTGACCATTTTATTCCAAAACAGTCACATCGTTGTGATGTGAAACTTCAGACACTTTTTGCTGATCAAAATAATGTTTTAGTTTGAAAGTGCTAACATAAGCGCTTCTTGGTAGTGACTTTTCTACCAAAACCAAAGTGTGGATTGTAGTCACTCCTTAGAGCAGTCTGATGTCAGTTAACCCAGAACCTAAATATTTCTAATTTGGTGAGCTGTGTGATTAAGGTCTGGGTCCTGTTAGAAATTGGGAGTTTCGGTTTGCGAAGTCTCCACCCTCGCAAAAGGAAACTCTCAGCCCCCCCCCAAAAAATGATCTGTATAATTAATACACCCCTGGGCTCCATATCCAGCTCTCTGAAAGCCTCTTGCTTGGTGTCACACATTTTGTGGTGCATGTTTGTCTCTTAAGTATGAAAAATTCAGTAGGCCTATACTCTACAACAAAACAATTGCACTGATATACAATATCAAATCGAACTTTATTTGTCACGTGCCGAATACAAGGTTAGACCTTACTGTGGAATGCTAACTTACAAGCCTTAACCAACAGCGCAGTTCAATAAGTGTTAAGAAAATATTTACCAAATAAACTAAAGTAACACAATAAAATAACAATAACGAGGCATGGACTCACAAGTTGTCGATAGCGGTCTACAGGAATGCTGGCCCATGTTGACTCCAATGCTTCCCACGGTTGTGTCAAGTTGGCTAGATGTCCTTTGGGTGGTGGACCATTCTTGATACTATCACGGGAAACTGTTGAGCATGAAAAACCCAGCAACATTGCAGTTCTTGACACACTCAAACCGGCGTTCCTGACACCTACTACCATACCCCGTTCAAAGGCACTTAAATATTTTGTCTTGCCCATTCACCCTCTGAATGGCACACATACACAATCCATGTCTCAATTGTCTCAAGGCTTAAAAATCCTTCTTTAACCTGTCTCCTCCCCTTCATCAACACTGATTGAAGTGGATTTATCAAGTGACATCAATAAGGGATCATAGCTTTCACCTGGTCAGTCTATGTCATGGAAAGAGCAGGTGTTCCTAATGTTTTGTACACTCAGTGTATATCAATCAGTATTTTGGTGAATGGTCTGTATAGTCATCATTTCTTTATAACTTTTACCGAAACATATCATTAGCCTAAGACTAACACGAGATAATCAGCAAAAAGTTAGGAGAAGAATCCTGAGTGCAGGTATAAATTCAACACAGCGTTGGGCCAGTAACTGAAAGGTTGCTAGATCGAATCCCCGAGATGACAAGGTACAAATCTGTCGTTCTGCCCCTGAACAAATGCAGTTCCTAGGCCGTCATTGTAATTAAGCGTTTGTTCTTAACTGACTTGCCTAGTAAATAAAGGTTAAATAATGTCATACATGTATACCCATTAATCATGTGTTACCCATAAAGAATATATTCTACAGGTACATATATCACATTGTGAATATGGTCATGGCCTTGTACCATTTTAAGAAGTAAAAAATATTCTGTACATTTTGTTTTGATAAGAGTTTTGATCAGAGTTGCACTAATGTGTCATACTCTCTTGATGTCTATGAGGAACGAACTTAAATCTCAAAAAGGATGTTATCACGTGAGCCTACTCAGCCTTGTCTTTGGATAATAAAATATATTATGAAATTAAATTGTCTGAGGTCTCATTTTGTTTCTGACGCATACAGGTCCAGCTGTGCAAAGGTGATTTAGCTAGTACTGTCACTGATGTGGACATGATGCATACTTTTCTTAAGAAGAACTTAGTTAATTGATATCACCTGACTAAAGGTGAAAGTGTAAGGGCTCTATTCAATCCACATTATGGAAGTTCAGCTTTACAGCATCATTGAAATTGAAAGGGAATGTTCCCGCTTTAGAGGAAACTGTTTTCACGGTGACCTTTTCATTTCTATCACGGAATCTGTAACTCTTCAACACATAAGTAGTCAGCACCCAAGAAGATTTATTACAGTGTGCAAAATGCTGTTTAAATGTATTACAAGCAGTGTGATTTTCATGGACACTTCAGTATTGTAGAAATGTTATCTGAGTTGGAGTGAGGTAAGAGGGCATCTCTGTAAATGTCATTTCCCAAATAAGTGAGTTCCGAAAGTATTCGGGCAGTGACGTTTGTATGTTTTGGCTCTGTACTCCAGCAGTTTATATTTGAAATGATACAATGACTATGAGGATAAAGTGCAGACTGTCAACTTTAATTTGAGTGTATTTCCATCAATTTTAGGGGAGCAAAAGTATTGGGACAAATTCACTTACTGTATATGTGTATTAAAGTACTCAAAAGTTAAGTATTTGATCCGCTTACGGTTTGTTGAATCAGTATCTGTACTCACAGAGACGGTGTGGGCGTAGAGGGGCTGCAACAGGATACGGTCACATGTGCTCCCTCTCCAGCCTCTAGGTCACCAGGCTGATTGTTATGGTGCACACCTGTCACCAGCGTGACGCGCATAATGACACTCACCTGGGCTCCATCACCTTGGGATGCATAGAAATAGTGCACATAGAACAGATTCACCACTTCTTAGATTTGATTCAGATTCAGAGGGATTCATAGTCACGTGTACAGGGTTGCAGGTGAAAATCTTTAAGCTTCGAGCACCGACATGCAGGACTAAGTGAAATAAAATAATGAAAATGGTCATAAATTTTAAAAAATATATAAATAGCACTATGTACATAATAGCAACTGTGGCAATGATAAATAAATAAATGTCCATATGGGCGGAGGCAGAGTAAAGACTGTTGAGGGGGTGGGATGACCATAAGGGGAGCAGCAGCATGACCATTTGGGGGGAGGGGGGAGCAGTAGGAGAAAGAATGTCCATAGGGGGAGTAACAGGGGGAGGGGGAGCAGATAGCTGACTAGTGGTGGTTATTCAGGATAGACGCTATTGGTCAGTTTGTTGGTCAGGCAGTGTGCACCCAATGGTGCGTTCGGCTGCATGCATCACCCTCTGAAGAGCCTTGTGGTCCGCAGCAGTGGAGTTGCCATACCAGGCTGTGATGCAGCCCAGGAGTATGCTCTCGATGGTACTCCTGTAGAACACTGTGAGGGCCCTCGGTGACAGGGCAAAATTTTTCAGCATCCTGAGGCTGAAGAGTCGCTGTCGTGCCTTCTTCATTATGGTGTCTGTGTGGTTAGACTATTTCAGCTTCACTGAGATGTGTACACCAAGGAATTTGAAGTTATTGACCGTCTCCACGGCGGCCCACGTTGATGAGGATGGGGGCATGTCCAGCCAGGTTCCTCCTGAAGTCCACAATCAGCTCCTTTGTTTGGCTAACTTTGAGGGAGAGGTTGTTTACCTGGCACCACACCGTCGGAGTGCCTACCTCCTCCCTGTAGGCCATCTTGTCATTGTTGGTGATCAGGCCTACTACTGTCATGTCATCAGCAAACTTGATGATGGAGGCCACGCAGTCGTGGGTATAAAGTGGGGAGAACAAGTATTTGATACACTGCCGATTTTGCCGATTTTCCTACTTACAAAGCATGTAGAGGTCTGTAATTTTTATCATAGGTACACTTCAACTGTGAGAGATGGAATCTAAAACAAAAATCCAGAAAATCACATTGTATGATTTTTAAGTCGTTAATTTGCATTTTATTGCATGACATAAGTATTTGATACATCAGAAAAGCAGAACTTAATATTTGGTACAGAAACCTTTGTTTGCAATTAGAGATCATACGTTTCCTGTAGTTCTTGACCAGGTTTGCACACACTGCAGCAGGGATTTTGGCCCACTCCTCCATACAGACCTTCTGAGGACACACCCTTGTGTATATTTTCCATGCTCTTTCTGTTAAGAACTTTATCCTTGGGTGTGATCATTTCAGTAATTGCTACTTTGCTTTTGCTCTGATGTGATCACCACATACATTTGTAAGAATAAATGTATAAAGGAAAGTAATGCTATGTCTGTATGATCTGGTTTCTGAATGGAATACTGTGCTGAGCCTACTTTTAACTAGCCTTTACCAAATTAGTCAGGACAACATGGTGTTGATGTCCTTTAAACTTGAACCGCAATTCAACCACAAAGGATTAAAGACCATTAGCCTGTCTTGGGGAGGAAGCTAAAAACGTTGCCAAGGGCCATCAGGCAAAAAAAACAAAGACTTGATGCTGCATTATGCTCGTTCCACAGGGAGCAAAGTACTGTACTCTCTATAGTTGTTGTCTCTAATATTGATCAACCTGTGTGTAACACATGTCCTGTTGGATGAGCAAGGACTATCAGCTAAATTAAACGCAAATTACAAAAGATTACAGTGGGACCTATACACTGCTTTCAGTGTGACAGTCAGTGAGAAGGCCAGAGGTCGCTCACCTCTGCATACAGCGCAGGAAAATGTGTCCTTCATAACCTGCTGCTGAAAGATTTGCTGGTGGATCCTGGTCAGCTGCTGCACAGAGGCCACCACTGCAGGAAGAGAGTCAGCTGCAAGAACCACTTCCTCTATCTTGCTATAAACCTTGAAGGAAAAGGTGTCTTAAAATATTACGGACTACAAAGGGAAACCCAGACACGAGCTGCCCAGTGACACGAGCCTACCAGACGAGCTAAATGCCTTTTATGCTCGCTTTGAGGCAAGCAACACTGAAGCATGCACGAGAGCACCAGCTGTTCTGGATGACTGTGTGATAACGCTCTTGGTAGCTGATGTGAGCAAAGACGTTTTAAACAGGTCAACATTCACACAGCTGCGGGGCCAGATGGATTACCAGGACATGTACTCACAGCATGTGTGGATCAACTGGCAAGTGTCTTCACTGACATTTCCAACCTTTCCCTGACTCAGTCTGTAATACCTACATGTTTCAAGCAGACCACCAATGTCCTTGTGCCCAAGGAACAAAGGTAACCTGTCTAAATGATTACAGCCCCGTAACACTCACGTCGGTAGCCATGAAGTGCTTTGAAAGGCTGGTCATGGCTCACATCAACAGCATCCTCTCGGATACCCTAGACCCACTCCAATTCGCATACCACCCCAACAGATCCACAGATGACACAATCTCAATCGACACTCCACACTGCACTTTCACACCTCGACAAAAGAAACACCTATGTATGTGCGAATGCTGTTCATTGACTACAGCTAATCGTTCAACACCATAGTGCCCACAAAGCTCATCACTAAGCTAAGGTCTTGGGACTAAACACCTCCCTCTGCAACTGGATCCTGGACTTCCTGACGGGCCGCCCCCAGGTGGTAAGGGTAGGCAACAACATGTCTGCCACGCTGATCCTCAACACTGGGGTCCCTCAAGGGTGTGTACTTGGTCCCCTCCTGTACTCCCTGTTCACCCACGACTGCATGGCCAAACACGACTCCAACACCCTCATTAAGTTTGCTGATGACACAACAGTGGTAGGCTTGATCACCGACAACGATGAGACAGCCTGTAGGGAGGAGGTCAGAGAACTGGCAGTGTGGTGCCAGGACATCAACCTCTCCCTCAATTTGAGCAAGACAAAGGAGCTGATCGTGGACTACAGGAAAAGGCGGGCCAAACAGTCCCCCATAAACATAAACGGGGCTGTAGTGGAGTGGGTCGAGAATTTCAAGTTCCTTGGTGTCCACATCACCAACTATCTATCATGGTCAAACACACCAAGACATTCGTGAAGAGGGCACGACAAAACCTTTTCCCCCTCAGGAGACTGAAAAGATCTGGCATGTGTCCCCAGATCCTCAAAAGGTTCTACAGCTGCACCATCGAGAGCATCCTGACCGGTTGCATCACCACCTGCTATTGCAACCGCTCGGCATCTGACCGTAAGGCGCTACAAAGGGTAGTGCATATGGCCCAGTACATCACTGGGGTCAAGCTTCCTGCAATCCAGGGCATATATAATAGAGTTAAGCCCATCAAATTGTCAGAGACTCCAGTCACCCAAGTCATAGACTGTTTTCTCTGCTACCCCACGGCAAGCGGTACCGGAGTGCCAAGTCTTGGACAAAAAGGCTCCTTAACAGCTTCTACCCTCAAGCCGTAAGACTGCTGATCAATTAATCAAATGGCCAATGAACTATTACATTGACCTCCCTTCCATTTGTACTGTACACTGCTGCTATTCGCTGTTTATTATCTATGCATAGTCACTTCACCCCTACCTACATGTAGAAATGACCTCTAACCTGTACCCCCGCACACTGACTCGGTAACGGTACCCCCTGTAAAAAGCATCATTATTATTATGTTATTGTGTTACTTTTTATTTTTTTCTACTTCAGTTTATTTGGTAAATATTGTCTTAACTCTTCTTGAACTGCACTGTTGGTTAAGGGATTGCAAGTAAGCATTTCAATGTAAGGTCTACACTTTTTGTATTCGGCACATGTGACAGTGTGTCTTCCTTCCTGCACCTTAAAAGAGATTAAAACAAAAACTTGACATGCAGGGCAACATCTCCTGATATCATGTCCTTGTAAATAAAGAAAACAGTCATTTACTGCTACTCATCAGCTTGGCAGCAAACTTGCACCTAAACCCAATTTCTCACACAACCCACGCTTCTTACATCTAAGCTCCCCATTGCCTTATCCAGACCCCAATATATTTGTATTGGTACAATCTAACCTAGACCTTAGATATGACATTGTATTAATTGACCATAGGTTCTTGCAAAAGTATTCATCCCCCTTGACGTTTTTCCTATTTTGTTGCATTACAACCTGGATTTAAATGGATTTTTATTTGAATTTCATGTAATGGACATACATAAAATAGTACAAATTGGTGAAGTGAAAAAAATTACTTAAAAAATAACTTCAATTGTAAAACGGAAAAGTGGTACGTGCATATATATTCACCCCCTTTTCTATGAAGCCCCTAAATAAGATCTGATGCAACCAATTACCTTCAGAAGTCACATAATTAGTTTGGACTTAAATAAAGTGTCACATGATCTGTCACATGATCTCAGTATATATACACCAGTTCTGAAAGGCCCCAGAGTCTGCAACACCACTAAGCAAGGGGCATCTCCAAGCAAGCGGCACCATGAAGATCAAGGAGCTCTCCAAACAGGCCAGGGATAAAGTTGTGGAGAAGTATAGATCAGGGTTGGGTTATTAAAAAAATATCAGAAACTTTGAACATCCCACGGAGCATCATTAAATCCATTATTAAACAAATTAAAGACTATGGCACCACAACAAACCTGCCAAGAGAGGGCCGCCCACCAAAACTCACTGACCAGATAAGGAGGGCAAAGAGACCTTAAGATAACCCTGAAGGAGCTGCAAAGCGGAGATTGAAGTATCTGTCTACAGAACCACTTTAAGCCGTACACTCCACAGAGCTGGGCTTTACAGAGGAGCGGCCAGAAAAAAGCCATTGCTTAAAGAAGAAAATAAGCAAACACGTTTGGTGTTCGCTAAAAGGCATGTGGGAGACTCCCCAAACATATGGAAGAAGGTACTCTGGTCAAATGAGACTAATATTGAGCTTTTGGCCATCAAGGAAAATGCTATGTCTGGCGCAAACCCAACACCTTTCATCACCTCGAGAACACCACCACCAAGGCAACAAAATAGGAAAAATGCCAAGGAGGATGAATACCTTCGTAAGTCGCTGTATATAATGTGCACTCACAATAACCCTACTAACGAACTAATTACCTACATGACGCAGGTGTATTTCTATGAATAACTGATAGAAAGCAGGCATATTAATGGATATAGGGATAGGAACAAAGAATACATTTGATATTTTCTACAATTGGAAAACTAGTGGGCAGCAGTAACCATCAGTAACCAATCCCCTCAAGTCCTGGATCATCTGAGCAAATGACATTTGCTGTTGTCCATTTTATCTCAGGGTCCTACTTCACCCTGATGCGTGGAGCTCTTTAACTGACTGTTCACCCATAGCTGGGGCAGTGGTTGGGCGTGTCCACATGCCAGTGGGCATGCACATAAAACCTCTGTGGTCTACTGCTACGGAAAGATTGCAAGCAGCTGTCGTAAGTTAGCTAGTTACCATACAAGATGGCGCCGACAGAGATGGTCGCCTCACTTCAGGGCCTTAGGAATCTATGCAGTAATGCGTTTTTTATGTATTATTTCTTACATTGTTAGCCCAGAAAATCTAAAGCGTTATTACATACAGCCGGGAAGAACTACTGGATATAAAAACGACGTCAACTTAGCAACATTATGACCAGGAATACGACTTTCCCGAAGTGGATCCTTTGTTCTGACATCCACCCTGGACATGGGATCTTATACCAGAGGCCGACCCAAAACAACACGGTCACCGCAGGAGAGGCCTATGGATTGGAGTGGCCTACTGGTCACTTAGAAGGCGAGCACACCATCCACCGCTTCCGAGCATATCACTCGCCAATGTCCAATCTCTAGACAACAAGGTGGACGAAATTAGGGCACAAGTTTCCTTCCAGAGAGACATCAGAGATTGTTACATTCTCTGATTCACGGAAACATGAATCACTTTGGATATGTTGTCAGATTCGGTACAGCCACTTGGTTTCTTCATGCATCTCGCCTGACAAAAACAAACATCTCTCTGGTAAGAAGAAGGGCAGGGGTGTCTTGCCTTATGATTAACGACGCATGGTGTAATCATAACAACATACAGGAACTCAAGCCCTTTTGTTCACCTGACCTAGAATTCCTTACAATCAAATGCCAACTGCATTATCTACCAAGAGAATTCTCCCCAAGCAGATACCTCAACAGCCCTGAAAGAACTTCACTGGACTATATGTAAACTGTTAACCATATACACTGAGGCTGCAATTATTGTAGCTGGAGTGTAGGGGGCAGTATTTTGATGTTTGGATGAAAAACGTACCCAAATTAAACTGCCTATTTCTCAAGCTCAGAATCTAGAAAATGCATGTAATTGTCAGATTAGGATAGAAAACACTCTAAAGTTTCCAAAACGGTCCAAATATTGTCTGTGAGTATAGCAGAACTGATATTGCAGGCGAAAACCTGAGGAAAATCAAACCAGGAAGTGGCCTCTATATTGAAAGCTCTCTGTTCCATAGACTGCCTTCGCTCCATTTAAAGGGATATCAACCAAATTCCTTTTCCTATGGCTTCCCCATGGTGTGAACAGTCTTTAGACATAGTTTCAGACTTTTATTTTGAAAAATGAGCGAGAAAGATCACATCGTGTCATTGTATGGCTGGGTGCCAGCAGCGTTTTGTATGCGCAACAGGTTGGAGCAGCCATTTTCTCTCTCTCTCCTATTGAAGAAGCTACATTCCCGGTTGATATATTATCGATTCTAAATTGTAAAAACAACCTGAGGATTGATTATAAAAAACGTTTGAAATGTTTCTACGAACATTACGGATACTATTTGGAATTTTCATCTGCGATGTCGTGACCGCTCGAGCCTGTTGATTTCTGAACATAACGCGCCAACCAAATGGAGGTATTTTGGATATAAAAATAATCTTTATGGAACAAAAGGAACATTTATTGTATAACTGGGAGTCTCGTAAGTGCAAACATCCGAAGATCATCAAAGGTATGCGATTTAATGTATTGCTTTTCTGACTTTCGTGACCAATCTACTTGGCTGCTAGCTGTTTGTAATATTTTGTCTAATGAGAGAGATGTGCTTACATAAACGCCTGGTATGCTTTCGCCGAAAAGCTTTATTGAAATCTGACACGCCAGGTGGATTAACAACAAACTAAGCTGTGTTTTTCTATATTGCACTTGTGATTTCATGAAAAATAAATATTGTTAGTGATTAATTAGAATTTGGCGCTCTGCAATTCAGCGGTGGTTGACGAAAATGATCCCGCTAAGGGGATGGGTGCATCAGCTAATCTGAGAACAAGGCTTCCTAAATTCTATCAGCATATCGAATGCGTGACATGAGCTGGTAGCATTCTGGACCATTGCTACTCTAACTTCCGCAATGCATACAAAGCCCTCCCCTGCCCTCCCTTCAGCAAATCTGACCATGACTCCATTTTGTTGCTCCCAGCCTATAGACAGAAACTAAAACAGGAAACGCCCGTGCTCAGGTCTATCCAACGCTGGTCTGACCAATGGGATTCCACGCTTCAAGATTGCTTCGGTCACATGGACTGGGATATGTTCCAGGTAGCCTCAGACAACAACACTGATGTATATGCTGACTCTGTGAGCGAGTTTATTAGCAAGTGATGTTGTACCCACTCTGACTATAAAAACCTCCCCTAACCAGCAGGCTGGTGTGTTTACGGACATATTCAATCAATCCCTATCCTAGTCTGCTGTGCCCACATGCTTCAAGACGGCCACCACTGATCCTGTTCCCAAGAAAGCTAAGGTAACTGAACTAAATGACTATCCCTTGCCCCGTAGCACTCACTTTTGTCTTCATGAAGTGCTTTGAGAAACTAGTCAAGGATCATATCATCTCCACCCTACATGATACCCTAGACCCACTCCAATTTGCTTACCTCCCCAATAGGTCCACAGACGATGCAATCGCCATCACACTGCACACTGTCCTGTCCCATCTGGACAAGAGGAATACCTATGTAAAAATGCTGTTCATTGACTACAGCTCAGCATTTAACACCATAGTACCCTCCAAACTCGTCGACCCCGCCCTGTGCAAATGGGTCCTGGACTTTCTGACGGGCCGCCCCCAGGTGGTGAAACAACATCTTCACCCTGCTGATCCTCAACACAGGGGCCCCACAAGGTTGTATTCTCAGCCATCTCCTGCACTCCCTGTTCACCCATGACTGCGTGGCCATGCACACCTCCAACTTAATCATCAAGTTTGCAGGCGACACTACAGTGGTAGGCTTGATTACCAACAACGACGAGACGGCCTACAGGGAGGAGGGTGGGTGTGGTGTCAGGAAAATAGTGTGGTGTCAGGAAAATAACCTCTCACTCAACGTCAACAAAACAAAGGAGATGATTGTGGACTTCGGGAAACAGCAGAGGGAGCACCCCACATTCACATTGATGGGACGGTAGTGGAAAAGGTGGAAAGTTTTAAGTTCCTCGGCGTACACATCAAGGACAAACTGAATTGGTCCACCCACATAGACAGCGTGGTGAAGTAAGCGCAACAGTGCCTCTTCAACCTCAGGAGGCTGAAGAAATGTGGCTTGTCACCTAAAACACTCACAAACTTTTACAGATGCACAATCAAGGACATCTTGTCGGGCTGTATCATCGCCTGGTATGGGAACTGCTCCACCCACAACTGCAAGGCTCTCCAGAGGGTAGTGCGGTCTGCACAACGCATCAGCGGGGGCAAACTACCTGCCCTCCAGGACACCTACAGCACCCGATGTCACAGGAAGGCCAAGAAGGTCATCAAGGACAACAACCACCCAAGCCACTGCCTGTTCACCCCGTTACCATCCAGAAGACGAGATCAGTACAGATGCATCAAAGCTGGGACCGAGAGACAAAAGCTGTTTTTCAATCACAAGGCCATCAGACTGTTAAACAGCTATCACTAACATAGAGTGGCTGCTGCCAACATACAGACTCAAATCTCTGGCCACCGTAATAGATTGAATAAATAGATTTAATAAAGATATCACTAGTCACATTAAATAGCGCCACTTTAATGTCTACATATCCTGTATTACTCATCTCATATTTACAGTTGAAGTAGGAAGTTTACATACACCTTAGCCAAATACATTTAAACTCACTTTTTCACAATTCCTGACATTTCATCCTAGTAAACATTCCCTGTCTTAGGTCATTTAGGATCACCACTGAATGTGAAATGTCAGAATAATAGTAGAGAGAATGATTTATTTCAGCTTTTTTTTCTTCACATTCCCAGTGGGTCAGAAGTTTACATACATAAATTAGTATTTGGTAGCATTGCCTTTAAATTGTTTAACTTGGGTCAAACGTTTCAGGTAGCCTTCCACAAGCTTCCCACAATAAGTTGGGTGAATTTTGGCCCATTCTTCCTGACAGAGCTGGTGTAACTGAGTCAGGTTGGTAGGCCTTGCTCACACAGTCCTTTTCAGCTCTGCCCACAAATTTCTATGGGATTGAGATCAGGGATTTGTGATGGCCACTCCAATAGCTTGACTTTGTTGTCCTTAAGCCATTTTGTGGTTGGGATGGTGTTCTACGGCTTGCAAACCTCCCCCTTTTTCCTCAAAACATAACGATGGTCATTATGGTCAAACAGTTCTATTTTTGTTTCATCTGACCAGAGGACATTTCTCCAAAAAGTACAATCTTTGTCCACATGTGCAGTTGCAAACCATAGTCTGGCTTTTTTATGGTGGTTTTGGAGCAGTGGCTTCTTCCTTGCTGAACATCCTTTCAGTTTATGTCGATATAGGACTCGTTTTACTGTGGATATAGATACTTTTGTACCTGTTTCAACCAGCATCTTCACAAGGTCCTTTGTTGTTGTTCTGGGATTGATTTGCGTCTCCTTCCGGAGCGGTATCATGGCTGCGTGGTCCCATGGTGTTTATACTTACGTACCATTGCTTGTACAGAATAACGTGGTAACTTCAGGCGTTTGGAAATTGCTCCCAAGGATGAACCAGACTTGTGGAGGTCTACAATTCTTAGCCTATCAGAAGCTTCTAAAGCTGTGACATCATTTTCTGGAATTTTCCAAGCTGTTTAAAGGCACAGTCAATTTAGTGCATGTGAACTTCTGACCCATTGGAATTGTAATACATTGAGTTATAAGTGAAATAATCTGTCTGTAACCAATTGTTGGAAAAATTACTTGTGTCAAGCACAAAGTAGATGTTCTAACCGACTTGCCAAAACTATAGTTTGTTAACAAGAAATTTATGGAGTGGTAGAAAAACAAGTTTAAATGACTCCAACCTAAGTGTATGTAAACTTCTGATTTCAACTGTACAGGGGGTACCGGTACTGAGTCAATGTGCGAGGGTACAGGTTAGTTGAAGCAATTTAAGTAATATGGACATGTTGGTAGGGGTAAAGTGACTATGCATAGATAATAAACAGTGAGTAGCAGTGGATAAAAAAGGGGGGGGGGTGTCAGTGCTAATAGTCCAGGTAGCTGTTTTATTAGCTGTTCAGCAGTCTTATGGCTTAGGGGTAGCCTTGTGTACCGAGTCTTGGCCCCCGGTGCCGCTTGCTTGCCATGTGGTAGCAGACAGAACAGTTTATGACTTGAGTGGTTGGAGTCTTTGGCAATTTTTAGAGCCTTCCTCTGACACCGCCTGGTATAGAAGTCCTGGATGTCAGGAAGCTTGGCCCCAGTGATGTACTGGGCTGTACGCACTACCCTTTGTAGCGCGGTGATGCATCCAGTCAAGATGCTCTCAATGGTGCACCTGTATAACTTTTTGTGTGAACACCTAGGAACTTGAAACTCTCAACCTGCTCGGCCCTCCTTTTCCTGTAGTCCACAATCATCTCCTTTGTCTTGAGGTTGTTGTCCTGGCACCACACTGCCAGGTCTCTGACCTCCTCCCTGTAGGCTGTCTCATCATTGTCAGTGATCAGGCCTACCGCCGTTGTGTTGTTGGAAAACTTAATGATGATGTTGGAGTTGTGCTTGGCCACACAGTCATGGGTGAACAGGGAGTATAGGAGGGGACTAAACATGCACCCCTGAAGGGCCCCCGTGTTGAGGATCAGTGTTGCAGATGTGTTGTTGCCTACCCTTACCACCTGGGGGCAGCCCGTCAGCAAGTCCAGGATCCAGTTGCAGAGGGAGGTGTTTAGTCCCAGGGTCCTTAGCTTAGTGATGAGCTTTGAGGGCACTATGGTGTTGAATGCTGAGCTGTAGTCAATGAACAGCATTCTCACGTAGGTGTTCCTTTGTCCGTGTGGGAAAGGGCAGTGCTGAGTGGAACAGAAATGGTGAAGCAGGTATCATGTCCTCGACATTAAGGACAGGGGCCATGGCACTCAGGTTCTAGAGCTGCTAGACCAGGTAGAGAAGATTATGTCAGGAAACATATAGAGCAGGGGTCTCCAATCCTGTTCCTGGGTCCTGGAAAGCTACCATCCTGTAAGTTTCCGCTCCAACCCTAATCTAGCGCACCTGATTCTAATAATTAGCTGGTTGATAAGCTGAATCAGGTTAGTTTCAACTGGGGTTGAAAGGAAAACCTACAGGAGGGTAGCTCTCCAGGAACAGTGTTGGACAGCCCTGATATAGAGCTTCTATTGCAGTCAGACCTACCTGGTGGCAGAGGCCCAGGTCAGAAGGAAATGTACAAAAGGAACGAGAGAGAAAACAAAGGGAGGAGTGGGAGATGAAAGAGAAGGTTAATAAAGAGATGCAGGTCTCTCTGACGAAGATGGAAGGAGTAATTCCGGACCATGAGAGAAATATCAGGACACTCAGTGAGCGAACTACTGACCTGGAGAGACAGGTGAAAGAAGAGCGGGATGAGGAGAAGAAAAGAGATCTAAGGATTAAGCTAAAAATGAAGTCTGATCGAAGGGATGAGAGTGAGAAAGAGCGAGAGAAGGAGAGGAGGGAGAGGGAAGAGATGCACAGGAATGATATAGGAAATATGAGACAGCATGAAGAAGAGGCCATAGTTGAAGCAGAGAGAAACATGATGAAGGTGGTCCTACCTGAGTTACAGAGGAGCATCATGATCTCAGTGACAAAGATGCAGAGTGAGTTCAGCAGACAGCTGGAGGAGAAGGACAGAGAATTGAGAGATTGATACAAAAGCTAACCTCTCAGTGAGAATTGTTTTGAGGAAATCTATTTTATGGAACCATACACACACAGAGGCCAAGAGAAGACAAACATAATTTGGGGTTACTGAGACTGTTGCCTTCATGTGATCAGAGAGGAGAAAAGATAGAGTGTATCATGGAGTTACTGTATTCATCCCACACTGCTGGGACAAGAGGAATATTTACCTGTATCAGTTGATCACAGTCACATTGTAAAGAGATAAAAAAGTGGGTAGTTCAAATGGCACTTATGTGAATAGTTGGAGGGGACACTCATCAGAGTTATTATGATGTGATAATTAATCCAACACATTCTTAACAGTCTTCAGTAAAAGATGGGTGAATAAAATATTATAAATATTTTCATATCTACAGTACCAGTCAAGAGTTTGGACTCACCTACTCATTCCAGGGTTTTTCTTTATTTTTACTCTTTTCTACATTGTAGAATAATAGTGAAGACATCAAAACTATGAAATAACACATGGAATCATGTAGTATGGAATCATGTAGGTCATCTCTGTATACCCATTGAAAGACCCACTGGTTGATGCTTATTTATAAAACCCTCTTAGGCCTCACTTCCCCCTATCTGAGATATCTACTGCATCCATCATCCCCCACATACAACACCCGTTCTGCCAGTTCCCCAAAGCACACACATCCCTGGATTGCTCGTCTTTTCAGTTAGCTGCAGCTAGAGACTTGAAAGACTCAAACTGAACAGTTTTATCTCAATCTTTATCTCTTCATTCAAAGACTCAATCATGGACACTTGTTGACAGTTGTGACTGCTCTGCGTGATGTACTGTTGTCTCTACCTTCTTGCCCTTTGCACTGCTGTCTGTGCCCAACAATGTTTGTACACTGTTTTGTGCTGCAACCATGTTGTGTTGCTGCCATGTTGAGTTGCTACCATGCTGTGTTGTCATGTGTTGCAGCCTTGCTGTGTTGTTGTGTTGTTGTCTTAGGTCTCTCTTTATGTAGTGCCGTGTTGTCTCTCTTGTCGTGATGTATGTTTTGTCCTATATTTACATTTAATTTATTTATATTTTTAATCCCAGCCCCCAACCCCGCAGGAGGCCTTTTGCCTTTTGGTAGGCCTACATTGTAAATAAGAATTTCTTCTTAAGTTTGGGATAGGGGGCAGTATTTTGACGTGCGGATGAAAAGCGTGCCCAAAGTAAACTGCCCGTTACTCAGGCCCAGAAGCTAGGATATGCATATAATTGGTCTAAATATAAATACCTATTTCCCTCATTAAAATGCAAATCAATTTATAACATTTTTGACATGCGTTTTTCTGGATTTTTGTTGTTGTTATTCTGTCTCACTGTTCAAATAAACCTACCATTAAAATTATAGACTGATCATTTCTTTGTTAGTGGGCAAACGTACAAAATCAGCAGGGGATCAAATACTTTTTTCCCTCACTGTAAGTGTATAAGTGAAACTCATTAACGTTGTAGTTTTCTCCTGTGTTCACTAGGTGACAGCAGAGGACACTGGTTGTTCAGGGGAGTACAGCAGCAGACATATTCTTGCTGTAAACCATCAACTATGTATACATTAATCATTAGTATTATTGTGAAATACATGTACTTAATCAGCACAAGGTACACTATAGATACAAAAGTATGTGGACACCACTTCAATTTGGTGGATTCGGCTATTTCAGCCACACCCCTTTGCTGACAGGTGTGTAAAATCGAGCACACAGCCAGGCAATCTCCAGAGACAAAAATTGGCAATAGAATGGCTTTGCTGAAGAGCTCAGTGACTTTCAACATTGCACCGTCATAGGAGTTTTGAACAAGTCAGTTTGCGAAATTTCTGCCCTGCTAGAGCTGCCCCAGTCAAGTGTAAGTGCTGTTATCATGAAGTGGAAACATCTAGGAGCAACAACGGCTTAGCCTCGAAGTGGTAAGCCACACAAGCTCACAGAACTGGACAGCTGAGTGCTGAAGCGCGCAGCGCGTAAATATTGTCTGTCCTCGGTTGTAACACTCCCCACCGAGTTCCAAACTGCCTCTGGCAGCAACATCAGCACATTAACTCGGCTGGAATGGTGTAAAGCTCGTCGCCATTGGACTCTGGGGCAGTTGAAACGCGTTCTCTGGAGTTATGAATCATGGTCTGGGGCTGCTTTTCAGGTTTCAGGCCCCTTAGTTCCAGCGAAGGGAAAGCTTAACACTACAGCATACAATGACATTCTAGATTATTCTGTGCTTCCAAATTTGTGGCAACAGTTTGGGGAAGGCCCTTTCCTGTTTCATCATGATAATGCTCCCACGTGCAACACGAGGTCCATACAGAAATGGTTTGTTGAGATCGGTGTGGAAGAACTTGATTGGCCTGCACAGAGGCCTGGCCTCAACCCCATCGAACACCTTTGGGATGAAGTGGAACGCCAACTGCGAGCCAGACCTACACTAATGCCTGACCTCACTAATGCTCTTGTGGCTGAATGGAAGCAAGTCCCCACAGCAATGTTCCAACATCTAATAGAAAGCCTTCCCAGAAGAGTGGAGGCTGTTACAGCAGCAAAGGAGGGCCCAACTCCATATTAATGCCCATGATTTTGGAATGAGATGTTTGACGAGCAGCTGTCCACATACTTTTGGTCATGTAGTGTATTTTCACAACGTATTGTCAAAAGTGTTATCATTTCTTTTAAAATAAATTGGATTTATTATCCCTGACATTTGCTATCTGATAAACATTGGTATCTAGGTAGCAAATTTGGGGCAATCATTTTCCTGAATAAGCCATGTTATATCCTTTGCTAAATATTTATCAATTCTGTGCTTGCTAAATTATCATAATTGCTTCTTTAATGCTTCTAAATGTTTATACATTTTTAAAGTAATTAAATATATATGAATTGTTAATGAAGGGGTGGCAGGTAGCCTAGTGGTTAGAGCGTTGGACTAGTAACCTGAAAGGTTGCAAGATCAAATCCCTGAGCTGACAAGGTAAAAATCTGTCATTCTGCCCCTGAACAAGGCAGTTAACCCACTGTTCTTAGGCCGTCATTGAAAATAAGAATTTGTTCTTTAACTGACTTGCCTAGTTAAATAAAGGTTCAAAAAAAAGTTTAGGAATGCTTATTACAAATTAGCACATTTATGTTGTTTTGTTGATGGGAAAAATAAACTTTACATAAAAATATTATGTGTTTATTGTTACCTTAAATAAAGTAAAAAATGTATTATTTGTAAAATAAAGTTACATTTTAATTAAGTAAAAAAATTAAGAAACATAATTCATAATATTACTTTCAAGTTAGGCATTTTGATTAACGTCTGTCTTAATATGTTGTTTTAACTAATACATATTTGTAAACTATTTTCTGAAAGTCATTCTTGAATATACCCTATTATATTGGAATACATCCCCACCGCATCACTGCACATACTGCTAGCAATCATAACAGGCCCACATCTCCACATAAACATGAGTGCATGCACATAACGCATGCACGCACGCACGCACGCACACACACTCACACACACACACACACACACACACACACACACACACACACACACACACACACACACACACACACACACACACACATATATATATATATATACACACACACACATATACACACACACACACAAACACACTGTGTACAAACCAAAGCGATTTCTCACAGACGGGAAATGATGTCAGGTCTTGTCTCCAAGGAGATGGAGGCAGTTGCTAAGATACTGTGACACTAGAATCTCTCCTCTGGCTCTCTCCCTCCCTCACACAGCACACAGCGTTGTCACCATGAATAGCACTAAATTCACTCAGTATCTATCTCTTTCTGTATCACAAATGACATTGAACGCTTTTCTATCTTTTCAGTCACAGTTATAAATAGAACAGATCCAAAAGACTAAAGTGCCAAAATATCAATTCGTTAGCAAGCTCACATCAGATGTCTATCAAGCAGACTGCTATTTTGTTTACTAGAATCTCAAAGCATACTTAATGACCCACATTGTCAAACAATGCGTGTACGTGAATGTTCACCACAATAGGAATGCGCACAACCAGCTTGGCTATCTGAAAAGACAGTGCATAGAGACAGCTATCCAACATCCTTGATCCAAAGTGTCATGGAATTGATGAATACGTAGCGACACCCTCCTGTGTGTCTCCACAGTCCTAGGTGCACCTCTCCAGAGCTATCAGCATGTTACATGTGTCTTGCGATGACATGCCACTGTCAAATCTCCATCCTCCCCCCTCTCTTTGGCAGGATCAGTGCCATCCACTGTATTTCTGTCAGGTAGCCTCTCTGTACTGATGACACAAGCAATACAGCTATAAGTGTTTGTTCATTCGCCTACACACACACACACACACACACACACACATACGCACAAGTACACACGCACGCGCACACACACCAACACACACGTACTGCCACACATGCAATGACAGCGAGGACAGAGCGTTGGGAGAGGGGGGCAAGAGGTAAAGCAGGGGGTGGGGTGATCTTTGGTCATGTGTATGGAAACATTTTAAATGGTGCAGGGGTTGGAAGGGAAAGAGATGTACGGAGGAAGAAGAGAGAGAGAGAAGGGATTGAAAGAGAGCCAGAAAGGGAGAGTGGGATTGGGAGAGGACTAAGATTTCAGAAGGAGTGTGGGGGGAATGCAAGAGACCAGGGGAAGAGGGAGAAAGAGGGAAAAGAGGAATATCCTCTGCACCACTGTGTGACTGGAAATTTAATAGAGAGAGAGAGGTGGAGGGGGAGAGAGAGTCAGAGGCGGAGAGAGGGGGAGGGAGAGGAAGAGAGAAGCAAAAGGCACAGAGACCTCATTGCTGTGCGGCTCTTAGCGAAAGCTATCGGTTGTGAGCAATGCTCATTACGGCATTCGGGGAGAGGAAGGGGAGGAGTCGAAATGCGAGGGAGTGGAGAGTATATCTGAGGGGTTCTTCTGGTGAATACTCTTGTCTGTGCTCTACTCCACAGCCTGTACTGTGGAGATAGATGGGGTGAGGGGGAATGGGGGTGGAGGGAGTGATGCTATAAGCTACACATTTGAACTTATCATGGGTTCTTGCGGGTGCAGCTTGAAAATGGATTGAGAGCAAATGCTGTGGATTGCTGAGAATAGCTATAGTCTTGTGTTTTTTTTATTGAACACAACTCTCAGTGGAATGCATGGAAATAGAGTGACAGGATCCAGTGCATTGTACAACAGGTGACTAGAGTTGGCTGGTGTGAAGGGCCATGCTAACGTTCAAGGTGGGCGGTATACACCAAGTGGAGCAGTGTCACTGTTTCTCCTAAACTCCATTACTGTCAGTTTAGGGATCTATTTACGAGAAGGAAAGGACAAGGAACCGACTAACAGGACTACATGCCACACACAGCATCCCGACACACATAATTGCTGTCCAAGGCTGTTATGTCCAGACAAAACCATTCGCTGTTATACCCATTGAGCAAAAATTCAGATCAGATGGTCAATGTTTTCTTGATTGCTTGGTTATCCATATGTCATAATAAGCATTGTTTGGGAGGAGTGAATAATGCAGTTCAACTAGTAGTTTTTTTTTTTTCAAGCTATTTTGCAGTAGCTTGTGGTACACTATATATACAAAAGTATGCGGACACCCGTTCAAATGAGTGGATTCGTGCTAGATCAGCCACACCTGTTGCTGACAGGTATATAAAATTGAGCATACCGCCATGCAATCTCCATAGACAAACATTGGCAGTAGAATGGCCTTACTGAAAGGTTCAGTGACTTTCAACGTGGCACCGTCATAAGATGACACCTTTCCGACAAGTCAATTTGACAAACGTCTGCCCTGCTAGAGCTGCCCCAGTCAACTGTAAGTGCTGTTATTGTGAAGTGGATCGTCTAGAAGCAACAGCGGCTCTGCCGCGAAGTGGTAGGCCACACAAGCTCACAGAACGGGACCGCCGAGTGATGAAGTGCGTAGCGCGTAAAAATAATCTGTCCTTGATTGCAACACTCACTACTGAGTTCCAAACTGTCTCTGGAAGCAACATCAACACAATAACTGTTCGTCAGGAGCTTCATGAACTGGGATTCTATGGCCGAGCAGCCGCACACAAGCCTAAGATCATGCACAATGCCAAGCGTCGGCTGGAGTGGTGAAAAGCTTGCAGCCATTGGACTCTGGAGCAGTGGAAACACGTTTTCTAGAGTGATGAATCACGCTTCACCATCTGGCAGTCCGACGGACGAATCTGGGTTTTGCAGATGCCCGGAGAACATTACCTGCCCCAATGCATAGTGACAACTGTAAAGTTTGATGGAGGAGGAATAATGGTCTAGGGCTGATTCTCATACTTTCGGGATAGGCCCCTTAGGTCCAGTGTAGGGAAATCTTAACACTACAGCATACAATGACATTGTAAACTATTCTGTGGTTCCAACTTTGCGGTAAACATTTTGGGAAGGCCCTTTCCTGTTTCAGCATGACAATGCCCACGTGCACAAAGCGAAGTCCATATAGAAATGGTTTGTTGAGATCGGTGTGAACTTGACTGGCCTTCACAGAGGCCTGACCTCAACCCCATCAAACACCATTGGGATGAATTGGTATGCCGACTGCGTGCCAGGCTTTATCGCACAACATCCGTGCCCGACCTTGTGGCTGAATGGAAGCAAGTGCCCCGCAGCAATGTTCCAACATCTAGTGGAAAGCCTTCCCAGAAGAGTGGAGGGTGTTTAAGTAGCAAAGAGGGCACCAACTCCATATTAACGTCCATTATTTTGTAATCAGATGTTCGTTCGTCGAGCATGTATCCACATACTTCTGGTCATGTATTGTAGTTTAATTAAATTAAAACTTACATAGTGTTTTTCTTTGTTGCCATGTAGCTTGGTAAACTACATTTTTCAGAGTAGCTTCCCCAGCACTGCTAATAAGCTGTATGCCATGACGCCACAACCTTAGATAAACTACAAAAATACAAAACCCTAATTGAAAAGCCATTGCCTCAATGTAAAAAAAAATTATTCTTCTAGGAAACCTTTATACTGTGTTAAACCAATGTCGATTGGTCAGGTCAGATCTGATATTTGTAGGCCATCATTGTCAATTAGAATGTGTTCTTAACTGACTTGCCTAGTCAAATAAAGGTTAAAAAAAATACACATTTAAATAAGGCAACATTTGTGCAACAATAGTACAACTGAAAATGCCCAGGGGTAGTGAAATAGCGACTTTGCCCAAAGGCCCAGTGGCAATATGCTCACTCACTCTGAGATGCAATTGGGAACCAGCAATATCTTGATCTCAAAGCCACTAAGCAGACTGCAGCGAAACCTCATGCAACTTTTCCTGAAATGTACCGAATCAATCAATTAATCGAGCAATAGAGTGCTGAGTCATATCAAACACTTAACACTCTGTGACCACTGTCCATAGCCCACCATAGATCTATCTAGGTTCTCTCAAACCCACTGGACCTGATATCCCACTCACCCTACAAACATAGGTTATAGTAGGACCTGCACAACGACTGCAAAGACCATGAGGATAGTGTAGTGCATTAGCGCCATACGTCTTGGAATACATGGCGAGTTTCTTGATCATGGCTCTCCATCATAAATGGTTGGTCTTCTGTGGTCCATGTTGAGAGCTTACGCTGCCTTCGTGGCATTCAGCTGCAGACCTACGGAATGTGCGTATACTGCCGCTTATGCTGAAGCGCAAAAATACTCTGCCCAACGGGCGCCGTCGCGTTTGCTGCCTGCGCGCGTCTCCAAGGATAAGAAGACGCTTGGATGCATCCAATCCGGATTTAGTTTTTATTTGAACTAAATACCGCTTTATATATTGTAACGTTAACGTTTCTTCGCCCTTTTTTATGGTGTGTGTGGATTCTGCTTATATTGAACGTGCTATCGGTGTATGAAGTCCCTGTTGCGTTGCTGCTGCGGAAGACAAGAACAAGAGCCGAACTCACAGCCGTGGAATCGAGCGAATCAATTTAGAGAAGAGAAAATGAGAAATAGATAGAGAGGTCGGGGGACTGGCGACAGGAGAGGGATCGAAAGGAGAAGAAAACGTCGACCTCACGCCGCAGCAATTGAAACAGAAAGGTATGAGTCTATTGTACATAGCCTAATACTGGTAGAAACGTCTGAAAAGACAGTCGTAGTCAACCTATTTCTTATTTTGGTTTGTTTCTGCGGATATCAGGTGGCGACATTACTGTTTTATTAGCTAAAATAGCTAAGTATAAATGGATACATGGCATAACTAGTAGGTTCCAATTAACGTTAGACATTTTGAAAATCAAAGCTGATGTGTTGAAATGATCTTGTGTTGAAATGTATTCTTAAGATCATTTCAACCCTAAAAGCTGTTGAAATCATATTGTCACCATATGTAAGCCTATTTTGTAGTAATATACCCTCATAACGTTAAATATCATTATTCTTGTTGCAATTGTGTAGTTGTCATTATTCCACATTCAAAGAGACAGTCGATGCAAGCCATTTTGTAATGCAGCATGTGCCGAATTAGGCCTATTCTAAGAATTTCAATTGCGTTCCATAGAAGGTGCGCCGTAGCGCGAGGCCAGCTGCATTAATGAAATTATATGTTAATTTATATTCACTAGGGTTTATTGTGCTTTGACCATACATTGAGAATAGATGACACCTATTTGTCATATAAATTCGACTTTTCATTCCAATGTTTAGACTCTCCATTTTATGCTGTAAAATGTCAGACCAATTAAGGAGAGAAAAAATCTGTCCTGCAATTGAAGTGTTTGAAGCACCATTTTGACCTACCTAATTTCCCCAATAGGCTAACACTCTGATTGCCACTATTTTGAATATAGCCTCCTCCTAACAGGAAGCCCACGTCCAACAACTCCGAATCAATTTGGTGTTGTCATAGTTACAGTAGGCCTAGACGTTAGCGCTGTTGCAGCTTTGTGTTAGTCTCAGACCAGAGGTAAATTTCAGGCCTAATTTAGCGTGGTATTGGGTACTAGGGGGTAACTTGCCCCCCCCCCCCCCCCCCCCCAATAAATGGTATTTGGGTGAATGCCATGCTTAGGCGAATAAACTATAAAGGGTAATAAAATGGCTACAATTTTTTTTTTTTTCATGAAATGTTGTTATTAGAAAACGGCCGTTTTTGTAAAGTACCGGTGGCCAGTTGCCCAGGTAGAAGATTATGGAATAGGGTTTGACAAAAGTGTGTTAAAATCCATTTAATCAGTTGTATTTAGAAATTCTTTAGTACGTAATACTTAAAAGCTAAGTCTAGTTGTCTAAATTTAATTATTTAAATCAAATATGGGGCGAAGGGTGTTGCACATGCCACCATTAATAGCCGCACTATGAGGAGATCACCTGCACATACATTTTGTTGTTCCTTTTCCATACAATCCATGACATACAATTGAACTAAATATTATTTGAATAATGCAAGATTTGAAATCCCAGCAGTCTTTTAAAATTACATTCAAGATCAAAAGGTTTTCCATCTTTATTTTTAATTCATAAAAATAAATATGAATTGGGATGGAATATAACTAATAACATTAAATAACATTGGAATATAACATTTAATAACAACAACAATAACTTACCTAATTAACTCAGTTTCACATTGATATGGCAACTCTCTTATGCTCTATTATTGCACGATTCTAATTTGTACAAAGGTCACAAATAAAGATATCCCCAGTAAAATTGAAGCACAACTCATGAGCCCACCTCCTGCACTACTCACACCTAATCCAGTCCCCACCTGTGACTGAAAACAAGGGGTTGCTGTGCAAAATAGCTAAACGACTATAAAGTAACATTAACTGCAAAGCAATCAGTCACTAGTGGAAACATTTACAACTGCAATTAAGTTACGTTATCTTTTTATGTATTTTACCTTTGATGATTTGGTAGTAAGGTTGCTAGCTAGCACTCCTAGCAGCTAATGCTAACTAGCTGGGGGGGGGGGGGGGGGGGGGGGGTTGGGGGGGGGGTTCCCCCAACACACTCATCCAACATATTACTACTTTACAAAAAAAGGATCAACATGTTACTCTCTAAACACGTGGATAATTCGTCTTAAGGCTTTCCTCCTTGTATAATTAAAAAACAAATATAAATCTAACTTCATTGGAATATATCTACAACTCTTTCAAATTTTCAAAAAATTTGATACATTTATCAGAAAATTGTTTTGTTGAAATAGCTCCAAAAGTTGTCATGACACAGAGGATTTGTTGTTGTTGTTGAGCAAGAGCAGTGGCAGCCAGGGAAAGAGTTGGGTACTCTACAGGATCTCTCTTTATACTCAGGTAGTCTTTAGCCCGAGGATATTGAAAGCCACAACAAAGCCACAATTGGTAACACTTTACTTTGACTTTACTAGACTGCTGTGCTTTAGAACTTGTTATAAGCATATAAGCTATGAGCCTTTATAATGTCTTATAATAAGGCTTATATTAGACTTATGTTAGGCCTATGTCTCTATTATGTATCACCATTTCAACTTACTCAAAATGGCTGTTATTTATTCAGGATCATTTTGACACTATTATAATAGTCCACATTATACACTCGACAATGCATTATAACTGCATCCTAATGGACATTATAGTTGCAGGCTATTTAAGTAAATTGAAACCGCTGGCTAGTTAAAGTGTTACCCCACTATTCACCTCAACAGATCCAAAGAATAAACCATTGGTGGACAGTGATTACACACTAATCATGTGTTGGTGTAACATTTGGCCAGCAGGTTGCAGATCATTTGTTTCTTCACGACTGAGCGCTTTCTTCTCCCAGAACTGATTGTGTATAGTCGATCAATATCTACATGGGTGCAACTGCAACCAGCTCTTGACATGAGACAAATTCATTGTATCGGTGTAATGGGGGGAAAAGAGTAAGAAGAGCCTATAGGAATAAAACCGGAGCCATGTTATATGAACATAATGTAATGTTCTGTATTTGCGACAGGAAATAAAATAAAAAGGCTACAGACTACTCAACCTTGTCTTCCACTGGAGGTGGAATGTGTGGTATGGGGTAACTTAAGAGTTCGCAGTGTGTTTTTTCCCCAGTGCTTTTTAGTGTGGCCCAAGATAGGCAAAAGCCACCTCCCTAACAGAAGTTCACTGCAGTTGAAGGGAGTAAAGGGCAAGGGGGTTCAGTAAAATAAGTCAATCAAATAATGAGGCACACATTCGTGTACGTTCGCTGGTCTTATTGTGCTAGACACATTGAATTGAGAGAAAATGTTATGAGTTGACATGTCTAAGTAGACTATAGGTAGCCAACGTTCACCTACAATAAGAGAATGTGCACTATAGAATTGCATTGTTGCAGATGCCTGCCTCCACAGTGCACAGCCTGTATGAGAGAGTCGTCTGAAAACAAGAGATACCGTACGTCCACGGACAACAATATGTGTTCTGTTTTGATGGCTTTGGAATGACTCTTAGTAAAGAGCAATCATTTCCCCATGCAGCCATGAGCTCATAAACTCGCTTTACAGTGGTGTGTCCCTCTGTTGTCTTGTAAGACCCAACATACACTTCTTATGTAATAAAAACTGGACCTTTGCTGATCAAGATCGTCACAATAAAAGAGAACATTTTCACAATGATGGACAAGTCCAACACTGGTTGATTCAACGTTGATTCCACGTAATTTCAATGAAATTACATTGAACCCGACGTGGAATAGACGTTGAACTGACTTCAGTGGGCATAATTTCAGAGATATCATCCTGGAGTGTAGGCCCCACATTTTTTTTCAGTTGAAATGTAACCTTTATTTAACTAGGCAAATCAGTTAAGAACAAATTCTTATTTACAATGACGGCCACATAGATCGTGAAGGGACACCCGGGGCACATATTGAATATATTCCCCTCCCCCAATGCGACTGTCCATTGCAAAGACCGGTAAACTATCTAATGCACAGTGACACAACAATCATTTGTCTCAACACTGAAATTATAGTGGAGAATCATGGATTTGGTGTGTGGTGTGTGCAAGAGTTTGTGTGCGTGTGTGTGTGTGCACGTGTGAGGGCGGGTAAAGAACATTTCCACAGACCTATATTTAGGATATTCTCCATCATAAGCTTCTTAAAGGTCCAATGCAGCCATTTTTTATTTCAATATTAAATCATTTCTGGGTAACAATTAAGTACCTTTAAAAAAAAAAAAAACTTCTTAGCAAAGAGAAATTTCTCAAGCTAAAATGTTGCCTGGACTGTCTGGGAGTGGTTTGAGTGGGGTGGGGAAAAGTGAAACTTTCCTGTTATTTGCAGAGATGTTTGGCACTGTCTTTCTTATCGGTCTATTAACTAATATACTGCATGGTGATGTCACCATGGAAGGCAAAAACTTTTCAAACAGCTCTTACACTCAACATGCATTATCACCATTTTCACAATTTTATAGTATTATTCCAACCTCATAGTGTGGAAATATATATAAAACATAGGAAATCAAGTTTTTGACTACACTGGGCTCTTTAATGGCTGTTTTTAGCAATATTTTATCACCCATTGATGTGGATCTAATCTGTAGCCTATGCGCACATTAGGATTCATGAAGAGTATGTTTCCCTATGCTGTGATCGTGAGAGGCAGGGGTTGGCTTTAGTGTGCACTGTTTAATGTGTGCAACGTGTACGTTTGAGGGATCATCTCTGGATCAGGTACTTTGACATTGTGGTATGGGAAGTTTGTGTATTTTTCCTTTATTTGTGTTTAAGTTCGGTCTAAAGATATCATGGACTCACTTAGGCTACTCGATCATTTCGATAGGTAGGCCTAGTTCTACTACTAGAGCTGTAAACCACAAGCCAGATATTTCAGATTATTTTAGAACATTTGTAAAGCATAACTTTTTAATGACCCCTTTGTCAGAGAAAGAAACATGCTATGTCTACTGAGCAAGTATGGGCTGTTGACGTGCAGGCACCCGACAGTGTAACATAACCTACAGAACCATAAAAAGCTTTTGACTTACACTCAGTGACCAGTTTCTTAGGTACACAAATCTAGTACCGGGGCAGACCCCCCTTTGCCTCCAGTAAAGCCTGAATTCTTTGGGGCATGGAAACATTGCTCAATTGGTATAAAGGGACCTACCGTGTGCCAGGAAAACATTCCCCACACTATTACAACACCGCCACCAGCCTGTACTCTGTACTTTCTACTCTGCCATCAGCATAACTCAACAGAAACTGGATTTCATTGGACCAGGTGATGTTTTTCAACTCCTCAATTGTCCAGTGTTTGTGATCGCGTGCCCACTGGAGCCGCTTCTTCTCGTTTTTAGCTGGTAGGAGTGGAACCCGGTGTGGCCGTCTGCTGAAAAAGCCCATCTTTGACAACGATCGACGAGTTGTGCGTTCTGAGATGCTGTTCTGCACACCACTGTTGTGCCGCAATGTTATTTTCCTGTTTGTGGCCCGCCTGTTAGCTTGCACGATTCTTGCCATTCTCCTTCACGTTCACTGTGAAATGGGCTACTGAAATGATACAGTCATAAGGCTAGGGGGTACACGTTTAACCCGGGTTCTTTCACCCCAATCAAACCCCGAAGGGCTATTGGAGGATGCAGACCAGTCAGGAGGGATGCCGATAACTGAGTTACAGATGTAAGATCTTCATTGTTGTTGCTGAGAAATGCAAACATGGAATGTATTCAAGGCTTATAAAGGCTTCTAAAGTTTGTCATTTCAAACGTAAGAATTTCAGACGAGATTTGCCGATACCAAAAATGTATCAACACCCTACAAAGAAAAATCCATCAATTATAATCCACACAATAATTCAAATTTCCTGTTGCTGCAGGATTCTTTTCCTCCTGTAGCAAACTGGCTCAAATTAAGATCCAGCATCTGTACACTTGGTTGTGGAAGTACCCCTCAACATCACAAAACATACCCTCCAGTTCCTTGTGATCAATAGAACTGATTGTGACTGGATTAATATCCGTTTTGCAGATCATTAGGGCCAGGTCACCATACATTTGATGTCGGGAAACCTTTTGCTGTTTCCCCCATGTAGCAGTAGTTGTGTAACAGTGATTCTAAAAACAAGTTCTACCTCATTAAATAGAATAGCAAACTGACAGTTCAACGCTTGCTTGTTATAGTCTTTTAGAGTGATGTTGGCATGTGTTCATGTTTTTTAAATTGTTTTACACAAATACCTTTTCTCCAGTCCAAATACACTACAGTGTGTATGATTATGCTCATAAATAACAAAGGTGTTTTTTTTTCTCTCATCATCGAGTAATGAATCATACACTAAAGTTTATTTCATACTTTGCTCTAGGCCTGTGGTTTCTTTGAGTTGTGACACACCTGAGCTCTTGAGTTTTTTAAAACATTTTTATTTATTTTGTGATCCACTTTTTGAGCAAACTCAGAGTATCAAGCCTTGACTAAAATGTTTCCCCTCGACCTATGAAGGATTACATTTACATGATTTATTTATATTGTCAATGACACAAGGTCTAACCGAAACTTGACTTCCACTTGTGGGGGGGGGGGGGGGGGGGGGGTTAACTGCCTTGCTCAAGAGCAGAATGATAGATTTCCCCCCTTGTCGGAGCTGGGATTCAAACTAGCAACCTATCGGTTACTGGCCCAACGCTCTAACTGCTAGGCCACCTGCCGCCTTTAGTAGATAGCAGGTGACTCACCAGTAAGCTCTAGAGCCTAATTTAAGAGAACCAATGCTTTAGTGTAAACCTGAAAGCTGACATGCTTTCCAAACATGTTATATATTAACCATCAATCTTGCAATTGCGTTAAAAGTCCAACATGATTCTATGTTTCAGTGCCCACAGATTTCACAATGCTTCTACAATTACAGAACTCATGCTTTGTGAGGTTGTCTGATCCCTCTCTCTCTCTCTCTCTCTCTCTCTCTCTCTCTCTCGCTCACTCTCGCTCTCTCGCTCTCTCTCTCTCTCTCTCTCTCTCTCTCTCTCTCTCTCTCTCGCTCTCTCTCTTCCTCCCCTATACAGTGAGGAGCATCTACCATCCACAGAGATACGCCAATCAAGAGCAGATTCACCAAACATCTACTTTGTTGTTCTAATAATTGTCATGGGATCTACAAATACATAATTCCCTAAAAAGCTGTGCTGAAAATTAGACTGCCTTTTATATTTACACTGACATTAACATAGTCAAGTGAGGAAATATAAATGATAAATCAATAGAACATTTAACATCTAACAGTTCTTCGCAGTTATTAGAAAGACTTGAAAGGGAAGAATAGAATGGATTGGTAACATGAACAACAAGAGAACTACTTAATTGTCTTGTATCAGAGGGGACTTATCAACATATTAGGACTAGGGGTGGGTCATGACCCATTTGCCATGCGTGTTGTCATGGTGACCAGCCCCTCCACCCCTTCCCCCCTCCTCTGGTTGGTCCAGATTTTACTGTGGCTCCACCACCATGGACCTCAGGTAACAGAGGCCGCTCCCCCATGTCCAAACCCCTGTAGCTGCTCCAATCAGGCAAGCCGAGTCATCTGTACAAGGAAGAGTTTGGTAGAAGTCCCGGACAGTATTTCTGTGAACACAAGATACCTTAACCTACAAGAGAACACGATTGAGGTAAATATGCCTTTCTCTCATTACGTTTACCTACAATCCATACATGTATGCATATGAAAAGAGTATGCTTTATGGCCGAGCGGTTTCATATGGCTACAATGTACCAACATGTATTTATCTCTCTAAACAGGTGATAAAGTCTGACACATTCAAGCACCTGCGGCATTTGGAAATCCTGCAGCTTTCCAAGAACCACATCAGACAAATCGAGGTGGGCGCGTTCAATGGCCTACCCAACCTCAACACCCTGGAGCTCTTCGACAACCGCCTTACGCTGGTACCGTCGCAGGCCTTTGAGTACCTCAGCAAGCTGCGGGAGCTCTGGCTACGGAACAACCCCATCGAGACACTGCCTGCGTACGCTTTCCACCGCGTTCCCTCCCTGCGCCGTCTCGACCTGGGCGAACTACGGAAGTTGGACTACATCTCTGAGGCTGCCTTCGAGGGCCTGTTCAACTTGCGTTTCCTGAACCTGGGCATGTGCGGTCTGAAGGAAATACCCAACCTCACACCCTTGGTCCGACTGGAGGAGCTAGAGCTGTCTGGCAACCAGCTGGGGAATGTCCGGCCCGGCTCGTTCCAAGGCCTGGTGTCGCTGCGCAAACTGTGGCTCATGCACTCCAAGGTGACGGTCATTGAGCGCAATGCCTTCGACGACCTGAAGAACCTGGAGGAACTCAACCTGTCCCACAACACCTTGCACTCGCTGCCCCACGATCTCTTCACCCCGCTGCACCAGTTGGAGCGGGTGCACCTCAACCACAACCCCTGGGTGTGCAACTGCGATGTCCTGTGGCTTAGCTGGTGGCTGAAGGAGACGGTGCCCAGTAACACCACATGCTGTGCCCGCTGCCACGCGCCCCCAGGCCTGAAGGGCCGGTACATTGGTGAGCTGGACCAGAGCCACTTCACATGCTACGCTCCTGTCATTGTAGAGCCACCCACTGACCTCAATGTCACAGAGGGCATGGCTGCTGAGCTGAAGTGTCGCACTGGCACCTCCATGACGTCTGTCAACTGGCTCACCCCAAATGGCACCCTCATGACGCATGGGTCGTACCGCGTCAGGATCTCAGTCCTTCACGATGGAACCCTGAATTTCACCAATGTGACTGTGCAGGACACGGGCCAATACACCTGCATGGTGACCAACTCCGCCGGCAACACTACGGCAACCGCAGTGCTCAACGTGTCTACCTCAGACTCCAGCAACCCTTTCAGTTACTTCACCACCGTCACTGTGGAAACCGTGGAAACTAACAATGGGGAGGATTCTGCTGCAAGGCAGTACATCAACGAAACCTACGTACCGCCAGATTACCTGGGTCCAACTGTTTCAGGAGGGGTACTGGGTAAAGGCAGGGCTGGATTCACCATATCTCCATCTCGCTCATCTCTCTCCTCTCTGTCCCCGCGAGCCACCAGAGCCACTGAAAAGGCAGTCACAGTGTCGATAATGGAGGTCACGAACATCCCTGGCCTGGACGACGTGATGAAGACCACAAAGATCATCATTGGCTGCTTCGTGGCCATCACCTTCATGGCGGCCGTGATGCTCGTGGTCTTCTACAAGCTGAGGAAGCAGCACCAGCTGCACAAGCACCATGGCCCCACCCGCGCCATCGAGATCATCAACGTGGAGGATGAGATGGGTGCCGGGGCCGGGAGCGGCATCTCAGGGGGATCGACCATGCAATCCGGGTGCGGAGGAGACGGAACCTTGAGGATGCATCACCCGGAAATAGTCAACCTTCCCAACATCGGGCGATCAGAGCATCTTAACCATTACTACAAGGCCAATCATTTCAACAACAACGTGATGGGCCTGAGCATTGGGACAGGGGCAGGCATCAGTACTCTAAGCAACAAGAACAACCCGTCCCCACTGAACCAGCAAGGCCAGGATATCCCCATCTCCTGTACACAGGTTCCAATCTCCTCAGCCACTTTCCAGACCATGTCCGGAAATGGCGCCAACACCAACCCTCTTTCCGTTTCCCCACCTCTGCCGATGTCCCTCCCCATGTCCCCCATGGGATTACACGGATCGATCAAGGGTTTCATGGGCCAGAACCAGAATCCACAAATGGAGCCTCTTTTGTTCAAGGGAAACTCAAAGGAAAACGTTCAAGAGACTCAAATCTGAAAAAAAAGAGTGAGGAGAGAGAGAGTGCAAGGGAAAGACAGAGAGGGGATTGATGGCCTCTTTACGTGCCGAACGATTAAACACTACAGCGCATTGACATTACACCAGGAGAGGGGATAGACTGACACTGCAATACACAAACGCATAGACTGGTCAGCGACAGTGTACTGAGCCAAGGATTACCACAATGGGATACTTGTGTTTGTAGTAACGATCACGGCAATGGAGTTCAAAAGCGAACATCGCTACAATGTAAATCTGTGCCAAAGCAAATGTTTCTTGCCGTTTCTACGAGTTGTATTCCCATAGAAGACAACGCCTTTCCAAGTACTGTAGCTCAATCCCCCACGTTGTGGTTGGCCAGTAAAGTCCAGACTTATGTCACGCACAGCACTTGACCACATTGACGTTTGGAGACATTGCAGGGAACAAAATGCTCGAGACAATTGCTCTTTCACAGAAAAATACTTGTGCAAGACACTCTCTCGCATGAACTCAATAGTCTCCCCTCGAGGCTGTAGGTAGGCAGAAATGGAAGGACAAAAGGTACATACAGTACAGTACAGTACAAACTACTGTGAAAGTCACACAGATACATAAATATATTTTCATTTGAATATGTTACATTGCAGACTCTAACGCAGAGATATTTTGGAGGATGTACGAGCTGTAGTCGTTTGTTTTGTGAGTGATCAGGGGCGGTGATTGTGAAGGTTGATTATAACGATACATATGTTTTGAGTTTGGCTACTCCTCGAATACATAAGGGCTCAATTGCAACACTCATTGTGAATCTATGAATTTGGCTGCCATGAGTACTGAAGAATGGCTGGAGAGTTCCCCCAGTTTTCTGTTTGGCGAGGGTTTTTTCTCTCCCTGTGTTTCACTCACTCAACCGTGACGATAACTGGACACTTCTGTTCTTGTTTGTTTTTGAGAATATATTCCATATGTTCCAGCAGGCTACTTGATTATTCAAATGAGAGCTCCAGATGCCAGCATATACGTGTACCATCAGCAAATTTAGGTGAAATAACAAAACACATCAACAGTGAGCTAATACCTTGCAAAGACTTGTATGGGAAATGTTGACAAAGTGTAACTCGATCAGTAGCAAGAGATGTGCTATAAGTGGTGAATTTGATATGAACTCCTTTCTCATGGTGACCATTTTGATGCCACATAACGCTGTCATAAGGGTGATTAAATGCCTGTCTTTGCAATGGCATTCAGTGGGTGGATTCGACCACATTCTTTGGTTTAGTGGAACAGAAATGTACGATAATAGTATTTGGTTGTATGACAATAGTACGAACCAACTTTTTACGGTGTACCTTTCATGTGTTCATACCATTTTAAAGCTTTGCGCATTTGAACTATGTCTTCAATGATTTTTGTTTAGTTTGATATAATGTGTACAGTTGTCTAGCCATGTATCATTCACATGAAATAAATAAATCATATATCGAGGTCTGGGCGGTCAATGGAAACCAACTGAAAACATGCAGTAGTTCTAAAAAGTGAGTAGTAGGCTATATATTTCAATCTAGGTTGAACCTATATGGTATACGATACACCCATTAGTCATCTTGGTAATCGTATTATGATGTCTGTTCTTTTAATATCTCAAGACCGGCTTTTAGTCATTCTTATGAGGGAGTTACATTGGCATTAAAAGGCTGCTTTAAAATGACACAGGATCCGGTTTGTCTCCTTAACCCCAAGAAAGTGATGTGAGTCAACACGGGAAACGGATATAAAAATGGTTGTTGCAAACTGAACACGCCAACTCCATTCACCTGAAAGACGACTTGAGATTTGACGTGTGGTGGTAACGCTACCCGCATAAGTCTTTGTGTAATATGGAGGTGATCTTGCACCAACATGCTGCTCTGTGTAATTTGCAAACCACTCAACAATCGCTATTGCTGCACCCCTCTCTCCTCGCGGTGCTGCATACATTTTCAGTGCTTGAGTGGGTGGGGAAGGCTGGTTCTTCTGATCTCGTTGTTATGCTCCCGTAACGAGTGCATCGTTTTTTTTTTCTCTCCAGGAAATAATGATTCTGATAATGATCAAAAACAACCACGATAATAGTAACATTAATAATAATATGATCAATTCTGATAGAATTTGTGATGATTATCTCTCGTACATTTACACCTGGATTTAAGTTAGTTTGATCAGCATTAAGATAAGAAAGGAACATGCCGAACATACCAGTAACGGGGCAGAATGACTTGTCGGTGCAATTTTGTCAGCTCTCAATGTCACTCAGTTTATGTGCTGCCTGTAGTCTTTCTGAGATGAGACAGGCAAAACGACCGACCAACCAAGGAACTATTAGGGAGTTGTAAAAGCAAGGTTTTCCCTGATGTTTTACACACATTTTCAGTAATTATGGCACTCCTCCTCAAAAGGAGTGAAGTAGGATGCTGATATAGTATTTTAGTAATGTGGCCCGGCAGAGAGTTCAACTGTTTCCCCACTGAGACGTTACTAGAATATAAATGAAGACTAAAAACTCCAGCATATGGCTGCACTGTTGATGACAGTTGATGTGCTACATTTTGGTAACTGTGCTGTCAGATTTCAAAGAGCATATTAAGTACCTCCTGAATATGCTAGTAGAACAAGAAAGTCCTTTCTTGGAATTATAATATTTGGCAATGTTTGATGATCAATATCAATATTGTAGCATCACTGTTGTTGCGATTGTACCATTGGAGAAACAAATCTATTATTTAAGCCATATTACTATTAACGTTATTATGTTATTATTATTAGAATTATCATAATTATCTGCCACCCTGTTATACCCTGAAGATAGTGGTGTAGTGTTTTTGATGGCGGAATTACAAAACAGGAAGTATTATACAGTTACTACTAAGTCATGCCCCGGGTAACAACATCAGAAGAGAACACATGAACTTTGACAACTATGTCTCCTTCACTCTACTTCACAGAAGAAGAAGAAGATGGCCTCTTGCAACAGATGGAATACTGAGTGTGTCGTTTGTCCCACCTCTTGTTACAGCTGGATGCTACAGCCCAGATGCCATTTCATTTGGTGTGTGGAGCAAAAATTGGATAACTTACACAAGAATGTGGATTACTATTACTTCAGCCACAAAATTGTGAGAAAATAATGGAATACTGTATTCTAAACCACAAACTGACCTTTTGGTACAAGATTCCATTTGATAAACAGAACAAGAAACTGAACTAGGTTGTTGTTTGGAAAGCTTTTTAATGATGTGAAATACATGAAATGAAGCTATAGAAAACATATAGATTTCCTTAAATGCAAAATAATAAAAGTGTCATTTTTGTGTTCAGTTGTTGACATTTTTTTCCACGTGTTGGTTGTATCTAAAGTGTAATATTATTAATATGGTCATTATCAATGTACTGCCATCTGTAAAAATCATAAACCCAGGGATACAAAATGGTGGAGTAGAAGGTTTGAAACACTATTATTTTTCTATAACTTTGGCCAAATCAACACATATGGTACTTACACTTCTATGATTGTCATACAATGACTGAGAGGTATTGTACGTTGCTGTCAGTTTGGCTTAACTTTCTGCTAGCTGTAAATCATATTTCACATACAGAACTACTCAACACACATAGTTCCAATTCAGTTGTTGTTGTTGTAGTTTTCCCATCTTGAGCACCGTGTACTACAGAAGTTTTAACATTTAAGCCGGGGTTACATGATGATACATTAAGTTATGCCGTGGATTTGATCAAACAAAAATGAAATGAATTCTGAAAAATATAAATTATTCTGTGTGTTTTGTCATTTTCTTTTTCATTTTTGAGAAGGGAGTTAGCATTTCATTGACCACTAGCACGGTGCCCATATTAGGTCAGAGACACATCCATGGAAGTTGTGTCAGAGTTAGCAGGGGTTTATATCAGAGTCACTTGGAGTTGATATCATTGTCGCTTGGAGTAAGTGTCCTAATATGGACACCGTAGACAGGTGTGAGTCACTGCTGTGGACTTGTCTGAATCTTACACTGCAGTACGGCTTAATGACATTGGGCTATGAAAGTACACTCTTAATCCATGCATGAGTGGAAGTCATTGCAAGTTTGTTTAACCACACATGAGTAGGTGCTCTTTGTTGTTGTGATGTTGCTAGTTTGCTAGCATGTTGAGGTGTACAGCAAGTACCAAGGTAATAATACTTGAGGTGACCTGACATACTGTCTTCATAATATTTACATAGGAGTGACCAAAAGGCTTACCATCTGTCAGGGTGCACAATACACAGTAAAGATATTTATCTTTAAAGTATTTGACAAAAAAGGACGTTAGATGGATTTTACCCTTGGTTCATCCTGATCAGGTATTTCCAAACTGGGTTGCCAGGGATACACGCAATGCCGTCGGGGGTATTTCTTCACATTTTCAAACAGTACATTTATATTTTCCAACGGGGCTATACATTTGGGTGAGGTTTTGTTTCTCGCCTGAGTATCCTCGTTTCACTAGCAAAAATAAAATTAAACCATCTAGTGTTCTGCGAAATAACAACACAATGTCAAACACAAGTAGCCTAGTCAAATAATTAACATCCAATCACATTAACCGTTACTCTCTTGCAGGAAACCTTGTGCAGACATTTAGAAACAAAACATGACAATTTGAAAAATAATCCACAGGAGTGTTATGGTGAGCTACCGAGTGTCTAGGACAGGCAAGCCCCATAATATTGTGGAGGACTTAATTTATCCTGCTGCCGCGGATATGGCTGGGACAATGCTGGGGGAAAAGGCCCGGAAAAACTATACAGACAATGCCTTCATCAAACAACACTGTTTCACGACGCATCTGTGACATGGCAGGAGATGTTTTGAAACAATTACTGCTTCGTATACAAGCCAGTGAATTATATGCGTTACAGCTGGATGAGTCAACAGCCGTGGCGGGCCTGGCACAGCTCCTGGTATATGTCTGTTACATTTATGGGAGTGTCAATTAAGGAAGAGATCCTCTTCTGCAAACCACTGGAAACCAGGACAACAGGAGAGGATATTTATAAAGTACTGGACAGCTTTGTGACATCAAATGGACTTTGGTGGTCAAGATGTATTGGTATCTGTACTGATGGGGCAAAGCCACGACAGGGAGACATAGTGGAGTGGTAACGCGCGTGCAAGCAGTTGCTCCCGACGCCACTTGGGTACACTACAGCATCCACCGAGAGGCTCTTACTGCCATGGGAATGCCTGACAGCTTGAAAGATGTTTTGGGCACTTCAGTGAAAATGGTTAACTTTGTTAAAGCAAGACCCCTGAACTCTTGTGTATTTTCTGCATTATGCAATGATATGGGTAGAGACCATGTAACGCTTTTACAACATACAGACGTGTGCTGGTTATCAAGAGGCAAAGTTTTGACACGTTTTTTTTAATTGAGAGACGAGCTTAAAGTTTTCTTTACTAACCATAATTTTCACTTGTCGGACCGCCTTGCATGATGACGAGTTTCTCACATGACTGGCCTATATGGGTTACGTTTTCCACCTGAATGATTTGAATCTAGGATTACAGGGACTCTCCGCAACTATATTCAATGTACGGGACAAAATTGAGGCTATGATTATGAAGTTGGAGCTCTTCTCTGTCTGCATTAACAAGGACAACACACAGGTCTTTCCATCATTGTATGATTTTTTTGTGTGCAAATGAACTCAAGCTTACGGACAATGTCAAATGTGATATAGCAAAGCACCTGAGTGAGTTGGGTGCGCAATTACGCAGGTACTTTCCCGAAACGGACAACACAAACACCTGGATTCATTATCCCTTTCATGCCCTGCCTCCAGTCCTCTTACGGATATCTGAACAAGAGAGCCTCATCTAAATTGCATCAAGCAGTTCTGTGAAAATGTAATTTAATCAGCAGCCACTGCCAGATTTTTGGATTGGGCTGCGCTCAGAGTTTCTTACCTTGTGCTGTTAAGACACTGATGCCCTTTGCAACCACGTACCTATGTGAGAGTGGATTCTCGGCCCTCACTAGCATGAAAACTAAATACAGGCACAGACTGTGTGTGGAAAAGGATTTAAGACTGAGACTCTCTAATTACAACCCAACATTGCAGAGTTATGTCCATCCTTTCTAACACACCCTTCTCATTAACCTGTGGTGAGTTATTCACCATTTTTGATGAACAAATAAGGTGTTATTTGTAAGATGTCTAAATAAAGAGCAAAATTATTGATTTTTATTATTATATTATTTGTGCCCTGGTCCTATAAGAGCTCTTTTATCACTTCCCATGAGCCGGGTTGTGACAAAAACTCACACTCATTCTTATGTTTAATAAATGTATCGTATAGTGTGTGTGGCAGGCTTACAATGATGGCAAAAAAACAACAATTGAGTGTGTGTTGACCCTGGTGCTAGAGGGGGTACGCAGCCGGAGGTTGAATGTTTGAAGGGGTACGGGACAAAAAAAAAGTTTGGGAACCACTTGATTTGACACACTGTTAGAACACAGGGCATGTTTTATTTTGTGGTCAGGATAGAGTAACTGTCTGTGTTTTGCACCCAATTGGTTACAGAGTAATGTTTGAGAACAGTTACCTAGATCTGGTTCGTCATACAAAGGTAAACGTAACTTCCCATAACCATGCAAACTGGAATCATAGTGTGTTCCACTTACTTATGGCATTTTGCGTTTCGAATTTGCAACATTTGTCTGATTTGTGACGCTTATGTGACATGTTGAACGAAGACTACTGTACATTTATGGGACACTATTCAATTCTCTGGGGCATGTTCTTTGGGGGCATGTTTATATGTGGTTGTCCTCCTGCAGCCCCTGGAGATCCCCCATTGGTCCCTGGAGACTGTCTGTACATCTGTTTAAAAAAAACTTCCTGTTGGAACAAGCATCACACTGCAGTACAGACATTGATTGGACAATAAAGAGATGGGTTGTTAGCAATTGGTGTATTGTAACAGAAAAACGGAGTTACATTTGTAGCTGCCAGTAAGGATGGTGTTTATTAATAAATTGAAGGAGATAACCTCGAGCTGTGATGAGGCTTGAAAGCAGTTGCACTCAAAACTCCTTGAGGTGAAATTTCGAGTAGGTAAATCGTAACCTGTGTTGCCAAACACACAGAATGAGCTGAAAGGAATGTGGGTTAACGAAAGAAGAAGGAAAAAAACATCTACATAACATCTATCACTCGCGCCTTAAGTAGGCTTTTATGTCGACAGAACAGGCAGATTTAGGTAACGCATCAATCGTAAATATTCTTAAGAGGCCTGGAAGAGAGAAGCGGAATGCATCGTACGCTGCGGCGGGAAACAAATTGAACATGCATCCACACTAAAAGACGGAAGATGTAATGCTGGGAATGCAAATGTGATTAGAGGAGCGTGTGATCTTAACGCGGACATATGTGGCAGTGCAAGGGGATCTTGTGAAAATACCCTTCTCATCGCTCACAGCAAGGCACAACCATTTGTACTGGGGGGACGTTTTTTAAATTTTTTTACATGACGTTTATTCTAATTGTGACCTGACTAATTGAAATGAAAGGGGGACAAATTGTTTTTGTTGATGGATGCGACTTTCCTCCACATCGATGTCCCCTTTATCTGTACCCCCCCCCCCCCCCCCCCAAAAAAAATACCTATCCTCTCCCTGAGCCTCCCTGAGCCTGCTCTCTTGCCCTGTTGTTCTCTTTCCATGCTATCGTTCCCTTCAAATTCAATAGCCTCCCAGCAGTGATTCTCAAGGGGATTCCCTTTTCACTCCCCTGGCCAACAAACAGACTGCACATATACTACAGTGTCGGTCGGGAGACTGACACTACATGAACTCCACTATGGAGCTATGGAGCAGAGGTGTCACAGTACGTAGGCAGCGACAGTAGCGCCTTTGCTCTAGAACCATGGACATTTAGTTTTTTTTTTTTTTGCTGTAGGGAGGTAGCGTACTTCTGAGCATGCCTACAGTACATGCATACAAGAGCAGTTTAGGGTCGCTATATTCAAGTGTGGATGTAGCACCAATGACTAGATACTGGCTGTGGATTATGTGATCTGTTAGGGAATTGAGTGGATATGCTCTGCCTTTCAATGCCACTCAAAGCCTGGGACTCTGCAACATTTCCCAGCTACATCAACATGTGAGAGAAAGCCTAAGGAACAGAATGCATTCAACTGAATAGAAGTTAGTGTGTGTATTAGGGATATATTGTACTAAATGCACTTTTTTTTTGAGATAGTGATCTTTATATGTAAATAGAGACAAATTGCTACTTCAGCTTACTATTATTTTGTATTTGCATTTTATTCCGGATCCCCATTAGATGAGAACCGAATGCTCTCGAATGTCTCAGTGCCTAACACAATGTATGGTATGTGGAAATGTACAGATGTAAATCATTTATTTTACAGGAAAATGTGATTTTTTTTTAAATCTCGATTAATATTCTGGACAGTGTGTGTATACCAGCTCAAAGAGCTATGGAAGATGCTATCCACGTTCTATTTTAGTCATACTCTTAACCCATATCTCCACTTCCACTTTCCTAACACACTCCTCCCCCAGGGCAGTTTCATTACCTCATTTGATGCCTCTCTGGGGGAGACAGTGCTCAACCCAGCAAGCTATGTCACCTGAAATAACTGCATATTTGTAATTCTACTCTGGGAAAAAAAACACACGTTTTTTTTACCTATTGGTTTCATTTGGATCATTTCTTTCCATATCATTTCATGCAAAAAGGTGGAAGTGGGTGGGAGATGGGGGAGTAGGTTGATAGAGTTTATCTGGAGCCAGTGCCAACTTTTTTTTTCTGATGAACCAATTGGTTCATGTGCCCACCTGAAACAAATTTTGTGGAATAGAATATGGACTTGGTTGTTGTTAAGAAATGCATGTGTTTGATTCCAAGTGGAAACCTTTGCCCGTATTGTTACTGGGAGGAATTGTGTGCATTTTCCCATGACACTGAGACTGAAGAGGAGATGCAGTATTTATACCATGCGAAAATGATTGTAAAAATTGTATCTTATTTCCTTTGCAAGCTTCCTGAACAGCTTGTCCATATCTTTGAGGACGTACACAAGGCTATCACAGTGATATTCTAAATCTGTAAAAACAGTGCTTGACTTGGGCCGCAGCTCACCGGAA